>NC_134472.1:7211943-7397756 GCF_964194025.1 Convolutriloba macropyga
CAATTTTCAATTTTATTCTCAATTTGTTGCAACGATATTCTGATCCCTGACGTTTATTAAATTTTTAATATAAGCAGTTGTAATTTTAATCCTTCACACAAAATTATTCAGAGACTTTAGGCTAGGGATTATAGAAACATTTCTCTAAATTTCCATATTCTTGTATTTGTTGGTTGACTTCTTTTTAAAATTAGTTGGCAGTTATTTAGATCTAATTTACTAAAAGAACAATTTAAAAAGCAAAAGCAAATTTTTCGTCATATCTTTTTCTTTTTGCCGCAAAGGATTCTATAGGGCTTGTCCCAACTTTTAATTTTTGCTTTCGGAGCTTCCGGCCCTGGGATAACTTTCTGTAGGCTCAAAAAATTTCCAAAAATGGTATTTTTTTCCAGATGAAGCAAATGAAAATTTGTTATTGTTCCAACCCAAGTTAATGGGGAGGAAATATGTGCTTAACTGACTTTTTTGTTCACTCAACATTCGTCAATTGATATATTAATCGTACAGGATTGTGAGTGGCATTATTAAAGAGCCTGTCAAGAGTAGAATTTCATTATAGATTTTTTTTTGAATTTTTCATTCTCCAAGGAGTTACGGAGATATAAACATTTCTTAATCGTTGCCTGACTTCCTTTCGTTTTTCACATTTTTCGTTATTTTTGCCAAAATTTTGATGAATTTTTGCTAAAAACTGATAAATTTGTAAACGATAGAGAGTAACCAAAAGGGACATCTGTGAAAAATTTGCCTGCCATTTGAAAGCAGTCATTGCCAGTATTAGTTAACGACAAAAGTCGTATATTTTTTATGAAAAAATAAGTCGTAATAACTATCATTTTCCCGCAGCAAAGTTTTTCAGAAAAGAAAAAAAATTTGCCCCAAATATTGTCAAATTGTCACAATTTTTTCGAAAAAAAATGCTGTGGACTTGTTATCTCTATCGAAGAATTTCAAGCTTCAGGAGATATTTATTTGATTTCAAACAATTGAGTTTTTGCCGATGCTGCAACAGTTTCTCTAGTGGAACAGGAAAACCTAAAAACGGAACTTTGATTTATTGAAAATTTAATCACGTTGTGTTGATTAATTTAAAGAACGTTTGAATTTTCAGCGAAACTAGAAAACAGGCCGGAAATCGGAAAAGCACGAAACGTACCAAAAACCTCGAAAACTGTTAAAAGAACGATGAATGCGTTTTCAAAACGGCAAAATTTCTAATAATCCTATTTTTTTCGAAATGATTTTCCGTGAAATATCTTTTTGGTTGAGATCTAAACGCAGGTGGATTGAAACCAACTTTACATATGATGATCTGATGGGCTTTTTGTGTTAGATAGCACCAGTAAACGCGACCCTGGATTACACTTGTCAGTACCTAGTCTATTATGTCATGTATCTTGTTTAATTATGTAACTTCTCTACAGGCACTGTAATAGATTACATAACCATGCGTTGACCTTGTATATCACCTCGTGCAGTAAATGCGTTAACTGAATGCTCCTTTGTTCTGTCATACTTTTGTGTATCTCTGTTGCAATCAGACAGCAAATGAAGCTGTCGTTTTGTTTTCTCTTTACCTTATCAGAGCAACTCTGATAGTCAATCGCTGCGCAGTAATCCCATACCCTGTTCCAATGTTATCATTTACTATACCGTCCTCAAAAAGTTTGGAAAATATCTGAACAGGAAAAGTGGGGATAAAGGATAGTTCTTACATTTTCCTTCAACATGTGATAACAATTAGACTCGAGCTATCAGAAAAAAAGTCAAAATTATATAGAGTTCTCAGAGTCAAATTTACCTTCCCCTTCTTCCCTCCCTCCTTTCCTCCTGGGTTTAGTAGGTCTTTTCAGAAAGCCGAGGCCTCGACTTGGGTGTTACACAGACATGAAAGATCTTGATTTTCTGAAGTTGTGATACCTTAGAAAAATTTTGATTAAACCAAGTTTTGGTGATAAATTTTGACATCTGACAAGATCTTGCTAAAACATCTAATTTTTGAAAAAAGATTTTGCAAATACTTGTATATTTTGCCAAATTCTCTGACCACAAAAAATTCGAACTCATCAAAATATTTCAATTTTCAGATCTCTGGGAATTGCTATAACGTCTGTTTTTTTTAGTTTACCTCCGAAAAATGAACAGAGAAGCCAGAAACAAGGAACAAAAGTGGACAAAGCCCCGAGAGCAGCACCCTCAAAGAAGCCGAAGAGCAACTCCACCACCCCAGCAGACCACCAGCCGAAATCAGATAGATCTGAAAAGCGACCCAAAAATAATGCAACAGTGGCAAATGTCAACAGGTTTAATCACGGAATGAAGAGTCCCGTCGAATCGAGGGCTCCTGACCGAAACATCAAACAGCAGAATGCGTGGATGAGCAAAAAGTGATATTTACTCTTGTCATATATTCTTGTCTATTTTTTAAAAATATATATCCCACAGTGTGTTTACACCTGTTCTCATGGAAAGACAATAATTGGATCGAGTTTGGGCATAAAAATTGTTAACTCGACCCACAAAAATATTAAGATGCTCGACACTAAATTTGTAGGTTGATAACTTTTCTCAAGTTTTTTTTTCGACTAAGCGTGATTGTTAAAGCATACAAGAGGTAACGCGCACATTGTTACATTTTAAAACATATCTTGTCATACCCGGGTTGAGGTGTCACCACTAAAAATCGCTAAAAAAAGTAATGCGATGAATGCGGTGAAAAAAAATTTAAGCGGTGAAAAATTTTTTCACTTCTTAAGCGATGAAAGAAAGTTTGTCACCGCTACCAGCAGAATGCAGTGAAAAAAATTTTCAGCGCTACCAGCAGAATGCGGTGAAAAAAAAATTTCACCACTACCAGTAGAATGCGGTGAAAAAAAAATTTCACCGCTAAAATCGCAAACCTTACAAATATTCACCGCTAATTTCAATGCTTATCTTAATTCACATGAAATATCATAGAAGTAAGTGACAGATGGCGCAGTGGAATAGGAAGTTGGTGACATGCAGGTGAGTGGTTTGAACACTTGTACGGACGTTTCTTTTTTGTAAGAGATTCGGTTAATGCGGTGAAAAAAATTTTTCACCGCTAGAAACCGCAAATCTTGCAAAAATTTACCGCTTTCACCGCATTCAACGCTAAAATATGCGGGCGTTTTGCGGTGGAAAAAGTTTTTTTCACCGCTATTCACCGCTAATCTTACATTATTTTTTGACAATACCTCGACCCGGGTATCTTAAAACATGATAAATATGGTTTCCGATTTATTCGGCGGTTAGTCGGTTGCAAAAAACAACTACACATCAACAATTCTGATTATTTAAAAGGGAAAAGTTTTTCGTTGTATTTCAAAATGCACACAAAAACAAATGCCCGCACTAGTTTTGGGATGTCTCTCCATAAATCTGGGTCAATACCTGTCTAGCTTTTCTGTAGAATCAGGTTTAATTTGAGCGTAGATTTAATCATAGGCTACGACACTGCTTGAAAAACTGAAAAGTTCTTGCGTTCATCGATAATCGCATTAGATTTCGAGACGTTATGTCAGAATTTCAGTAACTTCTGCCAAGTTTAGCATTGTTTGAAATACGCAACCTGCAAGTTTCAAAATGCAAAAAGTTCATGGAATTCAAATTCTGGCTATTTTATATAGGAACCTTATACTATCTGTCATTTTAATTTGTAGGCGTTTTAGAAACCGTAGGCGCATGTTTCAATTAAAAATTCCACAAAATCCACACGGCTAAGGAGAATTTTTTGTTAGTACCGATACGAAACTGGGGCGTTTTTTTCTTTCGAGAGAGAGAGAGAGAGAGAGAGAAAGAAAGAAAGAAAGAAAGAGAGAGAGAGAGAGAGAGAGAGAGAGAGAGAGAGATAGAAAGAGAGCTAGCATCCATTTTGTACTGTTTCCAAATTAACTCCTGTTGTGACCAAAACAAATTCTACCCTAAAATATTTTTTGAAAAACGTTCAAGCTCCCTTAGCTTCATCCAAAAACCCTTGTTAGATCAGAGGCCTAACACTGCTTTCCGGATAAAACATTCGCCAGTTTTCATTTGGGTTAATCTTAAGTTAATTGGGACTTTTGCTGTGTGAGATGCAACAAAATTTAGAAATGTCTTGCTGAAAAACTTTAAGGTGTTTTTTGTCGAGAAAACGCTAGCAACTATTTAGCAACAGGCGGCCTTAATAATGAAATGCTACTTCACAATTGCATAATTTAAATGTATTTATCTCTAGAAAATCTTTTGTTGCTTATTAAAAATTGTTTCAAAATATTGAAGTTGATTAAACAATTTCATGTAAAATAGTAGGCCTGTTACAAAAAAAATCTTAGATTACTGGAATCTATTTATTGTCATAACAGTGGAAATTGATAAGATTTAGTAAAGCACATTCTAATAAAATTTGTAGATAGCTATCCTTCGCCCTCTAGGCTTCAAATTCCAACGTGTTTTTTGGGTAATTATGAGCTCTTGTAAACCACATTTTTGCATGAATTCAGAAAATTGTGTTACAGTTTTTTTTTACAAAATAAAATTTTTCTACTGGTTGAAACTATGTTGACAAGTACACGATAACAGAAGCAAATCGTTTAATCAAGACTTTTTGTGGCATTAACCGTTTCCGGTCGCACAATTGGGTTACAGTGATATCCAAAATACGTGTTTTTTAATAAGCTCGTGATGCCAAATTCTGCCGAATAGAAGCAGACAAATTGATTTTTTAAAATTGAGACAATTATCTAGCACGACAGACAATATTATCTTGAGCAGGCTATTGGTATCATTTAGAGCATCGTTTTTCATTACCAGTTAATTAAGCAATTTTATCGCAGTTGTTTTAATTGGAAGGGTTATAATACCTAATGATACTTATTATTAATCCATTTTGATTAAAAATAGTCAATTTCAAAGAATAATTTTGATTTTTAGGGTACATTTTCTTGTGTTGCTGCCAACTTGTCTTTCATAGCAGAAAATTAAACGAATGCCAAATAAAACACTTTATACTCAAATGAATTCCAATAAATTCTACAAGATAAGAAAAACCAGAAGAAAAACTGCAGTATAAAAACTTGTATTTATAATGTTAAACATTTTGCGTTTCAGGTTTTAATTTAAGCATTTATAAACAGATCATGACAACAAACTGATTAAAACAAGAAAAAAGAATTGGAAACACTTCAATTGCTACTTGAGTTGAAAAAGAAACGACTTTTTTCGATTTCATTTGATCCGCCTTTATAATAACGAGAGCTAATTCCAAAATGCAGAACTTAATTGTTTTTAAATCTACAAGATAAAAAAAATTAAAGAAGAAAAACTGCAGCATAAAAACATGTAAAAATAATGCTAACGTGCAGAACATTTTGCATTTCAGTTTTTGATTCATGCATTTATATTGGCATTGTTTGTTGCTTATTGAAAAAATGTTTCAAAAACCAGAATTTTACTTAATCATTTCATGGACAGTACGGACTCATTTTAATTGAAAGTTTCAAGCAATGATGAATATGGAGCACTTTCATTAGAAACCAATTGAAAAAATTGAAAATTGTGACCATTAAACCGTTGTCTAAATTCAGAATCAAAAGAAATTGAAACTAATTTTCTAACAACAATAAAATTTTATGTTGAAAATGTGTATCGTACATTATGATCTGACTAGAGGTTGATGATGTCTAATACTCTACCTCTTTTACTGTACGTTTGTACAATGAAATGTGAAACCAATTTTAACTAAACATTATTGATATCTTGCGATAAACTTTAAAAAAACTTTTGCTAATTTGATCTTTGAATAACTGTTGAAGAGTTTTGTATGAGAAATAATTACTCACTCCATGGCTTTTTAAAAATTGCAGAGATGAAAATAGCTAAGCTCCTGCAACTGACTGCCTTAATGAAAAAAATTTCTGTGGAACAACTTTCATGGACGCTGTAATATGTAGTTGTAATTATTTAACTGTTTGATTTATAAGGTCAACGCGTATCCCATTACGTAGATTCATTTGATTCTACTTTTACAGCAAAAATTCTGTCGGTCATTTGCTAGGTAGAGTACTCATTGCCCCGGTAGAACATGGCCCAGTAATATCATCAGCTTAAGACTTTCCAATATACTTTCTTCACAAAATCTGAAGAAAATCATAGTTTATTCGCAAATGGGACAGTTTCATTAATGATAAGCAATTTATAGGAAAATTGTGAAGGGAATTTTAACCAGCACATCGTCCTACCTCCGGAATGTTTAGGAAAATTGACTTCAAATCATTATTTGCCATGCACAACTCTTACAGCGGAGCACTTTTCATTTTCATGTTCACTGCACACGTTATACATTACCCCCCCCCCTCCACCCACACACACAATAGAATATGGCCTTAGCAAATGGATATTTATACACATTTGGATCTTTTCTGTTTCTGCCCCCCCCCCCCCCCCCGTATATTATTTGATGCACCCCAGTTTCAAAGCACATCATATGCACCCCAGTACATAGTAAATCATCATGTCAAAACACACGGCACGTGCGCTTGAATATTGCAAATATCAACTACCAACTATATGGGGGGGGGGGGGGGCATGGCACGAACGGCAAGGAGAAAAGATCCAATTTTTCTTCGGGTGAGGGAGGAGAGGGTGTAGTTCTTAGTTTTAGATTTTAGCGATTTGTTCTGTTTCAGCTCACTCTGGGACTAGATACTTTTCACCACGACACCAGGACACCTAGATCATTCATATAGTTTCTGTACTTCTGTATTTGCCCATCTCGACTAAATACCACCATCATCAATGAACGAAAGTTATACATCTTGATACGAAACATAATAAAACATGGTAAATCATGGTAAGCTCTTGATATATGACACATTAGAAACACCAATATTCGAATGAGTATCAACAAATGAATATTAACAAAATTTATCAACGAATCCATGTGCTATAATTTCTTGGCAAGATGTTTCAAGTTTCGCTAGAGATGTCAAGGTCATGCATGTCTTATCAAGGTGTATCAACTTTCGATTCATTATTGCTTTTCCTAGACTCGTTTAAATCTGCAGTGATTTGTGAAGGAAATAATTTGCCTCCATCCCCCCATGCCTCCCCTCCTCCTCTCCCTCAAAATAATAATGGAAAAGGAATTTTATCAGTTTGATGTTTAGACGCAGACGAACCCAATCGACTTGTTTAGACTAATTATACACTAATTGCTACAGCAAAAACTCTCTTCGGGCTATTAAACTTCTGAATACCTGTTCATTTTTTCACAAGTTCATGTTTTAACTGTTCATGTGTTATTCAACAGGAGAGGAGAGGGAGCGAGGAAAATTTTAACTTTTCCTGACAAGCGTCTATTTGTTTATCTAATCAGCAAATGTATGAGTACATAAGTTAATTGAACATATTTTTGCAAAGAACGGTCAAGTTTTTTTTGTTTGAGAGGTCAAGATTTATCGTGGGAAAAGAGCGGTCCAGTCCATTCACACGGCATGACCAATCGAGTTAAAAAATTAAGTCTTTCTCCAGTTTGTAGCCCTCCAGTTTAGAGGGCATAGATCATAGTGGTTGAGATGCGCGACCAAAACGAGGCCCGATCAGATCAACTTCGGTCGCGCACAAGGGGGTAAAACGCAAGCCAGCAACTTAGTCTGGAAAATGTCTGTGGTGTGATTATGGCTGTATCGAGACTCGGTTGGTCTGATCAGGGTGCTGAGGTGAAAATCTTCTGTATGGACATAAAATTTTAACTTCATCATAAATATTAAATTGACAATTTTTCAATGAAAGTATTTTCCAAAAAAAACAAGACCTTAATTTTGTATCCATTGAACAAATTTTTGTAAAATTATTGAATTGAATTGCTACAGCTTGAATATTTGTCGGAGCAATAAAAGAAATTCTGCAACGCTAACAAATTCAACCAATGGCTATGAGCTCTGAACTCAAAGCCACACTAATTTTGGTGAGCCAAAACATAATTTTACAAAAAAAAATCAAATTTTTTCACAGAAATTTGTAAACTAGAAGCATAGGTTTTGCTCCAAACAAGCCAACAGCAACAGAACTTTTACTTGATGCGCCTGGCGCAACCAAAAACAACTCTCACAAATTTATCAACCAAATAAACAATTTTTAACGAGGTTCTACTCGAAAGTCGGTATTTTGATACGCATAACAGGCGTTAAGAAGAAAGCAGTTTCGAAGAATTTTTAGTTATAGTTAGCCGTCAGCCATAAGGATGACCAACATTACAACTGCACTTTCTTGGAAATCCAGAAGCCAATTTCCCCTAATAATTGCTCGATTTCTCTGGAAGCATTTTAGAAATTTGTGAAAGGTATGCTTTTCAAGCATGATCTAGTATTGGAGGATTAACTCTAAAAAAAGACAAACTTATCAGAAAAATAGAAGAAATCGGCAATCGTTTGTAGGACTCAGTCAGCCAGTGTGGATGTTGCGCAGTAATGACACACTGCACGAAGCTCTCTTATGTTTTAGAGGTTTTTGTTCAGTCATTTTGTTTCTTCTAATTCCCATTTTATTGCGTAAAATGAGAAAATGAATATGATGGGAGCAATGCGCGTTTTGAACACAAAACCCATGATTTTGGTAACCTTTTGACAGACCGGGCCAAGTTTTAGTTCTTCCGAAAATTATAGACCTAAATTGCGGCATAGGTTGAGCACTTCATTCAAATCATATTCTGTTCCATGCAAGTAATATTGATGAACATTCGATGCATATTCTGTATAAACACGGATATATCGGCCATTAATTTAAGTAATTGTTTTTCATGTGGATATAAGACAAAGCAGAAGAAATGGTTAAAATAAAATTAAGGATAAATGAAAAAGTAGAAGAAAAACAAAATGAACGTTTCTTTCGAAAACGGTTTTCTAAGAGAGTATCAAAAGCGTGCTGAATATAATCTTCTTTGCATTTAAAAATACTGAAGTCAATTTATATCGTTTTTGCTTTATGTTTTGTAAAGTAATCATTTCAACCCAGAGTTTATAAGCGGCTGCTCATTGAACATTTGAAGGCAACAGTAAGATGTTTAGACTGTTTACTTAGTGTGCGGCCTTGAAATCACTAACAGAGTGAATGGCCATTTACTCGGAATTTGTCTGGTTAGCAAAAATCCTGTGTCCTACTAATATAGACAAAATGTTTTGTCTGGACAAAAAGTTTTGACTTCATCATAAACATTAAATCGACAATTTTCCAATGAATGTAATTTCCAAAATAAAAAGCAAGACCTTAACTTTGTATTCATCGAACAATTTTTTGTAACATTACTAAAATGAATTGCTATAGCTTGAATAATTGTCGAAGCAATAAAAGAAATTCGGCAACGCTAACAACTTCAACCAATGACTATGAGCTGTGAACTCAAAACCAAATTAATTTTGGTGAGCCAAAAAGCAGAATTTTATAAAATAAATCAAATTTTTTCGTAGAAATTTGAAATCTAGCAGCATAGGTTTTGCTCCAACAAGCCAACAGCAACAGAATTTCTACTTGATGCGCTTGGCGCAACCGAAACCAGCTCTATCAAAAATTTATCATTGAAATAAACAATTTTTAGCGAGGGTCTGCTCGAAACACTTAATCTGTATATTGATATGCATAACAGGCGTTAAGAAGCAAGCAGTTTCGAAGAACTTTTAGTTATAGTTAGCCGTCAGCCATTTTGATGAGCAAAATTAAAACTGCACATTCTTGGAAATCTAGAAGCCAATTTCCCCTAACAACTGCTCCATTTCTCTGGAAGTTTTTAAAAAAATTTGTGAAAGGTGTGCTTTTAAAGCATGGTCTAATATTGGAGGATTAAAACTAAAAAAGATAAACTTATCAGAAAATAGAAAAATTGGTATAATCGTTTGAAGGAGCTTCGTGCAGTGCCTTATTCCTCGATCCAACACTCGATACTTCGTACTCGATCCGCCACGTTGGATGTTGCGCAGTAATAACGAACTGCCAGAAGCTCTCCTATATTTTAGTGTTTTTTGTTCAATCGTTTTGTTTCTCCTGATTCCCATATGATTGCGTAAAATGAGAGAAAGAATATGATGGGAACAATGCGCGTTTTGAACACGAACCCTTGGTTTTTTTAGTCTTATGGCAGACCGCGCCAAGTTTTTTTTCCCGGAAATTAGAGTCGTAAATTGCGGCATAGTTTGAGCAATTCATTCAAATCGAATTCTGTTTCATGCAAATAATATTGATGTAAATTAAATGCATATTCGATATAAACACGGATATATCGGCCATTATTTTAAGTAATTGTTTTTGATGTTGAAATAAGACAAAGCGGAAGAAATGGTTAAAATCAGATTAAGGATCAATGAAAAATAGAAGAAAAAAATGAACGTTTCTTTCAAAATTGATTTTCGAAGAGGTTAGTAAAAGGATGCTGACGATAATATCTTTGCATTTAAAACATACTGAAGGCGATTTATATCGCTTTTGCTTAATGTTTTGTAAAGTAATCATTTCAGCCCAGAGTTTACTAAGCGGCTGCTGATTGAACAGTGGAAGGCGACAGGAGGATGTTTAGACTGTTTACTTTGTGTGCGGCCTTGAAATCACTAAGTGAGTGACTTGGCATTTACTCGGAACAAGGCGGCTCGTTAATGTGCGTTCGCACATGATGTTCCGACCCGAGCTCATCTACATTTTTGACTTAATTTTCAACCAAATGAAGAGATAACAAAAGTAGATGTTTTAATATTTAAAAAATGCTACATTTTAAGTTAATTAAACACACTAAATTCTGCCTCGATGAAATAGCAATCATAGGTTTCATTCATGTGACATCAATAAATCATCACAATAAGTCGTATGGCAAAAAAAATACATCAAAACCACGAAATTTTTGAGAAAACCCATAGTATCAAAGTCAAAAAATTAATAGGACATTACAACAAGTCATTGACTATGAAAACAACAACAAAAACAGGCAAAATCCAAAAGTTCGGTAGAAAATTGAGAGAAGAAAGTGTCGAAGCTATTTAAACCATAAGCTTTTTTCTCTGAAAACTGTTCTTTTTCAACGATCCATTGAACGTCTTCACTAAGCCAATGACAGCTATCAATATTAGGATAATGCAATACGATTTCAAAAGGAACCAAAATTACTAAAAAAATCCAAAAATTTTAAAAATTATGAAAACTCGTGCACCGAAGTCAAAAAAACCAATAGTTAGAAGACAAAACCGCTAACTAGATAAATTGTTGCTGATGTAGAAAAAAAAACGGTTCTGTCATTACCGAGACTGACTTACAATGAAAATAAGCTTAAGATTGATTTATGTTCAAAAAAAATATATATTTTTAAAGTCTTAACAGCCATTAAACTCAAAAGCTCTCATAGGAATTCAATGAATACGCTCAGCTATGCCACGATGTGATTACAAGGATGGTTATGATGCCTAGGTAATCAATAAGACATCACAATATGTCTTATGACTATTAAAAAAAAACAACAAATACGTGCAAAAACCAAAATTTCTTTAGAAAAATGGGAGAAGAAAGTGTTGAAGCCATCTAAACCATATTTTTTTTTCTCAGAAAGTTTTATCTATGATCCTTTGGACGTTTTCACTAAAGGAAGATGTAGCCATCAATATTAGGATGACGTGATAAGATTTCAAAATGAACCAATAAAACGAAATGTCCAAAAATTTTTTTTTTAAAATTTGAAATCTTGTGGCATTGAAGACCTATAACCAATAGTTATTTGATAAAGCCGCCAATTAACTTATGTTGCAGTGGTATGAAGGAGTTCAATCCTGTTTTTACTGAGACGAACTTACAGTTCACAAAAATAACTTTATGATTTACTAATTTTAAAAAACTTTCGAAAATTTATTTTCAAAGTCTTAACAGCCATTAGCTGTCCACCTACAGCACTAGATAGGTTCACTTAATGCTCATTAGCAAATCTATTGCACCTTTAGTCAACAAGTTTATGCCTTAGGATTATAAAACTATAGTAAAACCTCAAAAAATAAATCAAAATTTCATTTGAAATTACGAAATTTGAGATACGAGTCCAAAAAAAAAACATGAGCGATCCCCTCGAAACAAATCTTTTGTTCATTGGGCTTCATTTGATCGTAAAAGAGGTTTGTCATTAACGGAACTTTGATATTAAAAGTGTCTAGTAGTCTCTAGGTGACTTGAAAAAACAAAAAAATTGCAAAATTTTCTAAAAAAAAAAGAGCTCCCAAACCTAATTCGAATTTTTTTTATATATTAAACTTCCCTCTAAGACTAGAACTAGTCTTCATTATTTCCTTTCGTCTATTAAAAACCTAAAATTGATTTACTTTTTGGCGTGAAATCTAGTTTTGAATTAAATTTTCCGTAGGAAAAACGTTAATTCGAACGAAATTTACGGTAAAAGTGAACAAATGTGAACCAAATATCCAGTGTTCACATGAAACTTTAAACCTCGATAACTCCTCGAAAAAAAAACAAAATTCAAAAAAATCTTTTTAATTTCGAATTCTACGCTGGACGAGCTTTTTAATGATACCACGCACATTTCTCTACGATGAATATATCGGTCGGCCAAAATTCACGGAACAAAAAACCCATTTGAGTATATAGTTCCTCCCCCCCCCCACAAGTGGGGTCGGAACAATTAGTCTGGTTAGCAAAAATACTGTGCCCTTTACTAATATAGACAAAGAAAGTAAAAGAGAGATGATTGATCTCGGCTTTGATCTTCGGTCGGTTAGAAAAGTTATTTTCGTGTGCGCGCTGTTAACTACTTCCCCGTTTTGCAATGATTTAATGCAGCAAAGATTTATTGATAGAGTTGATGAGAGGAAGAAACGCTTTGAGGAAAAATGTAATTTTTTTAGCCTGGGAGTCCAACCTACATCGTAAGTGCTTTGTTCATCCACAATAAGGTGATCTAATTGAAAATTTGGTTGTATTTGAGTATTAAAACCAAACAGGTTTGTGGGTATAAATATTTGCAAGAAAATTTCTAATGTATTTTTCTTTTACAAAACATGAACTAATTGAGGTTAAACAGAGGAGAATAATAAGATCATGTCTGTAATTAGTTTGACTTCAACAGCCTGCAGGCATAGTTGAGTTGTGCGACTGGTTGTAATTTCTCAGATTTTAAAAAAAATCAGGTTACTTATAGGTTCTGCCATCAAAACCTCAGTATAGCTTACTGTTTTAGTGTTTTGAATTTTTGCTTTTAATACATTTTGGATGCCTTAACAAAAGTTAAAAATGGGTTGGAATAGCCTTGTTGTAAATTGTTTGCCAGTCAAAAAGAATAGGGTAAATGAGAGAGGTTGAAACTTGGAGGGTAAAGAACTGGGCGGACTTGCACATCTGCGTTAACTGGATTCGCAAAATATGCACCACTGAGCCATTTTACCCCACTTGATCTGTTGGGGCATCCAAACCAACAATTATTGAAAAAAAAAGCTCAGAGCAGCGAAACAGTGAACAGTACTGACTGTTAGCTTGGTCTGTAGTTAACTTTATTTTTTTTTCAAAAAAAATTTAAAGTAATTTAAAATTTGAATCTTCAACAAAGAGACACTTTTGAACCATTTCTGCGGGATAATTTTCAGGACATTTTTTAAGGACATTTCAAGACTGCAGTTAATATGTAAAATATTTGGCAAATTTTGCTTTTCCGTGACTTATTTGGGATCTGGCTAGAGACTTTTTTAAGATAGCCGGATCTATTTAAAGATGTACGCGCCTTTTTAAATTTTGCAATTTATCTTTAAAAAGTTAATCAAAAAATTTTCGTCTAATTATGTGTTGCCGAAGACAGCTAAAACTGTGAGTTGTAGTGAACATTTTTTTCACATTTTGAAAGTTTTTTCAATCAATTAAAAGATCATACAAAAATGAATGTTTATCAGCACCAGCTAAATACAAACAAATTTCCTGCCCCTTTACAGGAAAAAGTTGACCAAACTGCAAAGGTGCACATTTTCCTCGTTTCCAGTCAATTGGCGAATGAATTCCGACTAAAATCTTTTCAGAGCAGAACATTTCACAGCCAGTTCCGAGTTGCCGTTTCAACTTCCGTTCAAATTCCAAGCTGAACAAACTTTTCAGTCGTTTTCGTTCAAACTTTTCGAAAAATCTGTTCATTTTGACTCGATAGCAGTATTCTTCTTGAGAAACATGCGAAATGTGAACCAACTTGATTTTCGTTTCATTTGCTTGTTTTGTTTGTTGCTTTGAACTCGGATTTTGAATAAACAAAACTTCTCGATTGTAATTGTTGTCAAAATTTTCGCACCCGGTGATATAATTTGTCCCAGCTTTGGCTTTTAAACGTTGAGCTAACATCCAAACTTTTTGCAATTTGTTAACCGCATTTTTGCGATTGACATTTATGAAAAACATTCCCAATTTTTGGCTTTCGTTTGAGCTGTACTGGAAGCAGCAGAATAATTTCGAATTTCGAGGCAGGAAGTCGTTCTGTGATATTTTGCACTTTTGCCAGTTTTGAACTTTGAGAACTGTTTTGAGGTGACGTAATTCATTGTCGCATCCGAGAACAATGAAAAACCACCGCAATTCGCCTAAAAATGTCAACCTAATTTTAAACCAGGTTTTGGCTCCAATGCTAACTAAACAAACAAGCTGAGCACAGAGATCAGAATTGACTCTCTTTTTTAATTCATTTAAAAGATCTTAAGAATTTCTTACAAAGTTGTCTTGAGAGATACATACAAAGGATCGCATGTTCTTCACAGATCTGATAATACTATTATCGATTTATATACGACAAAACTTTTCCTTACCTGATCTTACACGTGAAAAATTCTGTCTTATCAATGCTTTCAAAATGAAATTTTTTCTTCTTTTCTTCAGTGCTTAGGAAACGCTGTTAAAAATCTTTATTTTTCGAGCTGATTGGACTGAATCGGCGTCAAAAAGTGACAAATGTGCTTAATGAGCTGAAAATACAGGATTAAGGCAATAACAGCATCTCAAATTTTAAATAGGAGCTAAAGCTTCCGTGAGTAGATCAATTCTCGTCAAATTTTAACAAAATCCTAATAAAATATAGGATTTGTCTTGATTTTGTAATACTTTGTAAGATTCGTAACTAGATATTAAGACACTTCAGAAATCGCAAACTTCTTATATTGTCTTAAATGAAATTTAATGCAAAAAATGTTCCCACTCACCACAAAAAAATTGAATTTTCCAATCTTAGTTCTGTTTACCGATCAGTTTTTCTAAAAAGGTGAACGATGATGCGATCAAACTAATAAAAAGTTCTTGCAAAGAAATCTAAAGGATTAAATATAAAGCTTTTTGATTTTGATTGTGGCAACAAGTTCTGCTACAAATTTGAAACACGTTTAAAGATTATAATCACAGTGTAAATGCTACAATGGGAATTCGATTTTTTTAACCAATAGAACTATTTTTTCACTGCTACAGTGAACCATTTCTTTTATGGAAGTCAATTCTTGCTGCATTGAATTAATAAAATAACATTATTTTTCCAAGTAAGTATTTTGCTGCATTGAATTAGGAACAACAATTAACTAATAAGGTATTTCAAAGTTAGGCAGTGCTCTTATAATGTCTTAAAATATATGTAATGCACAAAATATGCCCACTCCCACTACCCAAAAAAGTTTAATTATTCTCTATTTGCCAATTCCAACCCTTTTCAGCGACCAGTTTCTACAGCTAGATGCGCACTGATTTAATCCAACTAAATAAGTATTTGTTAAAAGAAAAAGGATTCTACAGGACTATACAGTCAACTTTTTAACGTTAGTTAGGGTTAGTAGTGCTGCTAAAAGTTTTAAAGGTGTTTCAAAATTGTATTCACAATATAAACGGTCAAGTAACAGATCTCAAACATTTTTTATAAACAAAACAATTATTTCACCTCTTCTATGAAAAATTCAGTTCTTGCTGCATTTAAAAAACAAATACATTTTTCCAATTGAGTTTTATTTTAGACAAAAAACTTTCATAGGAAAGGCTATGGTTAATTTTTAATTTCTTGGAACTATTTTTCAGCTAAATATATTCGCTGAGACAAAAAATCTACATTCATCATTCTTGGCAATTATCTATTGTTAGTCAATTAGTCAAATATCCGGAGATAATATAGACAAATCCAAACTCATTTTTAACAGTCTGCATATTTTAGCTGAAAAACGATTAACCCTTACCGACGAGCATCACGAGCAATCTGTTAGAAAGTTTCTTTGATTAAAGTTATAGTTGAACTCATGCTAGCAGCTAGTTCTTGAAGTAAAAACACTCAAATTGAAAAACGTCCACTTTTGAATTGACACGTCTCATTTACTTTATCAAGCTTTAATCATACGTTGGTTTACAGAACAAATTTTGCTTCCATTGTCATTCCAAAAATTGGGTTAAAAGGTTTCAATTGGTTTTTCTTTTTTTAATCAATTTCTCTTTATTTGGTTCTTTGTCTTTCAATAATAAGATATTCAATTTGGCTCAAATTTTTGATATTATTGGGCTCCGCCGTTAATATATTGCTTTTCAGTTTATTGTCTGTTATAGTTATATTCGCATCACATCTGTTATCCCCTTCACTTTGTTTCAAAAAAATTCTTCGCAAAAAGAAAACTGCCGACGGACTTTTGTTGCACATAATACACCTAGATTTGACCATATAAAAGCTATTTTCGCATGTCACGTCGTTGAAACTGACAAAATTTATCAAGTTTGTAGTGCTTGTTTTATTTTTAAAATATAGATTTTTTTTTAGTTTGATTACTTCATTTTTTTAAATCAAAATGAAGCTTCCTGTAATCAAGTTTTGGTTGCGCATATGTTAATAAATGGTGCCAGTTTTGGCAAAGTTGGCGAAAAACGCTAAAATAAAATTTATCTCACAAATGAGATTATTCTGAGCCAAATGGGGCACAACTTTTCCGATAAACAAAAAACTTTTAAATTAAATTGCCCAAAAAATACTAAACCTTCAGTAAGTCGGATTTCTTAAAAAAAACTAAAATGAAACATCAATCTATCCATTAGCTTTACACAAAAAATAAAAATTACAAGCTTAAAGGCAAGTTTACGCAAAAGAAAGGTGGCCGCCTAAAGCATAAAAATACAAAGTTACGAGGACCAAAAAAAGGGGCAAATTGTCAAATGCTGTAATTTTTAAACTATAGTTTAGATTATTTGGAAAATATATTTTGAAAAAAATGCTCAAAAAAATATAAACTAAAATGGAGTTGTGTAAATTCTTAGCACCCAGCTGTTTTAAAAAACTCATTGCCTAAATTTTTCTAGAAAATTCTCAAAAACTTAAATTTAAATATTAAAAAAAGTTTACGCAAAACAAGCATTTTTGCGCTCTTTCTACTTGGTAAACAATAAAAGCTAACACCATAAGCCAAAATGCAATAGAGTTGGTCAAGTTTTTGCTTTATCAAATTTTAGAATATTAAAAAGAATGTTAACACTTCGTTCAAAACGAAGAACAAGGATTCAGTGCCGACATACAGTTCTTTTTTTTCTGAGTTAAAAAGCATGGCAACAACAACCAATGCATAACTCTTGAGTTGATATGGCTATGAATAATAAAACATACCCGGCAGATTGCCGGAAAATAGCCGCCGTTGATTCCAATAAGCATGATTGGGATTGAAAGAATAGTAGATATTGAAAAAAAAAGATTTTTGTACAAAAACATTTTTGAAGTCCGATTTATTTTGATGGCATTTCGTAGTTGAACATAACGTACTTCTGTTTCTTAGAGAGAGGCTACAGGGGCTAATATCAATACCAATAAGCATTGGATATGGTTACTAAGACTTATAGGAACGACGTTCAAATAGCGGGCATCTAAAATTGGGCTTTATAGGTTTATCCCGTTTCTACTTCTGACTTCAATTTTTTATACTGAGGCTGTTCATTTTGAATTGCTTTGCTGAGCAACTGATGTTCAAAATCAGTTTTGGCAGAATGAGAGAAGAGAGAAACTAGCCTAGAGAAGTCAAAAAGATATCACGCAAAATGTTGAAAAAGCGGCAAAATGAGGTAAAGCGAAACATTTTTTTATTCGACGAAGTAAAAAAACATAGCAGGACAAGTCCTGACGTACAATTCAAAGAATTTTCATTGACTGAACAGAAAAACTAGACCTAGAATGGACTATGAGTGAATTGAGAGAACCGTTTTAAAAAAATCAGAACAAAAACATACGAAATAAACAGAAAATCAATGTCAAAATGCCGCATGTGAACAAAAAAACCACTAGCGAGAAATGAAAATTTAATTCAAACAAAAAGCTAGGCCTAGAATGAGCTGTGAATGGATTGGGAAAACCATTTAGAAAAAAATCCGATCCAAAAAATCGAAAAAACAGTAAAAATCAGAGTGAAATTGCCGCATGTTAACCAAAAAAAACTCTACCGAGAAACCGAATTTTTGTTCAAACACCGTTTTCTCACTCTACTTTAAAATTAGAGCGAAAAAAATTCACGCCGCAAAACCACTCGCTTTTTCGCTCCATTTCCTGTTTCGGCGTGACCAAAATCACCACTCCAATTTGACTTCAAAAATCATGAAAATGTGTGAACAGATCTTAAAAAAAAGACAGCGCCCCAATACAATTCAAATTCTTTGAATTGTAAAAAATAGGAGCGCTATAATAGCCGGCCGAGAAGATGAGGGCGGCTATTAAAAATAAAGAAAAGCAAAACTGGTTCTCTGGTTCTACTGTCTGCTATTATTTGGGGACTCGTGAAAATTTAACTCGCAAGCCAAGTATTAACCATTGTTTTAAATCAAATCTTTCGTATCACTAATTTTTTCTGCACAAAGAAAAACCAATTAAGACTTAATCTACCCGACATCATGTTAGAAAGCTACTAACAAAGGTTTATGTTCAATCAAGTTGGTTTGGAAACTCAACAGTCGGGGGAGTGACCTCTTTTTCTAAATGGCGAAAAATCGCAAAAAAATTCTGGAGAATGTTTTCTATGGTATTCAAAGCACAGCCCTCCGACAAAAATCAATGAAAACGTCTAATGTTTTGTCACATTTTACAACAACTTATAACCTATCTGATGTCCTCAGTGCTCCAAAAATTGATTTGAACTGTTTCCGAGGCAAGAAAATATTCATAACGAATCTCGTCGCATATTTTAATTTCGAGATGAAATATCAATAGTTCTTTCTAGTTTGAAAATAGAAATATTTATACATATAAACCTTCTTTGATCACCTTGTGGTGAAAAAAGCCAAAAAAAAAGTAAAATTACTATATTTATATGCCTTTTCAGTTGCATTTGCTCCAACTAAATAAGGATTTTCCTTATCTTGTCTACCTCACTGTGGGTAGTGTTCAAATCACTGTTCAGCAATTGTTTTTACTCATTCCGAAACAATTATCGCCAAAAAATTTGTACATATTAAAACTTTTACAGAAAGTCTTCAACTTTTTAATTTTTCGAAAAATTGTCTGCTGATCTTTTCTAATGAGTAATAAAAATTGTGGTAGCTTCGCAGTTAGCGAAACGTTCAGTTTTCTGCTTATTAGCTTCATCTTCATCGAATCTCTTTGACGAGAGCAGAAATAAAAAATACAGACCCATAGGAATGAGTCAAATTTATTGAAAACCGTGTTTAATTATTCGTTAAGTATGCTCAAGTCTTTAATTGTTTTCAGTTATTTTCACTGCAATCAGGGGCTGACTTTGAATATAAGCTTGAGCTTGATCAATTGTAACTTGCAACTGGTAGTCTTTTTGAACTGATGGACCCGCTAAAATTTGAAAAGGTACGGTTATTTTTGCAACTTTTAAATTGTCTCATTTTTGTCTTTTAAGAGTTACAAGCGAACCTCTAGGATTCGTGATTTTTTCATAATCAGACCTTAAAAGATTATATATCTTTATTAATGCCGTTACTTTTAAACAAAAACACAGCAGCTGTTTCTGAGTTAACGAAAGACATTTCCCCTTTCGCCCCCACCCCCGCCCCCGCGCGCTTTGGGCCACATAATGTTCATCCATCCCCAATTTACGTGAACATCATAATGGGGGCTATAATTTCGGTTAAAATCATGGTGGGCTATAATGGCAAAGAGCCCGTGCTTGTTTTATTTAGGAACTTCAATGAGGATTCTAATGCGCTTTATGCTTCGTGATAGAGTTTTGTGAGGTCATAGCCTTTCACCTGGCGTTGTCACTCCATTGAAACTGTGAATGCGGAATTGTTAAAAATTCAGTGAAAGCAGTTTCAATCGATTTTTCTTGAATAGTTCTGCTATCAATGAATACAAAAGTTGTAACGAAAAATGGTTTTTATGAAAGCGGAAAACTGCGTCATTTGAAACCTTATACATAAATAAATAGAGTTATATAACTGTGTCCTTTCGCTTTAAATAAAATCAGCGGCACTTCAAAAACGCAAAAATCCTTATCTCTCACGCAAGCAACCAATTCAATGTTTTCTTAAAAGTTGACGGTCGTTCAAATAATACTGAAGGAAATAATTTTTGACAAAATTTTTTATGAAATGTTTCACGAAAAAAACATGGTTAAAAAATTTGAAAACAGAAATAGGGCAAAACTCTTTGTTGAACGTATTAAAATCATGACGTAATGATGCGATGCCCTGGTGAATTTCAATATAGTTAAAATAGTTAAATCACTTGTTGTGACCTGATTTATAATAAAATTTTTGGTAAAATTTAACACAAAACAGGAAGGCTCGGTTTCTGTTCGGTAAAGGCACATAGTATTAAAAACTTAAAATACACTAAACATAAAATACCCTAAACTTAAAATACCCTTAACTTAAAATACACAATTTCACTTGCGCTTTACTACAAAGCGCGTGCGACCAGTTCATAACGGGTCTAGATAACCAGTCGACAAAAAGAAAAAAGAGTCAAAATTAAAAACTCTATCGAATTGTTTTCAATCAATTAATCTCAAAAATAATAAAAAACATATGCTTCCAACAAAAAATATCTTGAAAAACTTACTTATAACCCCTAACGAAACTATTGAGCTCTGTATCTGGTGAGACCAAGCCAATGTAGAGGACAGCAAAATAACTATAGCTACAGAAAAAGAGAAAAAATTTAAACAAAATACAAAAACACAAAGTTGTGGAGTCATTACAGTTATCAGCTATTATGCAAATATTATGAAAATATTATTTCAAATATTATTTCTATTGTTTGAGTAAACACATAAAATTAAGATTGCATTTGAACAACTAAAATGAAAGATTGTAACATATTGTAACTTATTGTAAAAAGTTGTATATGAATATTAAAAATTGCACATGTTCACTTGGGTCTCATTTGAAAGTCAATGGGACTAGTTAATTTTAAAAAGAAAATCCTTAGTACAAAATCTGATCAATCACAAAAATCTTCAGAAAACGCGAAGCGTCCCAGACAATAAATATCAGTTGTAACATGAAACGAAAAGAGCTGTTTTATATTAAATCACAAGAAAGTAGATCTAAATTCACTAAAGCTTGGAATTTATAGAAGTTGCAAAAACAAAGTTTCATTAGGCAAATATTTATAAACAATTACAATAGTCTATTGTGGTTTGATGAAGGGATTTAATTCCTTGCCACATCAAACCGGGTAGCAAAACTGCCCGCTCAAAAATAAGAAGGCCGGTGACTTACCTATACTGACTTGTGGCGTTCTCCTGAAAAACAAGTGCAATTCGCATCAACAATCAGACCTCTTAATTAAACAGTTTTAATCAACTGACAGCTTTTATTTGTAAACAGAAGCATAAATTCACACAGCAAGCCTAAAGAAAACTTTCAAAAGGCCCATTGAGTTCGGGGCTATTGTTAAAAAAAGTTCGTACCTCCATGATAGAAACATTTCGCGCTAATGTAAAACAGCTTCCGCTTTCTTGAACAGATTTACACAAGTACTTTTTCATCTAATGACATTTTTACTTAGTTGCATAATAATTAATATTTTGGGCTCTTAATGATTCATGGCACTTGAAAGCGAGTGTTATTTAAATTGTAAAAATCTAATGGGGTTCAAATTCTCGGCAAACGTGAAGAAAGAGTACATCAAAGGAGCATTTGTTCACAATGCACTAGTTCACAAGTTTGATGAAAATTGAAGAACTTTTATGAGGTCAATCAATAATAACACTAAAAAACCATTTTACGGAGTTGGTTAATTTAAAAGTTTGAAATTAAAATCAACAGCTATTAAGAGATTAATTGACAAAATACACTTTTAAATGTTTTTTGTATTGCTTCAGTGAACATATAAAAGAGAAGATTGTATATGAAATCATAAAAAGAAAGGCTGTAAAATAAAAAAATGTTAAAAATTTAAAAAACGCAAAGTGTCCAAGACATAAAATGTCGGTTGTAACGTGAAACCAGAAAAGCTGTTTTTTTAAATCACAAGAAGGTGTATAGGACCTCTCATTGGTGAAGCTAAGTTTCAAGTTTATAAAAAGAACAAAATTGAGAAGTTCAAAAAAAACCTGAAAATTTTGAAAAAATCAAAATCATCAAAAGCATAAGCTATATACTGACAGCATTGAATAGGTTCGGCAATCTCTGGAAAGAACTGCCGAAACCTGTCATTAGTCAGAAAAAATTTTACGGCATCATAAAAAACAGCAATTTTAGGCAAACATATATCAATACCGAAATAGATCATGAAAAATTTCTCCTTTGTGAGCTTGTCTATGTTCCGATACATAGTAAAAATTCTCGAAATTGAGTCCTGAAATTTATAATTTTTTAAAGGAAATATTCAAGTTTATTACTCGAAGTGAGAACGAGGCACAACATCGTGGTCCACCAACAATGATTACAAACCAGAATCATTTCACAGCCGACTTCGGGACTCCACAAAGAGAGAAGTGTGGTTTTGGTCACCAAAGCTAGGAGTGAAACTGATGACTGAAACACATTGAGCGAGGCTTCTAGAAACCCAAAATGTACTAAGGATTTTGAGTGCAAAACGTCATAAAACCTGTAAAGTCGAAAAAATAAAATAGAAAAAACTGGGATGCGCCATAAATTGATGCTATAGCGTCAAAATAGACGAAAAAACTCGAAAATTGACAAAAAAGTGGTTTTACTCGAAAAACTTGAAAATCATTTTTAGCATTATTTTGATATTAGCCAAACGTGTCTGAGGGGGTGGGAACCTGAAAAACCAGCTTTCAAAACAATTCAGTGAATTTATCGAACTTTTTCGCGATTATCAGGTCAAAAATTTGAAAAATCAAAAACTTGGTCAAATGTGAATTTTATCAATTTTTGAGAAAAAATCTCAAAAAACATCGAAAAACAAGAAAAGTTCGTGGTTTTTTTTTGTCTCGATACGGAAAATACACGTTGATGTGAGCTTATGATATTCATTTTGGGTGCTAGTTCGTTGTTCCACGCCATCAAAAGTCTAACAAAAAGCAGCCAAAATTGGTATAATAGCACCTTATTTTCATTTCAGGGATAACGCTTGAATCTTTTTGCTGTTAACTATTTAGAAACGGTACAATATCAGTTGGATACAGTTTTCCGGCACAGAAGTGATATAATCCTCTGGCACAACACCATAAATAATTCGTTAATATCGCATAGAACGAATATCTACTGCGAAATTGCTTTGCCGCAACCTGCTACAGTATTAGAGCGACATCAAGACCGTTTGAAACTAATTGTTCATTGTCCGCGTAACGGCGCACCCAAAATCTTTGGATTTCTTAAGCAAACAAGCATAGTGATTGTTAATTTGATCACTGATTTAGTATCGAAGCGCATGCAAAAGGATTGGAACTTGGTTAAAGAGTACTATCAATTGCATAAGCAACATCATCTCGAACTAAAGTCACTTATAATTGTTATTAACACATCAGAGTTCACTTCGTTGCTTGCTTAAGAAAACGCGCCATAGTACGCTCAATAAGCGATGCCGAAGAGCGAAAAACAATGAGTTATTGTGTCCTCGGTTCTAGCAACAGGGGTTACGAGACTCAAGAGTGTTTTGAGATTCAGCGAGTTCTTAAGCTGCATGATTTGAGAACAAAAACTGAGAGAGAGAGAGAAAGAGTTTTGTACAGCCTATGAGAGTATCGATGACAAAATTCAGGAGTGCGCAAGACGCGTAAAGGTAGAGAGCTAGTAACTAGGTGCTAAGATCTCTTAGTGATTGCCATCTCTAAAAATGATCAATTACTAGCACTCGCAGCGAAAACTGAACAGGCAGAGAAAAATAAAGCGGAATTTGAGGAATGGCTAGAAGCTGTTAACACAAGACATGATGATCACATAAACGTTCGAAAATACATAGACACAGTCCGAGATACTAATAGTTCTAGCCAGTTGTCTCACCATTCCAAAAAATTCTCCGCATGCAGAACAACATCGAATGCTTCCACACTGCGTAGAAAAGAACTACTTTTGGCTAAACTCCAACGCAAGGAAATAGAAGAGGAGAACAAAGCAACAACGCGAAATGCCGGAGGAGAATACCAAATTGAGATGGTTCTAAAAGAGCGAGAATTGGCCAAAAAAAAATTTGACATGGAACTCTTTTCTAAGAAACCCCAAAATGGTCTTGGGAAGATAGAAGAAGAAAACCGTAAACAACTCATTGAGAAAAAAATGAAAGAAATTGATCTTATGGATAGTGCATAGTCGCTTAGCAAGTGTCAGGCCGACAAAGAATCAGGACGTGGTAGCCACCATTAAATGAAGAATGACGACCTGGTAAATGAATGGCTTGAGTCTGCTGACAATTAAAACACGCTGACTGGTCCAGATAAGACAGAACAAACCAGTTGTTGTCAGAATTTAGAGCAGCAAACGAAATCAGGTCAAAACCAGGAACTGTCATTAGATCCAGCCCAGGCTGCAGACAGTGATAGTCAATTACGACCCCTCAATCAGCCATCTGCCTATGAACTTAACGAAACTGGCATAGAAAACGGAAAAACTTCAGTCCCGTTATCCCGATCGAATTAACCGAGAGAGAGTTCACATGCTGGCGAATCTGTTGATCGAGCGCCGAACAGCGGCCGATCGCCTAATTTTGAGGATCCAAACAAGTTGAACACAAACTCAAATCATCTGACAGATCCCTTGATTAACACATCAACGCAAGCTTGTAATAAATTTGCGGAGCAAGAAGCCGCATACTAGTTTACTAGCTTATTCACAGAATATTTTTGTGCCACCAGTGAACAATGTTGTCGATAGCAGCACAGTAACTGTACCCTCAACTGCTGGTTTGTTGAACACAGCACCCGTTCTGAATTTAACAACACCAGTTTACATTCCTTATCTGAGTCAAAATGAAGCGCAAACCGTAAAGACACAGTTCAATAATTTATCGCAGAACTTGTCGTCCAATGTAACTAGTGGTGCTATCGCATCCCAAAACCGTCCTCAAGCATAAGTACCCTTCAGTTGTTACGTCCCAAATTTAGCCTCATGGAAGCTGGCCAGTGTAAACCCGTCCATTGTTACAGTATATTGTCTTCCAAATTTGTCACAAAGCTCATCGATAAATGTGAACACAAGAGTTCCGGTTTCCGCCGCCACAGTTAGCGGTACAACATACTACCAAAATCCGATCTCGAGGACGTGTGTATCTGCACAGGTACTATCTCCCGTGTCCGCCCCGGGTTACTTGATGCCGACACTTCGGTATTACTTGTTTCCGCCTCCAATGGTTAACCCCTCAATGCTTCAAGCACCGAGCACTATTACTATAAAAAGAACTAGCTGAACTTCTGGATCTCAACAAGAAGGACCTCATACCAGATTGGAACCTACCTAAGTTTAATGGTAATTCCCGTCAGTGGCAAGAATGGTACGGCCAATTTAGGGGAACCATGACATCAAGTTGACGTATCTGAAAGGCTTCGTATAAGGTAAAGCCAAAGATGCCATCGCAGAGTTGGCTTATTGTGCAAAAATGTAAAGAGATGCATTGAAAACGCTTGAGCGAAAGTTCGGACCATCCCAAGCAGTTGTCATTGTTGATCTTGACAAATTGGCAAACTACCCATCAATTAGGATGCACAGCTGCAATCAAATCATCAATTTCTCCACAACTGTTCCTAGTCTTGTTGGCTCTTCAGGTCTTTGTCCTATGATGCAGACCTCCAGCGTTCGTCCTTGAATCAGGCAATTCAGAAACTGCCACCAAATTTGAAGGGATAATGGTCATTCATTGCATACGGTGAAAAAAGACTGGATTCGCCCAACAATGTTGGATTTCAACAACTGGTTGGAAAAGAGAGTCGAAGGTCATGATCGCATGAAAACCATTTCTTTCAGGAGCAAACCAGGAGACACTAACAGCAGTGGTGCGGTAAAGACCAAAATGTCTTCGAAAGTACTCTTGTCCACCTCGAAGTTATCTATTGTTAGTAGGCAGTCTCAAAGTGCAAACAATGATCAACCACCTTCTGTGCTTTGTAAATCATAACATCCTATCTGGCGATGTCAGACTTTCAAGGAAAAGACTCCGACGCAGCTAAATAGCCGCAGGGAACCATCTCTGCTTTTCGTGCTTGAATGGTAAGCATTCGCTCCGTACGTATCCGAATTAACGCAAATTTACTCGCGAAGGCTGTCGCAATACCCATAACATCTTGCAGCATGGTGCTGAGCGGATTTTCCCAGGAAGCGGCCAAAAGAAATTTGCTGATGCATCGCAACCGAAAGTAAACTCAACAAAAACGTCAACAACAGCTGTAGACAATGCAAGTACTCATGGAACAAGCAGCACATCAGGACTTACATCGATCACTGATGTCAACGGTCTTCTGCAGGTCCTCAAAGTTGATCTAGAGGTACAGTCACAGAAGTGCGCAAGAACACTTGTTCTCTGCGATACAGCAAGCAGTCACTCCTGGATTTCCGATTTTCAGTGACCTCGCAAAACGTCTTCACTTGAGAGGAACACCGTTCAAATTGACAGTGAACGGTATCAATACGCAAGAGACAATCAGCACTGAATCTGTTCAGGTGAAAATGACCACAATTGGCGAGAAAACCTGTTCACCATTTGAATTGTTGCCGTACGCGCAAGAAAACCTCCGCGTCGGGTCTGAAAACAACAATATCGTTGCCCTGCAAGATAAATAACCTCATTTGAGTGTGTTAACTTTTGAGTGTGAGATGATACTTGATCAAGACGTGTAGCACGCCATCCGCCCTATTTCGAAACCGACTAGAAATCCTCACCCGTTGCCGTTAAGTTAGCATTAGACTTAGTACTAAGTGGTCCAATGCCGTCAGCGTCTGATCTAATCTCGATATGTTTCTAAGCAGTAGTTGAACATATGACTCTGAGTTGGCGACACAAATCAAGTCGTGGTATAACACGGAATCATACGAGGC
The DNA here is from genome assembly GCF_964194025.1 of Convolutriloba macropyga. Taxonomy (NCBI): domain Eukaryota; kingdom Metazoa; phylum Xenacoelomorpha; order Acoela; family Convolutidae; genus Convolutriloba; species Convolutriloba macropyga. The sequence goes on from NC_134472.1 coordinate 7,239,334, forward strand.
TATTAAGCAAGGGGATCCGCGCTCAGCGTCCGACAGTCGAGCGGTCCAAATCCTCGAGCAGTCTATCGTACACTAGAAAGGTCGTTACAACGTGGATATGTTGTGGTTTTACGATGAAGTAAAACTTCCCAACGATTATTTCTCTGCATTGGTCAACTCAAGTCTTTAGAGAAGAGACTTAGTAAAGATTCCGACCTACGCGAAAGCTACGCAAAAACAAAACGAGACGATTTGAGTAAAAACTATGTTGTTAAGGTGCAAAACCGTGAAGAAACTGAGCATCAACCCGGCACAGAATTGTATTTGCCGCATCATCTGGTCGTGAACGCAAACAAACCTGGTGCGAAGGATCCTGAAAGGTGCCCCCAAGTTTCAAGGAGTTTCTTTGAACAAAGTCCTGATAAATGGTCCAGATCTTCTGCAGAAGTTCATTCACACGCTGATCAGATTCCGGCAGCACCAATTTGCTGAATCAATCCATCGACATCGAGGGAATGTTCCTGCAAGTAGGTGTGTTGCCATCTGATCAACCAGTTCTCCGACCGTTTTTTGTGGCGGGAGGACCCCTCAAAGACCTTTGAGGTGTATCACTACCCTCGACACATCTTCGGCGCAAAAGACTCAGCAACTTGCGCAAATTACGTGTTGCAGCGAACATCACGAGATCATGAAAAGGAGTATCCCGACGCAGCGAAGGCAGTTCAAGAGAACTTCTTTATAGATGATTACCTGGACTCACTCTCCTGATGAGGCACTCCAGCGGTCACTAGATTTGGTCAAATTACTTAGTAAGGGTGGTTTCAAATAAACTAAGTTCATTAGCAACGTCCCAGGTTTACTCGAAGGGCTTGATGATCAATCAGTTGAGCCTGTTCTTAAAGTCAGTGGTGCATCATTGGAAGAGTAATCCTCTCATGTCTTGGGAACAAAATTGAACCAAAACAAAGACACTTTAGTAGTGAGTCGCAGCACTTCTTGTGATAGCAGTAAAGCAGTCACGCAAAAGTTGGTTTTAAGTTTAGTAGCCAAGGTAGTCGATCCCATTGGCTTAGTTGCTCCTTTTACCGTCACAGCTTGACTTCGCCTGAAAGATGTCTGCCGTTTGCATGGTCAAGGCTGGGATGAAAACTCCACGAAATAGATGATTGATCGATTCTCCTCCTGGAGCTCTGAGTTACCAACACTGGCTTCGTTAAACATACCTCGCTTCCATTTCTCTGGTCTTTTTGAACACCTCGAGTTGCACGTATTCGGAGATAGATCACAAGAAGTTTTTAGCACAGTTGCGTTCTTGCGTTCACTTTTCAGCCCATCAACTGAAAGTAAACGCACCGAACATTTGTGCGGACATCCGTGATAGGAAAAGTACGTGCACCAATGAAGACACTCACCGTGCCGAAGCTTGAAATACAGGCAACTTTGCTCGCAGCCCGATGAAGAGAAAAAATGTGCCAAGCACTTACCGTACCTGTTCAGAGCACGTTTATGTGGACAGATAGCACCCCACTCTCCTCCTATGTTTGAACTCACTGGATAGGCAACCAATACTTGTCGCAAACCGTCTCTCGGAGATTCTTGAAGGGACAAGTGTCGATCATTGGCGTCATGTGCATCTCATAACAATCCCGCCGACGCAGGTACCAGATGAGTCTTCTGAAGCGCTGCAAAAAATCAGTTGGTTGCTTGGTCCCCAGTTGCTCCAAAAGTCCGATTTCCCGTTCCAATCGAATACCGATGTAGTCAAAAACATCAAATTGAAGAGTCATTCAACTGAAGCATCCTCTTCGGAGAAGACTTCATCTTTGAGAACGGACGTTTTCAAAAAATACTTTAGCCTTCGGTTCCGTAAGTTGAGTTCTTATTCTTTACTGCTTAAGATGCTTCCGTATTGCATGCGATTACTTCCTCGTCATTTCGCCTAACGGTCTTCTGGTAAGCAAAAAGTTGATCCGGAAGAACTTAAGGCCGCAGGACAAGAACTGCAGGCAATGATTCAGTCTGAATCGTTCCCCCTTGAGCGGCAACAGCTTGCTCAAGAAAAACCAATCAGCAAGAAAAACCCTATGGACGTTTACTCGCCGTTCATTGGACCTGGTGGCATACTACGGTCCACCGATCGCATTAAGCGTTCCGACAAAATTGACTTCGACTTGAAGCATCCCATAAAACTTGATGGACGCCATCCATTAGAGGTGTTGTTCCTACGTCACATGAATCTGAAGCATCACCATGAAGGTGTTGATTATCTCCGTACACTTATTCCACAAAGATTCGCGGGCCCTAAACTTCGTTCAACTCTCCCTTCGATTCGCTTCAGTTGCGTTCTTTGCCGAAAAAGAAATGCAACACCCGTGCAACACGAAGATGGCTGATCTTCCGTCTGAACGACTTTAGTTTCAGAGGCCGCATTTCACCAACGTGGGTCTAGATTACTTTGGACCTTGCTAAGTAAGGATCGTATCGCTCAACTGAGAAAAGATGGGGCCTCTTGTTCACGTGTATCACGACTCGCGCCCTATGGGTTGAGATAGCGCACTCGGTGGATGCAAACACCTGTGTGATGGGTATCGAGTGATTAATCGCACGTCGTGGAACGCCATCAGTTATCTGGCCAGACAACGGGACACGAACTTTGTTGGTGCTGAAAAAGACCTATAAGCATGTCTCCTCAATTGGGATGAAAAGTTTATAGCTTCAGAATTCTCACAGAAGGGAACCAAATGGAAACTTATTCCACCTGCAGCGCCGCATCTTGGAGGCGTCTGGGAAAGGCTTGTGCGTTGTACGCCGTACTCGACTACCGCCGACTTACTGATGAAGTACTTAAGACGACTTTCTGTTTAGTAGAGCAGACACTGAAAAACCATCCGCTGAGGCACGCTAGTTCCGATGCTAACAACTTCTACGCCTTGACGCCGAACCTCTTCCTTGGAAGTCGCAATTCCTGTATGCCTTCACTCGCTTCGGTCGATGCTTTTGACCATCGTAAGAGGTATGCTAGAGCGCAAGCTTACACGAATGAGATTTGGAAGCGTTGGCTAACTGAGTACGTGCTTTCGTTGAAAATGCTCCAAATGGAGAATTCAACCAGCCCAAGTGCTGAAAACTTAGTATGAATAGTTGATGATGACAGCCCAAAGGGCCACTATCCAATCGCTAGAGTTTCGAGTCTGCGTTACGGTAAAGATGGCTTCGCGCGATCGATACCGCCCCGTGGATACTATAATGCCGGTCTAAGAATCTTCACATTTGGCGCCGGAGGATGTTGCCAATGCAAATTCGTGCGAGCGAGAGGAAATAACATGTGCATTCGCACGGATTGTTCTTGAGCCTATATGGCCGAGCGGTTAATTCCTAAAGCCGGCGCTCCAGAGGTCGCGGGTTCGAATCCCGTCAAAGTCAGAACTTTTCGCCCCCATAAAAATTTGTGTATGGTTTTTTAGGTTAAACCTAATAGGTTTTTGACCTGTTTTCGACATTCAACTAGAGATCATTAAGCTCGCATAGAGATTATTAAAGTTTTGTGTGTTATCACATAAAATGTTATCGTCTTGTACGTTCGATATACGTTTGCAAAACATGTTTCTGAACCGAAAAAGATCATGAAAAATTTCTCCTTTGTGAGTTTGTCCGATACATAGCAAAAATTCTCGAAATTGAGTCTTGAGTTTTTTTTTCAAGCACTACTCGATACGATAACGAGGCACAACATTTCAAGTTGAAAAAAAAGAACAAAATTGAAAAGTTAAAAAAGTACCTGAAAATTTTGAAAACAAAATCTAAATCATTGAAACCATAAGCTAGATACTGACGGAATTGAATAGATTCGGCAACCTCTGGAAAAAACTGTCGCAACCTCTCATTAATCGGAAAAAATTCTTACGATATCACACAGTACAGCAATTTTAGGCAAAAAAAAATTTAAAAAAGAGAGAGTAAGTTGTGGATATTATTTTGAAGTTAAGGCGCTCTTCAGTGTCAATGGAGACATTTAAAATTGTGACAGCGTGAGAAAAATTCAAAACGAACCCAGATTTCAAATTATTTTGGAAATCATTAAAAATTTATAGAATACCTCGCATCATCAAGTCATAAAAACCAATACTAGAAGATGTCACTACTTTCCAGACTTATTTTTGAATCAATATTAAGCATATGTGACCTATCATTGATTGAATCGACCTAAAAAGTTACAAAATGATTTTTAAAATCTGGTAAATTTCAATTTTTTTTTCGGAAAACTACATTCACAGTCTTAACAGCCATTAAGTGTGCATTCAAAGCGTTGAATAGTTTCATTTAATACTCTTTAGGAATCCAGTTGGACCTTCAGTTAAAGAGACTAAGCCATAGGACTACAAAAAAGCAATAAAGGCACGCAGAAAATGAAAATTCAGTAAAACTTTAAAACACAATGTCGAAGCCATAAAAACCATAAGGGATGGTTCCCTGAAAACAGAAAAAAAATTCACTGGGCCTCATTTGATCAAAAAGAGTGTTTGTCGTCAATGAAAATTTGTTTTTACAGTGGCTTGTCTCTGAATGCCAGGAGATAAAAGAGAAAGTTTGAAAAGAATAAGAAACGCTCTCCACAAGAATTCAAAGTCTTTAGATTGTAAACTTCCCGATAAGACCAAAACTAATCCTGGTTTCACTGTTTTAATTGCCGCTCGTCTTTTAGAAACACAATAATGGTCCATATTTTATCGTAGAATTTTAAATTAAAGTTTCGATTCAAAATTCTAAAATTGAGCAAAAAATACGCTAAAAAAGAAAAAATCTTTTAAATTTAAAATTCCAGGCATGAAAGAGGTTTCTAATGCTACCACTCACGGTTATCATCCACAATGAATTTATCGGTCGGCCAAAATTGACAGAACAAAAGAAAACCGTTTGAGTATCTTTACACTTAGTGTGGTCGAAACAATAATTTTCCATAACTTCTTTTCACAGCGAGAAACCATAGGTAAGTTGGTAAAAGTATGCTCTTTTGTCTAGAAACTGGAAACGATAATGTTGAAGACATTATTCAACAACATTATTCAAACTAAGGTGACAAAAATGGCCCCAGCCGAGAGTGAGAGTACCCCCCCCCCCCCTCCCCCGATATAACTTTTGCTGACCGATCAAATTTTGTAACTGTTCACAAATAACAACTGAACCGTTGCAACTTACAAAAAATAAACTAAGAATCGCAAACTTTTCATAAATTAAACGAAAGAGTTCTACATATGAAAATTTACAAAACGTTATAAAAATTTGTCAAACTTAGAATCTATAGAAGTTGCAAAATTAATGTATCATTAGGTAAATATTTATAAACAATTGTTATAATCTATTGTGGCTTGACGTGGGTAGTCATTCTCTACCACTTCACCCCGGGTAGTAAAATTGCACGCTCAATATTAAAAATGCCGGTGACTTACCTATACTGACTTGTGGAGTTTTCCTAAAAAACAAGTGCATTTCGCATCAACAATCAGACCTCTTAATTAAACTCATTTATTCAACTGACAGCTTTAATCTGTGAACAGAAGCATAAATTCACACAGCAAGAATAAACAGTATTTTCAAAAAAATACTTTCAGTTCGGGGCTATTGTTAGAAAGGGGCCTTCAAGATAGAAACACTTCACGCTATAGTAAAACAGCTTCTGCTTTTTAAATAGATTTATACAAGTACTTTTTAATGAAAAGACAGTTTCACTTAGTTGCATATTAATTAGATTTTAAATTCTTAATGATTCATGACCGATGAAAGCGAGTGTTATATACATTGTAAAAAATCTAATTGGGGTCAGTTTCTATGCAAACGTGAAAAAAGGGATCAAACAAGCATTTGTTCACAATGCATTAGTTGATAAGTATGATGAAAATTGAAGGACGTTTATAAGGTAAATCAATTATAATACGGACAATCCATTTTATGGTCATGGTTAATTACAAAATTCTAACACGTCGCATCTGCTTGAGTTCGTTGAATCTAAGACTATCTCAAATAGCCGAATTACGATAACCAAAAATCGCCTTCAATTTTAAGAATAATGGAGCAGTATTTTCTGTTTAACTAAGAAGTGGATCGCAAGAAATCTGCGTCTAGCATTTTGAAGATTTCGAAATAACAGGAATGTCATCCGTTTTCCTCATACTAAAAAAGACGCATGGCATTTCCCTCAAATTCAAAATTTTTTCAGATGCCCTACCCTGCGCACTATCCACTGTATAATAGAGATGCATTCATCATAATCAAAAATTATCTAATTTTCTCAAAAACTTCTCGAAATTAAAATTTAAGCATCTAACTTCTTTAAAAAATAATTGCTCAATTCTGCCCAAAAAATTTCTAATTAAAGGTAGGAAATCACGAAAGATAAATTTTTATTTAGAAAATCTAGAAATCTGTCATTGAAACACTTCTAACCAAAAACTTCGGTTTCAAATAACGGCTTAGAGAAGTATAGACGTCCAATTTTCTGTTCTTTTTTCTGAAAAAATTGTGTCCTACTGTGATTACTGGTCTTCTAATTCCCTGAAAAATAATTTTCTCGAAATACTGAAACAAGTCGGCTTCAGATCCATTTTTATGCTAACCTGTAATATCCTACACAATTGAAACATCTTTCCAAAGAAATTTTTTATACAAGCTCTGCTAGCAACTCTCAATGTATGGCTATAATAATCTATGGTGCATTACTGACAGTAGTTCGGTGCCATAAATTTAACGTGACCAAACACAGAAACATAACCAACTAACGTTGGGCGAATTGCTCTCAAACAACTGGCGAGCGGTCGGCTTTGTAAGCAGCTAGCTACGGCTTAGTGAGGCCAGCTTCAGCTTATTTGAAGTGGCGTAGGGTGGGCGCAGGGGGTGGAAGGGAGCTTACGGGGGGAGGGGGTTGAGCCGCGCTGAGCTACGGGTGCAACAAGCAGCGATGGGGGATGAGGGGGCTGTTTGCAGTGGTGGGCTGATGTGGGTGGGGCTGAATGGTGGGTGAAAAGTGTGGGGGGTCAAACCGTAAAAACCGTCTTCACACCCCGAATTTATGTCTCCAAAACAGTTTTGTTGAACTGCATACTTAGAGTCTAGTAAGCTGAAAGGCTCTAAGGTCTCTTAATGCCCTCCGGGCGCTACCTGTTTATCCCGTTTTTGGGGACAAAAAGTCAAACGTGTCAGACTAAAAATCAGTCAAGCGAAAAATTGCTTAAAAGACCACAGGACTAATATAATTGCCACGAACTTCGTTTGAGAGCAATTAAAAATCAAAACACGGCAGAAAAGTTGTGCGCACAAAGTTGAAACTACTCTAGTCTGGCGCTCCACTTTATGAAAAGACTCAATCATTACAGGTAGGGTGGGGCAATATTGAATTTGTTTACATAGTCGACGACACCAACAAAGTCAAGCCTACTTCTTTTCATAGGTCAAGCTAAATACTTTTCAGACAAAATAAGCCGAGCATATTCTTTTCTCAGCCTCTTTCAAAGTATTCTAACCATAATTTCAGCGAGTATTCTCGTCCAATTTTCGACGCACATTCGATACACATGCAATTCGGTTTAATATTATTTTTGATACCCAAGCATCGGAATTAGTTGTGTTAAAACCAGGAATCCTGGATATCTTCCTTTTCGCCTCCCTCCCTCCCCGCTTTTTGAATGTACATAATATTTGCACCCGCAAGCTCACGTGTTATATTACCACATATTATTTCAGTTGGTGGTGGCATGGAGGTTCAATAACGGTAACAATCCAGAATTAACTTAGAAAGAGTTATTCGCTCAAAACGAATTCGCTCAAGCTTCCGGCCAGAAACCAGCAGCCCTATATAAAATTGCAATCATGTGTTATTTTTACAGAAACTGTTGGTAAAACGCAGCTCACCTTAAAAATGTCTCTATAGACCATAACTGCGATGTTCTTACCGTAGCAAGGGACCATGTGTAACGAGAAAAACAACCGACTAACGTAAGGAAAAAACAGTTTTAGACAATTTTAGCACACTTTTAGCAGTAAACAGTAGCCTATTCAGTTCAACCTATTAAAAGTGCTAAGAAGCAAACAATTTAGATCGCTCAAAAAAGCAAAAACAAACCGAAAATAAAGCGAGTTAAAATAAACCGAAAAATCAAAAGCAGTCAAATGAAATTTTGCAAACAAAACAACTCGTATAACTACTTCAAACGTCGTTCGAGGGCAATCAAACATGTAGACAGTAAAAACTGAATTTCAAAATCGGCCAAATTTTCCATATTTTTCATAACAGGAGCAAGAAAGTGGCGTACTTTCACCCTTCGGTTTTCTAATATGAGATACAGAGCTCTGACACCCTCGAGTACAGTTCCTCAGTATTATAACCTGCAAATCGCAACCCCCTCTAATTTACCTGCGTCATCTTTTTTAAATATTGTTTCTTTGTTGTTCTACGCGCCTCTAATTAGACAGACTACTCCATTCCAATTATAGATGGGTACAACGTTTTCGCAGTAGTTTAAAAGCTGGTTAAAAGCCTTTTAACCAATGTTTCGAGTTCCTTTAATACCGCCTAAATCAAAGTTTCCTCGAACGCATCACTTTTACATTCCTAAAATAACATGATATCAATAAACGCCTTTATCGTTCGATCTGCTAGAATAACATGTTTTGTTTTTTTTTAAAAAATGAAAGCTTAAATTCTTTCGATTTTCTCCGGTCGTTTTAAGTGACTTTTTAGTGAATCAAGTTTACGATAAACGTGACCGTTATTCAGAACTGTTGCTGGTTGAAAAGCATGCTGATGTTCAAAAATAAATTATTGTTTCAATTCAGAATAGCTCACTTGTTTTCTTCGGTTTACTTTTCAGAAGCTCGGGTCGTTTTTCACTGCGACTTGCAGTTTCAGATAAATCGGGTAATAAACATCCTTTTTCAATGACCAAATTTTTCCTTCTAAACTTGTACACTAGATCGACTATTTTATACTGCATTTTAAATGATGAATGATTGAGCACCTTTAAGAATTGGACAGAACCATTGTACTCTTTATACAAGGCTTCGTTACAATTATCAACAGAAAGCAATTTAAAAGGTTCAAATTTCATATAAAAGTCAGAAATCATCAAAACATAATTTTTCAAGTACAAGTCTAAACATGAAGGAATTATTAACAAAATTACAGCATCATATTTCTTTATTAAATGCTTCAAACGAAATAAGCAAAATAGATCAATTTTATCAGTTTTCTCATACGCAATCGGATATGAGACACAAATTCTCGTTAACTTCGACTGTTCTTTGCCGATCTTCAGAAAGTCTTCCACAGACTTCATGTCTGTAAAATCAAATGAGGTGAATTCATGCGCCTGAAACACAAACTGTTCAAGAAACCAATAAAAATTGCTAACTTCGAGATATGATCATAACACCATAGAGTGAACGTTAATGCACAGATAGAGTAAAAAAAAACAGAAAAAGCATAGAATGCTCTTTTCCGTTCATGCCCCCAGTACGTTATGCAACCCCCCTCACTGAGCGCATATCATTCCATAGTAAATTATTATGTGAAAACTGGCCACGTAAGTTTGTGAGGATGCATATAATACGCTGGGGGCATGAAAGGAAAAGATCCGAGAAAGAATCAGCAAGATTTGACTTAAGATTCGAATCGAGATTCAATCAATAATAAACATTTTACCTGTTCATCTAAATAAAATTGATTGTCAAAATCGTAAGCGATCTTCTCTTCACTATCTGAGGTCTGATTAACTCCAGAATATCGCCAGGCTATTTGAAACTCTGCATCTCCACGATCTTGAGCGCTCATCTTTGAGTTTGAACCTGATTGACGTTCTAGTATTTTACATTTAGGGAATGACTGTGCCTTCAATTTGTCACTGACGAGCAATCGATCTCCTTTGTGAGCTCCGTATGAAAGAAAACATCTTGCAAAAGTTTCAGACGGGCCATGTTTCGAGGAATCCTCGACTGCGAATAAAGTTCCTTTGGGTACACCACCGCATAATACACTATCTGTGAACAAAAAGCCATCTACCAAAAGTTCAAAAACACTGAGATTTTTGGATTTGGTGTTTTCCATTTGAATTACGTTGTTTTGTTGATTTTATTCAATTTCTTTTTCAAATTAAAGCAGATGTAAATTAAAAAAATTCAAACACAACCGACTAACGTCGTTCGAATTGTTCTTAAACGACTGGCGAGCGGTTGGCTTCGTCAGCAGCTAGCTAAGTTTTTTTAAAAAACCTAGCTTTAGCTTAATTGCGGGGGTGACGGAGGCTCAAACTCAAAGAAACGCCCTTCGCAACATAAATTAATGTCTTCAAAACAGTTTCGTTGAATTACATAGTTACCTTCGGGCGTTACCTTATATCCCGCTTTCGAGGACGAAAAGTCAAGTGGGTAAGACGAAAAAGCGCTAAAAAAAATTGCATTAAAAAAGACCACAGGACTACTACAAGTGATACAAACTTGTTTGAGAGCAATTAATAACTTCAGCGTAGGAAATTGCAGAACACTGAGTTTAGTTAATTTTATTCAAACGTTACCAAAACTTTCAGACTTAATAACTTCTGATGAATTATGCAAAAAAGCAGTCTATTTTTCCAGATGAACTTGATCAAGTTTAACAACTCCACAAAAACTCTCACTTGAATCTGGACAGTGTCTTCATTGCTAAAAAAAATAACCAGAGATTTGAAAAATGAAATTGAAGTGCTTCTAGATGGAAAAAACGAAATACAATACATAAAAATAGGGTGCAAAGTGTCTGATAAGTAAAACTGATCTTTGTAAAAAAAAGGATGTACAAGGACTTACAAGGATGTCGTCATCTTTCAGTGATGTCGCTTTCAAAGTTGCCCATTAGCAAGAACCAATACATATCAAGGCAACTTTTGTTGAGCTATTAATGATCAGAAAACTTGGTTGCCCAAGCTAGGGCACCAGGTTCAATCCGGCCTATTCAGGACCATAAATTTTTAGCGGTAATAAAATTATAAACTTCAGCTAGCTTTCCGGTTTTTCTCCTCATACAACAATTAGAATCGTAATTATGAGCTCGAAACAAAGCACATCAAGTAGAGATGCAAAAGATGATAATTGTGCACTTCTATTAGGGAAAGGAACAGTTTGCTCTGAATTTTGCTATAGCTTCCTACAATTTCAGCTTTGCAAAGGCTCTTTTCTGCTTAAAACCATTCCTCCAAAGACAAGACAATTATTTCAAGCCAGTTGCGGTTTTACTAAGTTATCTGAAGTTTTGCCCATAACTTTCACCTTTTGAAACCCAACTGACGGGTTATTGCAGTATAGTACTTTAAGAGCTGTTGGCAAAACTATAAAATTGAAATTATTCAAAAACCGCACGCTTCTATTTAAAAATTCCAAGGCTAAAAATTGTCCAGCCAAAATTTGAAAAATGACTTGTCTCGTTTAGCTGGTTTTCTATCAAGTTAAAACTTCATTTTAGCAGATTATTCTGAATTAACGCCACTGATTAAAACATGGATGTAATTTTCATTTAAAAAATGATTTGGGCAATTTGTGAAACGTTTTGGGCGTTCAAAAAGTGTTCTCATGGGCATGTGGTCGGATTGTTTTATTGATGACGTTCTGTAAAATGGTGTTTCACAAAACGACCAGCACTTTAAAAAACAAGATTCTTTCTCCTTTTTATAACAAATCTGCCGTTTAAGTTTTAACAATAACCTCAATTAAATGCGACTTACCAATTACGAGGCCTAACGTGCTAAATAATCTGTCACATGGCCAACAAATTCTATTTCAGATTAAGGCAAGTAATTTTTTCAACTATATGGGATAAAAACGCAACTTTTCGATTTATCGACCAAATTTACTCGATTATGTTTGAAGTTTCCACGACCACTTTCTAAGATTAGGGACACAATCGTGTGTTAAAACTAGTTTCAGTAAGCAATTTAGATCTTTAAGTAATTGAATTTGATCTCAAGTAATTAATAAATTGCGGACAATGGACTTTTACGCTAATTACATGCTCAAAATTGCCGAAATGGGTAATTTATGTTGAACGTGGAAATTGGTTACGCAAAATGAAAGATCGTTACGAAGTCTTGTCACTCGTTTCCATTAAAGTCCATAAATTTTTGAAATTTTGGCTTTTCGGGCATTGTCCACGTAATGAGCACGGTTTTCGCAAGAATCTTTAAGCGCAAAATGTACAAGATTAATTTAAGCATTGGCAGCAAAGTTTAACTAGTTTAATCAGATACTTGTCACTAGTTATTGGCGTAGGCCACTTCAATGAATTGATCTCCAATCCGTAACGGTCTGTCCGCTCGATCTGCCAATTTCGTTATTTTATATTCAAACCTAATATTGACCAGACTAAACTGCTTCAGTTTTGTCGAATTCTGCAATACGAGTGGGTCGGATAGTTCTTCCAACAGAGGATTCAGTTAGCTAAAAAAAATTCCTCCAAAAATATGGCCTATTCAGCTCATTCATCTGAGCTCTTTTAGATGTGGAAACCTTTGGATTGATAAACCGTGAAAACATCAAAAATGGTGGATAACTGGAACAAAATCTTTCAATAAATTCATAACAAAAAAATTGTGGAATTCAAGTATCTAAAAAAATTTTTTTGTCCATGTGACGGAAAATAAGGTGAGGCTTTGGTGTATGAATTATGGGAGCCAATTGCAGAACGCTCAAAAGCATAACCCACACGACTACAATAAATGCTTCATTCCAGAGCAATAAAATACTTACCAAGATAATGAGACCCCAAACTAATCAATGCCTCTTTTGTTGGGAGCATTCGTGAAACATCTTGGAATGGATGTCCTTGTGATTTATACTTAGCAAACGGCATTACACATTCTGAAATCAAAACTATAAACATAACCGACTAGCTTAGGGTGAATTGCTGTCAAACGCTGGCGAGCAGTTGGTTTCGTTAGTAGACAGCTACGGTTTAAGGAGGCTAGCTGTAGCTTAATTAAAAGGTGTGGGGTGAGTGCGCTGGGTTAAGATCTTTACGAAACGCGCGTCAAACCATAAAATTATGTCTCGAAAAGTTTCGGTGAATAGCATATTTAACGGCTAGAGAGCCGTTAGGCTCTAAGAGACCTTAATGCCCTCCAGGCGTTAACTGCTTTTGAGGACAAAAGTCAAAAGGGTCAGACCAAAAATTGGTCAAACGAAAAATTGCATTAAAAGACCACACGACTGATGTAATTGCTAAAAACTGCGTTTGAAAGGAATTAAAAATAAACAGTTAAACACAGTAACCAGTCCAAGTGTCACTAGGTCTTGTCAATAATTTCGCACTTTGTGGACTTTTGCAGAACTACAACGAATATATCCTCCATTTTACTTTATTTACAGTCATGGCAAATACATTTTCCACTGTTTTCGTTGTTTCGTATTTGCAGCATTGCTGTTCGTATAAGAGGCCCAGTCGTTTTTCAAAAAAAATTGTCTTTTTTTCTCAAATTGTCAAAATCTTTAGAGCCGGAAAAAAGGAGCCGTTTAAAAGAGCGAAAAACTTCATTATGATAAATGATTAATTTGCTAAGCCGATTCAACCTGTACCAATACCCATCATTCTGTTGTGTTGATAAGCTCAGCAACTAACTTTAACTTACCCTGCTGCAATTACAACGCCCTGTTGCCCAGTTCAAACCAATGTGAATCGACTCAATTTCTGTCTTTAATGCAAAAACTTGAAAGCCTCAAATTCCTCTATTCTAGTACTAATCTTGTGATCTCCGGTGACATCAAATTTTACAACACAAATTGGAAGAATATTTGTTCAAACAACCCGTTCGAAAACACAATACTCGATCAATTTGTTTGCCTAAACTTTTCAAACTTTGCCCCAGCCAGTTTGATTATTTCTGTCTAACATCCCCGACCTGATGAGCTCAAACAATGCCGAAATTTTATCTTCAACCTCCGACTCAGTGGAAAATCCTTCTCGGGCCATCATCCAATCGAATCATTAATCACCTTTGCACATAATTAAAATGTTCGTAACGTTACGCATGAATATGCTTTCAAGCGTGCCGACTGGGACAATCCAAAAAGACATTATTCGTTACGCTTTCAATCCGCACCGCTTTAGAAATGCAGACGAACTCGTGAGAAAGTAATATTCTTGGTTATCGCCAAAGGTCGAACACTTTGAAACGCAGAATGCCTCAAATATTTTACCGCATAGAAATCAAACGATTAGAAAAGCAAATTGAATTCAACTTGGTCGACGAACTAGCCTGCTTTGAATGAAAAATATTCGAATCCTGAAACTTCAGTGATATCCAGATACAACTAAAAAGCATACGACAGAATTCCAAAATTTCACTTACTGTTAAACTTGATTCCACGGAAGCTTCAAATGATAAAGCGAAAGCTAATCTTTTAAATACTTACTTTAGCAATGTGTACGGATTTTTTGAGTCAAACACTGCGACAGCATCTATATAAAATTCAGCAAATCAGTAACACAGAATATGATAGCATAGAAAACCAGCTCCGGATGTGCTCATTTTGCCGTTGAATTGATCAGACTGACATTAACCATTCGTCCGAAATAAAGTTTTTCTAAGATATGCGGACGATATTGTGAGAACAGTAAGAGGTGACAAAAGAGCTGTTAGATGCGGTCAATAACCTCCATCCAAATCTCCAATTTACATTAGAAACAACAGATGATAAACACAGCTTGCCAATTCTGGACATGTCAATTAACGTACAACCGGAGGAGACAATTTTTAGCACATGGTATCAAAAACCATCAGATACTGGAACAATTCTGAACTATCATAGCTGTGCACCTCTACAACATAAGAAAAAAATAATACAGGGAACAAAACACCACCTGTTCCGAGCCACCAGCAATGGGGAAGCGTTCCACGAAGCATTGACAAAGATGAAGAAATTTGGGAAAAGAAATCAATACCCTAGGCATTGGGTAGGGAATATTGTCAAGGATACAATTAAACAATTAACCAGCTGCGCATGAAAGAACAAAAAAAGGACATAGATATGACTCGGGTGTAGACGTAAAACAACAGGAAAATACTAAGAAAAAACCATTTGTATTACATTACAGAGGCAACATCTCTAATGAATTTGTGGAGAAGCTGAACAAAATTCATCCTGTACAGACGATTTTCGACACTCGGAAACTTAAGAGCTGTTTATCTAGCCTTATGTGTAGCTTTGATAAGGATCTCAAATCCCACGTGGTTTATGAACTCACTTGTAATGGATGCAAATCCATCTATGTAGGGCAGACATGCCGACATATTACCACAAGGGTTGCAAAGCATGTCAAGGTGGACTCACTGATGGGATTTTATGCAATCGAGTGCAACGGTGATAAAAAAAACAGCTTTCCAGTGGAAGATATTAGACCAATGCAGCAACCTATCTATGTTAATGACACTAGACACTATCTATATAAGAACACTGAAACTAGCCGTCAACACGCGCGACGACTACCGAACACGAGAATTGACACTGAAAGTTTAGTTTGGAAATGAGAATCCAATTTGAGAGAAAGACACGTTATGAAACGAAAAGTTAAAATTTACAATTGGACAGAATCAAATCAAGTTTAAAGCAATTTAAATTGGTATTTTAATAAAAAAACTTGTTGATATGCATCTGCTACATCAAATCGAAAATGTATATTTACTCAGATGTAAAATTTTGTAGATGCGACTGTAGATATGTAAAAGTTCGTCTTAAATTTCCTTGAATGAGTGATTTTAGAGATTTGCATTTTTTGTTCTGGCTTTTCATTTTAGCAATTTGTATTGTTTATAACCAGTCGATGAACTCAGAGTTCTAAACAGTTTGTAAGAAACTTTTATATTGACAATCCTTTTTAAAATCCATTACCGACTAGCTTAGTGTGAATTGCTATCAAGCGCTGGCGAGCAATTGGTTTCGTTAGTAGTTAGCTACGGTTTATTGAGGCTAGCTGTAATTTAATCAAAGGGTGTGGGTGAGTGCATTTGGTTAAGTCTTTTAGAACCGCGCGTCACACCAAAAAAATTATGTCTCGAAAAGTTTCGGTGAATAGCATATTTAACGGCTAGAGAGCCGTTAGGCTCTAAGAGACATTAATGACCTCCAGATGTTTACTGTTTTTGAGGACAAAAGTCAAAAGGGTCGGACCAAAAATTGGTGAAAAAAATGCATTAAAAGACCACACAACGGATATAATTGCTAATAACTTCGTTTGGAAGGAATTAAAAGAAAACAGTTAAACACAATAACCCGTCCAAGTGTCACATAGTCACTAGGTCTTGTCATTAATTTCGCACTTTTTGGACTTTTGCAGAACTACAACGAATATATCCTCCATTTTACTTTCCTTACAGTCATGGTGAAAACATTTTCCACTGTTTTTACTGTTTAGCAATTGCAGCATTGCTGTTCATATAAGAGGTCCAGTAGTGTTTCTAAAAAACAGTCTTTCTCACCTCAAATTGTCAAAAATAATTACGGCCGGAGAAAAAAAGAGCTGTTAAAAAAAGCGAAAAACTCACTAATGATTAATGATTAATTTGCTAAATCGATTCAATGTTAACCATCAAAGGAGACTAAGATGTTTTTTAAAAAAACTACCAATTAAAAAACCCCACCCCTAATAGGCAGTAGTATTGCGCCTTTTTCGCGTCAGGTTTTGAACCTTCGTTTGCAGCTCAGCGGACATTCTCATTCATGCTGCAGCTTCCACAGTTGCAGTGAACTAAAGCCAGTGGACTTTACTGATAAATTTGTTTATTTTTCATTACCTTCAAAAGCTTTTTCGCTACATTTCGGCAGTCTTCATTTTTTAGTTTTTAATTTTTAAATAGTGTACCAATAGTGTACGAAGTGTAACAATATCCATCATTCTGTTGTGTTGATAAGCTCAACAACTAACTCTAAAATACCCCGCTGCAATTAAAACGCCATGTTGTCATGCTCAAACCCATGGGAACCGAGTCAATATTTTTCTCCATATTGCAAAAATTTGAAGAGCTCAACTTCCTCTGTTCTAGTACTAATCTTGTGATCACCGATAACATCAATTTTTTCAACACAATTTTGAAGAATATTCGCGTTCGAAAACACAATACTCGATCAGAGTTTTTACCTAAATTTTTCAACCTTTGCCCCAGCCGGTTTGATATTTCGTTCCAACATCAACGACCTGATATTAAGCTCAAACAATGCGCCGAAATTTTATCTAAAAACCTTTGACTCAGTAGAAAATCCTTCTCGGACCATCATCCCTTGGAGTCTTTCATCACCTTCGAACATATTTAAAATGTTCATAATGCTACCCATGGATATGCTTACAAGCGTACCGACAGGGACAATCCAAACTAAGACATTACTTGTTACGCTTTCACTTCGCACCGCTTTAGCACGGCAGACGAACTCGTGAGACAGTGGTATTTTTGGTTATGCTCTAAGGTCGACAAATACCCTCTATGAGTCACGTGTCATGGGGCCTAACTCCCACCCTAGATCTCGAGCGCAACCTCCTACTTGATCAAAAAGATGAACGCTTTGAAACGCAGGACTCCTCAAATACTTCAGCGCATAATAAAAATGTATTAAACGTTTAGAAAGGCAAATTGAATTCAACTTGGTTGACGACTTAGCCTGCTTTGCATCCAAAATATTCGAATACTGAAACTTCAGTGATATCCAAAAATAACTAAAAAGTGTACGCAACAAATCTAAAATTTCACCCACTCTTAAATGATACCATCGAAGCCTCAAATGATAAAGCGAAAGCTAATCGTTTTAATACTTACTTTAGCAATGTGTTCGGAGTTTTTGACTCAAACACTGCAGAAGAATCTCAAACAACCAATCATAAATCAAAAATCTCAAGCCTTTTTAAATTCTCTCAGGAAAAATGCGAACCCATATGCTGATCGTTTGATGTCAACAAGTCAAATGGATCTGACGCACTTGGGAACATTATTTTAAAGTCATGTAGCAAAACACTAAGCAAGTCTTCATCCTTTATTCTTCCAACATGAAAACATTCGAACAAGTGTGAGTTCCCCGCATTCGGAAATAATCGCTAGTAATACACATCATCACAGAAGGCAACAAAATGGAGGCCAGCTATAGGCCGATGAGTTTATGAGTAAACTTCACTGCTCGAAACCGTTCGTAGAATTTATCTTGAATTTGTTTCACAAAACGATGAAAGAAAATTTGCACGAAAATCAATTTGGCTTCTGCAAGCACCAATCCACAATATTGCGACTTCTCCTTTTTCTTGACACCAGCTTAACGTTCTTAACGAACTTAACGAACTACAAATTTAACAATCAATCTGAAACGATACCTTAGCTGTTTTTACCTAGAATTCTCTATAGCCGTTGACACCGTTCCCCACAACGTACTTCTTCGTAAACTGCGAACCTTTGCTATTAGTGAAAATTTCTATCTAATTCAATCCTATCGAAGTGATGCTAAACGAAGTGTGAGAATCGATAACTAAATCTCAAGTAACCTACCAGTAACTAGCGGTGTGCCTCAAGGCTTAACCCTTGGGCCACTCTTTTCTTTTTGTTGTTCATCAATGGCATTCCATCAGCTCTAAGTACTACTAGTTTTGGATATGAAGATGACTATAAGGCGAGTGTTACAAGTCAAATGAAAATTAACCAAGCCAGGGCCAAAATCGAGAAACAGTTACATGGAAACCAGATGCAACCAAACATCAAAAAGACTCATGTTCTTAAGGTCAAAGGTGAAGTATATCCAACTCTAAACAACTCGTTAAAACTTCAATGTACACAACAACCTGATTTAGGTCTGGTGGTTGCAAACAGTTTGGCTGGAATGCAAACTGTGAAAAAAGAACGACAGAAGCAATCAAGGACTTCTCTCAAATCACACGTAACCTCTCACCATCTTTTAATCTGTAAACGAACCTCATTGCGTATAATGGCTGCTTAGTATCAATCATAATCTTTGTGTCGCAACCATTGATGCCGTCTAAATCCAATATGCATGAAATCTCAAAGGGCCAAAATTTGGGCATCAGATGGGTTCCTTGTTCTGGTGAAAATTATAAACGGAAATTGTTAAAACTAAATATACTGCCACAAGTCATTACAATGAAATGCAATATCTACTTTATTTACTTTTATTGATAAGAGTTGCCTAAATTTTTAATCCAGATATAATTTAATCCAGTGTCAGTCTGACTTAATTAATGTGACGAGCCGAGAAACTAGAGGTGAGTTCAAAATTTTCAAAACGCGAACAAAAAAAACCGATGAGAATTTCTTTAGTAGAACGAAGACTTTTTTTAACAGTCTTGTCCGAATAACAATATTGTCCAACTCTCAACAATAACACTACAAAATTTTTACCAACAAACTTCGAAAGAACATATAACGAAGCATATGGAGAATACTCTGCAGATGTGGACATTGCAATATACTGAGCAAGCTAGAATGATATAATCTTTTTTGACTGTGTATAATGAGTGAAAACCCTTGAGTCTAACCCTATTGCATTAACCACTCCCACATCTACTAATACTACTACTACTACTACTACTACTACTACTACTACTACTACTACTACTACTACTACTACTACTACTACTACTGTTTCAACACTTTAATTCCAAATATGAAATAAAGGCACGGTTGGCAACAAATACAAACAAAACAAGAAGAGTTATTTGTTTGGTTATTCTGTGAAGTGCTGTACGACGAAATTGTTGAAGGCATTCTTTGACCCGGTTGCTGCTTTCTCCTGCAATCTGGTGAACGATACTTTGTTTCGTACACAGTCTCCTTCGATTTGACTCATCCACGTTTTCCGTTGCCCCCCAGGAGCGCGTCTAGCATGGACGTATTGATCGGGCGGGTCCCAATCGAAGGCACTGCGGGCTAATCTTCCTGGTTCCATTCTCTGGATGTGTCCGTACCATTTTATTCGTTTGAGCATGATCATCGTGGATAGTTGGGGCATTCGTGATCTTGACATAATTTCTTCGTTCGTTGTTTTCTCCAGATATGACACACGTAGAATTCTCCGAAGACAACCACAGTGGAAACTCTCAAGTTTTCTCTCCATTAATTTCGAAAGAGTCCAAGTCTCTGAGCTGTACAGCACGGCTGATAAAACGAGTGCTTTGTACAAATTGCACTTGAGGTGCACGCTGAGCTGCTTGCTCTTCCAGAGATTTTGGAAGTTAGCAAACCGTTGTCTACCTTCTGCAAGTTTGCAATTGACTTCCTGCAGGTCTCCATGCTTGAGGCTGACATATGATCCGAGATACTTGAACGCTTCTATGTTTTCAAACTCGTTTCCGAGAACATCTTGTACTTTGCAGGAAAACACGCGTGTGGCAACTGCTTTAGGTTTGCCACAGTATCTCGATTGGTGAACTTTTCGGCCATTGACTGTTTTGAACTTTCTTTCACACTTGTCACAGGTAAGGCTCGCCTCTAGTTGCTCGAACTTTGACTTGTCGACGACATTCTTTGACAAACCGGCTTTGCAGAATCTTGTTTGGTGCACTTTGCGTCCGGTAACTGTACTGAATTGCCGCTGACAATTCTGACATCTTAAAGACTCTTGGTCAGCCACCACTGACCGACTCTCATTTTCTAGCGACTCTGAATCTGCTACCGCAGATTGTTGTTGTGAAGCTACCAACGCTGGCTTAGCCTCCGCTAAGCTTTTCAATCTTAGCTTCCGGCCATCTTGTGTTTCGAACCAGCCCGCTTTCTTTGTCGTTCCCAGCAGCACCTCCTTGCTGATGGTTAGTGGTGACTGGCTAGATGTCTCTGCCAGGAGTCCTAGTTTGCCTTTATGTGTTCCAGTGAATATCTCCACGTTCTGTTGGATACTAGGCACTGCAACAACATTTGGGCTTCCGAATTTTACGCCCATATTCTTTGTTTTGGCCACATTAATCTTCAGACCAGCGGCTTCCGCAAGGGCCTCGATTCGATGTAGGTTTTCTTGCACCTCACTGTCTGAGACCCCCACGAGAGCAACATCATCAGCAAAATCTAAGTCAGCCAACAATCTCCCAATGTCTAATCCTCCATACACCGAGTTAGCCAAAATGTAGTTGATGACAAGGCCGAATAGGATTGGGGACCACACATCACCCTGCCTAACGCCCGTTCTGACATCAAATAAGCGTCCTTTCTCACCTTCGGCTTTGACTCGACATTTGAATCCATCATAGCTGTTTCTTATGATGTTTATCACTTTTTGCGGAAGACCATAGTGTTTCATTATCTGGTACATCTGCTCACGATCGACAGAATCGAATGCCGCTCGAAAGTCTATGAAACAAAAGCTAATATCCAATTGAAACGCCATTGATTTCTCTATTATTTGACGCAGGGCAAAGAGTTGGTCGGCGCATCCTCTGTTTTTTCTGAAGCCGCACTGCTCTTCCCTTAAGACGCGATCCACTGAATCTTTGCATCGATTGAGAATAACGGAAGCGAACACTTTGCCTGGTACTGACAATAGAGAGATCCCTCGGTGGTTCGAACACTCTGACCTCTTTCCTTTACTCTTGTATAATGGGACAATTTCTGCTACCTTCCAGTCATCGGGCAGAACTTCCGTCGACCAACACTTATCTATGATGTCCCAGAGCCACTCGACAATACCCTTGTGTGCTTTCAACATCTCACAGGAAATGTTATCGGGTCCACTTGCCTTGCCATTCTTCAACCTGCGGACAGCTTCAAGCACTTCTTCAAATCGAATTGGGCTCAGGTCAATCGACAAGCTTTCAGCTGCTTCTTCGGGATCCAATCTCGTACTGCAACTGGATGTTGAGGGATTCAGGAGTTGACTAAAATGTTCCGTCCAGCGTTCAAGTCGTTCCTCTTTCGTCCGTAAGTTGACGCCAGTGCTTGAAACTAATTTGGTCAACTGGGGACTCCAGTTGCGGCAAATCTGCTGTGATGCCCCAAAAACCTCCTTCAAGTTGCCTCTGTCCGCAAAGCTCTGCACTTCTTGGCCTTTGCGTTCAAGCCATGCCCGTTTGTCTGCACGTAGAGCTTTTCTGACTTCCTTACAGCAGTTTGTGAACTCTAACAACGCCACCGCACTGCTGTGTTTCTTCAACTGTAGATCAGCTCGTTTCCGGATAAGTTCCAGAGAATCTGGAGAAATCCAAGGTTTGTTCACTCGCTTGTCCGGAAGGAGGCATTTCACTGCTGCTTGGTTCAGGGCTTTTCGAAAATTGTCCCAAGACTGCTCTGTATTCTCGAAATCGCCGCTCTTATCAAGATGTAACTTGATCTCCTGCGTGAATAGGTCACGCGTTGTTTCATCTTGCAGCTTTGCAGAACTGATTCTGGGCGTGAAACATGGCTTTTTAGACAAAAGTTTCATAGATACTTCCGCAATGACCAGTTCATGATCGGTAATTGTGGTTTTCCCTCTTCTGGTCCTCACATTCGTCAGACATCCTCTGTATCTGTCTGCAAACAGAATGTGATCCAGCATCTTTTTTCGACAACTCGGATCGGGAGGGTTGTCGGTGTACCGATGCACTTGTCGATGCTGGAACCATGTACCACCTACGAGCAATTTGTGTGAAGTGCAAAATGATAACAACTTTTCCGAGTTTTCATTTTCTTCACCCATTCCAAACGGGCCTCTGCAGCTCATGGTGTCATTCAACTGGTGTCCAGGCTCTGCATTGAGGTCACCGATGACACAAATACGCTCCCTATGTTTGAAGCTGGAAACTAGGTCTGAAAGTTGACTCCAAAACAAATCCTTCTCTTGGAGACTAGCTTCATTCGTAGGTGCGTAGCAGACAACAACAGCTAGATTGGCTCTCCTCCGAGCCGCGAACTTGACGTAGCAAATACGTTCACTTAGAGCCACTTGTTCTACGATGCTGTTTATCAATGACTTCTTTACAGCAACGCCCACTCCTCCTTGTCTCGACTTTACACCAGACAACCACGAGTCAGACAGGTAGAGCTTGTGGTCTCCTAGATCAATTTCTTGCTCCTGCAATCTCGTCTCCTGCACTCCCAGAATATCCAACTTGTATTTCGCCAGATCCATTTTCAAAGCCTCTAAAGATCCGGCTTGGGTCAGTGTTCTGACGTTTAAAGTTGCAATTCTGAGTTGGTTCCTCGGGAGATTCTTAGCACCCCTTACCCGGGACTCGGGGCCATGGTTGAATGTACTCATTGCTTTGGTGTTTGAAGGCTGAGATACGACTAGTTGCGCCACAAACTAGAAGACCAGTGCCTCGTTAGCTCGACCATGTGAGCGGAGAGCCGCAGCACATGACCTACCCCCAGGGGACACCACGTGGAGGTGAGGTTGGATTTTGTCCCCCACTACTACTACTACTACTACTACTACTACTACTACTACTACTACTACTACTACTACTACTACTACTACTACTACTACTACTACTACTACTACTACTACTACTACTACTACTTCTACTACTACTACTACTACTACTACCACTACTACTACTACTACTACTACTACTACTACTACTACTACTACTACTACTACTACTACTACTACTACTACTACTACTACTGTTTGAACACTTAAATTCCATAAAGAAATAAAGGAACAATGGCAATAAGTACAAACAAGTTAATAGAATGCATATAAAATTGAGCTTTTTTATGTTTATTTAATCCAGGAAATGCTGTTCAACAAAACTGTTGAAGCGGGATTTAGACTCTCTTTTCGCTTTCTGTCGTAAGGTGATGTAGCTCATGTTGTTCCTTGAGCAATCTTCTTCAAGTTGGTCCAGCCACGTCTTGCGTTGACCCCCTGGAGTTCGTTTAGCATTACGATATTTTTTTGTCGGCTCCCAGGTGAAGGCTCGAAGCGCTAGACGATCGTCATTCATCCTCAGGACATGGTCAAACCATTTCAACCGTTTAATCATGATCATTACAGAAAGTGTCGACATACGTGATCTAGCCAGTACTTCTTCATTTGTCACCTTCTCCATATATGAAAAACAGAGTATCCTTCGCAGACAACTGGTGTGAAAGCTCTTAAGTTTCCGTTGCGTTGATTTATTCATGGTCCACGTTTCAGAGCTATATAAGACAACTGATAACACAAGAGCTCTGTACTACTACTACTACTACTACTACTACTACTACTACTACTACTACTACTACTACTACTACTACTACTACTACTACTACGACTACTACTACTACTTCTACTACTACTACAACTACTACTACTACTACTACTATTACTACTACTACTACTACTACTACTACTACTACTAATACTACTACTACTACTACTGCTACTACTACTACTACTACTACTACTACTACTACTACTACTACTACTACTACTACTACTACTACTACTACTACTACTACTACTAATACTAATACTACTACTACTACTACTACTACTACTACTACTACTACTACTACTACTACTACTACTACTACTAATACTACTACTACTACTACTACTACTACTACTACTACCACTACTACTACTACTACTACTACTACTACTACTACTACTACTACTACTACTACTACTACTACTACTACTACTACTACTACTACTACTACTACTACTACTACTACTATTACTACTACTACTACTACTACTACTACTACATGATCTGAAGGACAATTTGAAGCGAAAAGTGTAAAGCTCATACCAATTTGAAACAACATTTTTGTTGAAATGCCAATTTAAAAAAGTAGTAAGGGTGGTTGTAAGGGTTTCAAATTGGCATTTCAGATCAATTTTTTTAATATCATATCGAGATTAAGTTTTTTACTACTAAATTTTTACAATATTTTTCAAATTGGTATTGAGAATACGTTTTTTACTACCAAAATTTTTACAGTAGTTACAGACTATTTTTTAAAAAAATTAACTTTTTCTCAAATTTTACAGACTTTTTTCTCAAATTTTACAGACAAACAAACATTGCGTCGGACGTTTGGTCTATTTTTCACTACTAAAATCGTCGGACGACTGATTAAACATAGTACTCTTGGTAGAAAAGACAGGTACTTTAGGTAAGTTATGATTGAACAATTAAATAACGTTAAACAATTACAAGGTTAAACATTAAGTTATGATTACAAGGTTAAACATGTTAAGTTACAAGGTTAAACAATTAAACTAGGTTAAACAAGGTTAAACAAATATAATGGCTAAAACAATAAAAAATTTATCTATGTTTGAATACTTGAACAGCAGACTTTAGTTTTGTGTATATCCGCAAATGCGCATCGTTCGATAATCTAACTCCAACTTCCTCACATCATGCCTTGATGTCGGGAACTGAAACTGTGGAACTGACTCCGGAAAACAGCAAGCATGCTTTCTTTTCGGGGTCAGTCCACGCGGGGGCTCCCGATTTGACGCGGAATGATTTCAAAGACTTTATAAACTTCTCTCGGAGAACGTCTTCACTACTCTGACCTATAGTTGACCTCCGTCGAGCGTCTGCAGTAACCGTTTGTTCCCGAGTCACGTTTGCAGCAGGTTGTTCTGTTGGAGTAACCGGG
Organism: Convolutriloba macropyga; assembly: GCF_964194025.1. Lineage (NCBI taxonomy): Eukaryota > Metazoa > Xenacoelomorpha > Acoela > Convolutidae > Convolutriloba > Convolutriloba macropyga. Next base: position 7,264,881 of record NC_134472.1, read on the forward strand.
TTAATTGGAGTTAGGTTAACTGACGGCCTAATTGCATTGAATCGCCGTACGATTGGTTCCGAACATATAGGCGTCTCCATTGGCGTCTGTGGATCAATGGGATGTGGCTCTTCGGGCGCTTCAAAGTCAGACTCTACATCAGACTCTTTGTCGTCTACTTCTGCTTCTTCGGCTTCTTCGGCTTCTTCCGGTGGGATATCTGACGACAAATCGTCACAATATATCGACAACAGCTGGTCGCGGTCCTCTGAGGTTCCCTCTCTACCAATGTAGATATCCTCAGCTGCTGTCTTGTTGTGAGCCGTTTGTGCCAAATGCGCTTTTGTCACCCCTTCTGGATCCTTGCCAATGAAACTTTTCCATCGGCGTTCCCAATACTTTCTGATGGAGTTGGCGTTAAATCGCACTTCGTTTGGGTCATCGCCGAATAGAGTAAAGAAAGTTTCCTGAATGTGTTTTGAAATGGACCGCTCAATTTTGTTCTGCTTCGAGCTGAAGAAATACTTCGACTCCATTGAATCATTCTCGTCGGCAAATGTCTCCTTTAACTTGTAAAGCAGCGGTATTTGATCGGCCTTTATTTTCAAATACAGCGTATAAAACATGCCTATCAGTTTCCAGAACGCTGTTTTCTTCAATGTACTTGACGTCCTCCCAAGTGAGTGCCAGTAAGGGTCCAGACCGTACATTAAGTCTACCTTGTAGCACAAAGAAATTTAGGGCCTGTTGTTGCTTGTACGTTAAGGTAGATGTTGCTAAGTTGTCCTTTAGATGACTCAAGGCCAGCTTGTGACGATTTCGTACCAGAGCAATCGACGGGACCCGGGCTCGCAATTGTTTGGCTGTGGTACGATAGTTCTTAATAGCTGCAGTGGAGAACGCTTTCCTTACACTTTTAATTGCCGCCAACATCTTTGAGTGCTCTCGTTCCATCCTGTTGGAGACACCGTCTGAATACAAAAAACAGTAATCAACGAAATTGCTGAAAGTTGCGAGATAGTTTAGCATCGTTTGAGGCTTCAATCCTCTTCGCTCTTGCAACTGGAGGCAAGCTTGTAATAGTTGCTGTGGTCGCCTCAGACCTTGTGTTTCCCCATACAATACAGCCATCAACTGAATTAAGCCTGATCTGTCCTCGTTGCAATATTCATTGCCCGCACATTTTGCCAACTGTTTTTGGTGCTCAGTGAACCTGCGGGCAATTTCTAAATCGCTGGTCCTCGCAATTACTGAGGACTTCAATTTGGCTCTTAGATTGTCTGGAAGTGAACTAAAACAAACAAAAATATAACTCAACCGAAATACATTGTAATTTATTGCCCAACATTGTCAGACGTTTGACTCAACATTGGATTGTTTATTATGCAATTGTCAGACGTTTTAGTAAACAATAAATTGGTTATGCATTGGAGTGTTTATTATGCAATTGTTAAACGTTTGACTCAACATTATATTGTTTATGCAATTGTTAAACGTTTGATTCAACATTTAATTGTTTTTTTGCAATTGTTACACGTTTGATTCAACATTTAATTGTTTTGCAATTGTCAGACGTTTGATTTAACATTGGATTGTTTATGCAATTGTCTTACGTTTGACTCAACAAAAATGGTCTCCGAGTAAAATAACTTTATCACTTACGCCCTGCTTTCCGGATTCTCCACTCTCGTGACTGCAGAACAATCGCACTTGTTGGTGTACTTGTGCGTTACCAGAGAAGCAAATCGTCTGTAGCAAGCCATACAGTCAAAGATTTTGTGCTTCTTCTGTACATTTTTTGTCCTGTAGAAATCGATGATAAAGGTTATCTCTGCTTTTTCGAGAATGTCATTGTGTTGCTGCAAGTGCTTGTCCATTCTCTTGACAACGGCATGACAAACTAGGCACTCCAGAACGGGATCAGTTTTAACTTTCTTTGGTCGTTGGAGTCGAGCCTTCTCCTCGACGTTTGGTAACATTTCAACGATTGCTTCATCATTCGGTGCTTCCTCGACGTCTGCTTGTTCAACATTTGGTAACATTTCAACGATTGCTTCACGGATGGGTACGATTTCAACGATTGCTTCACTGGGTAACACTTGAACGATTGCTTCATCAGGCGGTGCTTCCTCGACGATTGCTTCACTGGGTGACACTTGAACGATTGCTTCATCACTCGGTGCTTCCTCGACGATTGCTTCACTGGGTGACACTTGAACGATTGCTTCATCACTCGGTGCTTCCTCGACGATTGCTTCACTGGGTGACACTTGAACGATTGCTTCATCACTCGGTGCTTCCTCGACGATTGCTTCACTGGGTGACACTTGAACGATTGCTTCATCACTCGGTGCTTCTTTCATGCATGTGGTGCACTGTCAATTCCTATTATTATCTCCAAAATAATCAGGGCTATAAAAAACTGAAATTTGTTCGTCAATTTCGATTGTTCTAATTGCCTGAATTGATATGATCGTTTTGTTCTTTTCACCGGACACAACATATCGGGCGTTTGGGTTGCATTCGTGATTGACGAATGAAGCAGGTCCGAGCATAATCCGTGTGCTCTTAAAATTGTTTGTGGGGGCAAAAACCGAAAAAGACATGTCCTCCGTGAGCTCGTCATCAGAGACAGTTTCTGTAAAACCCTCCAGACCTGAGATAACTGTTTTCGGCCTGAATTTTTTCTTGGCGACAACGCGCATCTGTGTAAAGCCATCTTGTGGTTCATATTTTGAAGTAGTGAGGAAACTAACATTTTCAAGGGAGTCGAGATATGATTTGAACATCTGCGTGTACAGAGCTTTTGCTTTCGGATCTCTCAATAAAAGAGATTGAAAGTCTGAATGAAAACAGAGCTTGTGTGTTTCCAATGTTTGGCAGTCAATTAACTTTTCAGTGAGCTCAGCATCTATAAAACCAAGAATTTGCCAGTTTGCGTTTACGATATCTGTGCCAACATCTTCGGGTTCCTCGTGTACCTCTTGTACGGGTTGTCTATCGTCTATCGTCGGGCTGTCGGGCTGAAATCGTTTTCCAGCACTTGTTTTGTCGGACTGCTGCTCGCGACTTCGTTTCTTGCTCAACTTACCCTTCCTATTATTATTGTTGTTGTTATTGTGATTGTCATCAGCAATAACTCTGTTTCTGAGGGTTCGCGTACGTGCTGTCTGACTTCGCAATTTAACCATTTTTGGATTTGAATCTGACAAAGATTTGAATCTTATTGTTGTAAGAGTTTACTTTAAAATGGCATAATTTTGAAATAGTTTTAGTGGCCTGAAATTTGAGTCCAAAAAGAAAAAGAGTCTGCGATAATTTGTTTATCTAATTGTTTATGAGGCAAGTACTAGTTATTAACTTTGTTCATCTATTTGTTTATTGTGCAAGTACTAGTTATTAACTTTTAATCGATTAGCGTCAATAAAAATATGACTAATTATCGGTTATAATTACCATTATCTTTTACCATTAGAAATGATCATTAGAAATGTCTCTTTTGAAGTTGTTCATCAATCGTTACACGATTGCATGTATCAATCGTTACACGATTGTTCATCAATCGTTACACGATTGTAAATGATATATAATATGCAATTGTTCTTGGGTGGGGGATTGTAAAAATCCCCTTTCAAAAACTGCCCAGTTCAAGGTGACGGTCCCCTCAAACCGAACTTTAGATGATGATTCGGAGCATTGTAGATTTGGAGTCATAATATTAAATATTAAATATTAAACTAATCTACTTAGATGAGTAGAAACCCAAATGAAAATATATTCATTTTGACGTGATAGGGACCAAACGGGGGTCAATCAATTTTCTTTTATCGATCAAGTTTTTGGGCATCACCTACTGGCTATTATTACATAAATGATAAGTTTCATTGATGATTGACCATTTCTTTGGTGATGATTGAATGTCACAATCGACCTTTGAAATGATTTAATTATGTATCAATAACAATCGTTTGACGATTGTAAAACAAATGAAAACATTTTCCAATAGAGGTCGCACGATTGCATTTACAATACAGCGAAGTTTTGAATTTAAAATATAGACGGTAATTAAAACTTGCTTATAATGTAAGTCAAATGTAACTGAGCCAGTTGTCCAACAACTGCAAAGTAATACATTGTAATTTGATTTTAAACCGTTTAAAACCAGGAGATGATATTATTATTATTATTAGCTGAGCTTTTCAGGACTGAAGAGTGATGATAGGTATCCGACATTTTAGCGTGAAAACAATGAGCTAGAACACTTAATTTTTGTACCATGGAAAGTAAGTGTTTGATATATACTAATAACTAAGGTCACTCGTTCACTGTTGGAAACAAGTTGTCATCGTTAACTACGCTGTCTCAAGTTGTTCACCGTTAACAATCCGTAGGGTTACCTATACCCACCACCATGACAGCCCGGCTCCATTACGAATACGGCGCTTACCGTGCTCGGGTTTCCTCGCTGCAGGCGAGCGGGTGATCTTATTGAATTTCTAAATCTGATTTGTATTTGTGAAACGTTCTCATTTACCGTGAAACGTTCTCATTTAGTTTATTTTGGTATAGCTAATTTTGATAGCTAATACACTTCCCAGTCAGGGGTAGTTTCAATCAAAGCACCTTTGCAACAACGCGGAACTTTTAGTATAATTTGGTTTAGCTAACTTTCATAGCTAATACACTTCCCAGTCAGGGGTAGTTTCAATCAAAGCATGTTTGCAACAACGCGGAACTTTTAGTATAATTTGGTATAGCTAACTTTCAAAGCTAATACACTTCCCAGTCAGGGGTAGTTTCAATCAAAGCACGTTTGCAACAACGCGGAACAATTTGAAGCAAACGTCGAACAATTATCTCTAATTCTTCTTTTGAAGATTCCCAACATCTCTAATTCTTCTTTTAAAGATTCCCAACAATCGTCGCACGATCGGAAAAAATATTCGAGATATCAATAGAATTGAATTAAAAGTTGTGACTCTCAATATAAATGAAAATAATGAAATAATCAGATCTAAATTTATGAAATAAGTAGTTTGACTAATGAAAATAATGAAACAAGTTTTACAAGTCTTTTGGGCTTAACGCTTCCCCACAACATTCAGTTATGTTCAAAGTAGTGTTATCCAGCGACAATTGGGGTAAAGTGGAGTCATTCAAAGCGTCGAAAATTGCAGATGTATTTGCAGTCAATTCGGCCGGCAAAGCATTGGCAATTGCCGATGTACTTGCGGTCGGTGCTGGTTGAACCTCAGCGGGGTCCTGTGAGGCAATTGCCGATGTACTTGCGGTCGGTGCTGGTTGAACCTCAGCGAGGTCCTGTGAGGCAATTGCCGATGTACTTGCGGTCGGTGCTGGTTGAACCTCAGCGGGGTCCTCTGAGGCCGATTCCCCATATCGAAGTACAGGCTTTGACGGTCTGCTGCTTTTTCTCGTGCCCTCCACTGCAATCTCCTCTGAAAGTTCGTCAGGCAGGTAGGAGTCGTCGGACGAGTTGTTTCTCCGGCGTTTGCTAGGGCTCGCAACATCATTGTCGAAGCTCTTTTTTCTTGGGGAGCAGGTGAACTCTCTACGCTCGGGGACTTTAATTCGGCAGATCTTCACTAGGTTGGCTTTTAGTGGATTTTTGTCCTCGGCCGTTTGTGAGCTCTTCCGGATTAGCTTCTCGCCCGTTAGTTTCCTTCTCGAACTTTCGGCGTGACTACGAATTTGTTCAACGAGTGCTGAGTTAACGTTCGCGTCCGTTGATTGTTCCCTGGGTCGCAGTAGGTCCAACGCTGAGGGGCATTGACGCACCGTTCCGTAATTGGATAAGTCGGACTTAAGCAATTTCGCTGCAGGAAGTCCAGGAATCCGCAATGTTGCCACCTCGCTCGAGGTCTTCTCAATTGACGAACCCTCGGGCAGCTGCTCATAGACTCCACGTAAGTTCCTGCCCCCTTTTTTGTACGATTTCCGTCGTTTGCGCTGATTCTTCTCGTTGACTGGCAATTGAGGAAAACCTTCTTGTAACGAGACCAACTGATCGCCACTCAGTCCTTCAAGCATTTTCCTCTGCTTCAATTTAACCTCACTGTCACTGTCGAGGTCTTCTTTTGGCCACACTTTCTCGTCTATAAGAGCCTCATCACCGATCGTTTCTTTATCTAAACAATGAAAACGTTTTAAGTAACAATCGTTTAACGTTTCCAGCATATCACAACGTTTCCAAGTGACAATCGTTTAACGTTTCTTAACAACTTTGACCGTTGGGTATTTGTAGAACTATTTGTTGAAGCTGTAAAAATAAGCTAGAAAATTCCTGATTAAGAGGTTTTAAAATCTTACCAATTTCGGTACAAGGTTTGCATGTCCTGGCTTTGTTGATCAGATCCCGATTTGAAACGGGCCACCAGACCTTCTGCCCCATCTCAGTCATTCCCCAGCTTCCTGGATGGCTGGCATGTATCTGATCAACGACTGCCTCTTTGATAGCGTTTGGGATCGCCATCTTGTTGTTGACAAACACAATGCCGTTTCTGACGGTGAGCGATTTCCAGTGACTGTGTATATGTTTACTCAGCGACCTGCATCTCTGCTCGTCTTTCAATTCCACGCATTCTCGAAATTCTCTGAGAACCGTGTCGCGGTTGGTCAGCGCTGCGACTAGGGTGTCGTTGAAAATGCTCCTGATTTGGTTCTCTGTGACCATGTCCACTCCAGTGCTTTTAATTGGGGAGACGAAAGGAGTCGATGTACTTGGCACTGGATCAGTTAACGACCGAACTATTGGGTTTTGATTTAAGAAACCCTCTTAGATTCACTCTGCTGCCAACCAAATTTGAGTCAACCGATTTGTTTAAATCAGGCGAATTGTGTGACATTATTGGGCAACTAATTTAGGATTAAACTATTTCAAACTAAATTAAATTATTTGAGGCAACGAATGAGGATGAAGTTAAACTATTTGAAATGTGAAGTTAAACTATTTGAAGGCAACGAATGAGGATGAAGTTAAACTATTTGAATGGATGAAGTTAAACTATTTGAGGCAACGAATGAGGATGATGTTAAACTATTTGAATGGATGAAGTTAAACTATTTGAGGCAACGGATGAGGATGAAGTTAAACTATTTGAGACAACAAAAGTTTCAAGATGAAATTAAACTATTTGAGGCAACGAATGTTGAAAAGTTGAGGATCAAGTTTATTCAAGCAGAAATTTTGGGCAAATGATACTTGGTAGCTCTGCTCTCACTATTAATACTTTTGCCTGGATACGACTCGCCTTGTAAAAGTGACTTGTAATCGTTCGGTTAAAACTTCTACTACAAATTCCAACAACGAACTAGTAGTAGTGAGTAGGTAGTGTATAATCTGTTCGTTGTAATCGTTCGGTTAAAACTTCTACTACAAAACCCAGCAACGATTACAAATTTGTCATACGATTACAAATTTCCGCTTTAGTATTCCACTACAAATAAATATACACGACTCTCTAGTATGCCAACAACCACCTCACGATTGTTAACCAAATGAACAAATTCATCAATCGTCTTACGATTGCAGTCTTATGAAAATATTCAACAATTACCCCACGATTGTTGGTTAGATGAACAAATTCATCAATTGTGATACGTTTTTTAGTTAGATAAACAATTGTAAAACAATTGTGAGTCAAAAGAACAATTGTCACACGATTGTGAGTCACATGAACATATTTAACATACTTAGTTTGAACAAATTGGACATGTTTAAAATGCATGAACATTTTAATCCGATTAGAGTCCAGCATTTTGGTTTTGAAATAAAAATATTCAAAAATAAAGTTTAATATTTTCAAAAATTAACTAAATGAACTAAATTTCGGGTCTTTCCCATTATAGCCCCCCTCACAATAATATAGCCACCTTCACGATTGAATGATCACGATTGAGTGATCACGATTGAGTGATCAACGGTTGCAAATATTGTTTTTATTGTCCTACAATTGCAAGCCTTTTAAATGAATTGTTACACGATTGATACTTCCTTCTGAGAGAGTAATGAATCAAGGGTGATACGTCCTGTAAGACTTCCTTCTGTCCACCTCATCATCCTAAAACATTTATTTATATATACAAAAATTGACTTTCATCAAGATTTGTCAATGGTAGACTGCATATGGTTTATATGCAAACGCTTGGCTTTTGCACTGATAGTTTAGATTGTATCAACTAACTCTTGGCTTTTGCACTGATTTTGTTTCAAGTCCCAGCAAACAAGTGCACATGCAAATTTAGTTTGAACAAATTGGACATGTTTAAAATGCACGAACATTTTAATCCGATTAGAGTCCATTTTAATCCGACTCATTTTGGCCAACACTCGTGTACATACATTGTATGCAGCACTTTGGTTTTGAAATAAAAATTAGTTTTTTTTAAATTATGAGCTATTGGTTTGCACAAATTTGACTTTTGTATTAGATTTTAAGACGAAAAAAATTTGTTTCGGTTCTTCTTACTACCAAGATTTAGTGATGCCAAAATGAAATTTTGATGTTTCATATTGGCAGTACGACAAAATTTTTGCTTCAAAATGGTATATAACTCAACTCTTACAACTTCGAGGAAAAATTTTTGAAAGTGAAAATTAAAAATTTGAAAATTAAAAATTTTTTTTGGGTCCAATGACCTTGCTTTCTGCTTTTCTGGAAAAAAAAGTTGATAGTGGTCACCGAAAAAAAAATATAGGTGATGCCAATTTAAGTGCCAAAATGAATAATAGTAAATTTCATATTGTCCCAAGATCAACTTTTTCTACTACTTCAAATTGGCAGTCAGATCAATACTACTACTACTACTACTACTACTACTACTACTACTACTACTACTACTACTACTACTACTACTACTACTACTACTACTACTACTACTACTACTACTACTACTACTACTACTACTACTACTACTACTACTACTACTACTACTACTACTACTACTACTACTACTACTACTACTACTACTACTACTACTACTACTACTACTACTACTACTATAGCTAATTTTTAGTTGCTCTTTTAGGTCAGTTTGTATCAATTTCGGGTTTGCGTTGAGAAACCTGATTTCATATCTTCCTTTTACCAAAAAAGCATGAGTAGAATCTCGTGAAGCTTGTCGTACATTGAGCGCGGCAGTCAAGTAGAAGGTATCAGTCTATATGTGTAAATCATATCCCTTGAGCATACTATCAAAGCAGTTGCCCGTCTTTCTACTTACTCAAACAACAAAGTTAGCTCAGTTCTGTTCAATTACAAAAACTTGAGAAGTATAAGCAATTAGTCTGAATACATGCCAATTGTATGAGTTCAATTTCACTTTTTCATTTGCTGTCTCTGACACACTATGATTTAAAACTTAGAATGAGAGCAACCCTTTGCTGCATCATTTGACTGCATTTGGTTTCCAATACAAAATTTTAGCTGTTATTACACCAAGATGTTTCTTTTCAGGTTTGAGTTCTATTTTTTCCAATTTGATGTGACCTCTATGTGTACGTAGGATTCTTGGATTGGCAGTAAGTACCAATTACATTCATTAGATTCAATTTTTTTGCCAAAGTTTTTGATAATTTTGATAAAATGATCATACTTTTTTGTGTTTTGTTACAAGCGCAAAGTCGTCCGCATAGCCAAATGCTTTATATTTGAGACATTTATCAGGGCATAGATTTGTTTACAAAACTTTCATAAAATTTCGACTTAAGATTTAACCCCTTGTCTACCCGCTTGTTACGTTTACAGTTTTGGACGTCCTTTCATTTGATTTAAGGCACTTTTTTTTGTTAGATAACAACAGGCTTTGATTTCAAAATGACTTCTTTTTCGCCTTCGTTTATTACAATTTCTGGTATCAATAGGTGCCAGAAGGAGTAAATAAAGTCATCGTCGAATGATTTCTCGAAATCAGAACATAGAATGTACAAGCTGCTCATCCTCTCAAATGTCACACTTATATAGATTATCAAACAATGAAAGCATTTGTCTTTTACTGAGCTCTGTTTTTGTGGCCCTTCTGAGGGCTATGCATGTTGTTTTTTTGTAGTTTTAAAAACCTAATAACTAATTTATTACTCAAGGAGTTTTGAGACGTTGCTTTGCAAAATAACGGGTTGTCTCATTCAACCGATATTTTGTCCCGTCTCTAAAAAAAGGCTACTACTTCAATATATTTCCAAAGTTTGAAGCCAACTGAATAAGGTAACCCATTTTTCAATTTAACAGGACCCAGACGTAACAATTTTTACTTAAGTGTACAAAAAAAGGTTTCTTCGCTAACAAGAACTTATTATATTTGCCGGTCTCGTAGCGTATATTGTTCGTGGCTTGATTTGATTTGATAAAATTTGTCGTACAAAAATTGAACTGTGCACCTTTTTTGCGATGCCAATCGTTCGATTGTGACAAATCAACAAAAATTGTAGAATTTGATTTTTTTTATTTAGTAACAATATAAATAACTTATTTATAATTTATCACCGGTTACATGATCACTAATATATGTCTGGTTAAATCTAGCTAGTGATATTAATTTTTTAGATGAGTGATAAATAATTTGCTAACTAATTTTAAAACTTCGATCATTGTTGTCCTCTTCATCATTCGGATCAAATTCATAAGTATGATTTTCATTTGCTGGTTAAATTGTAGGGTCTGGAGGAGAAACGCTGTCGGTTTTGGAACGGAAATACGTTCGGAATAGGCTCCAATTGGTGCGCTGCGTGCGTCGCCAATAGAAAAGTTCTGTGATGGTCCGTTTGGTATATTAGCAATTCTGTTGCTAATACTGTTTACTTTAGATGAGGCACGAATCCTTATCCAAATGAGTCGCTTGAGATCTCAGATTACTGGATTATAGTTGGAAAGCTGATGCCAATCCACGAGAATTTTGCTTGGAGATCTGTTACGCTTCCTCTTCGAATTACGTCGGACTCAAAACTAGAGGCCTGGAAGAAAAACTAAAATTGATTAAAATTGAGAGAATTGAAGAGAAAACTATAAAAAAGGTTACGTGAAGAAATTAAAATCCCTGTGGGAGTGAGGTAAAATATCATCACGTGAATTACTTACAGTCATAAATATATCATGCCTCAGCCAATCGAAGTCAATCAATTTGGTACATATTTGATAACCTTAACATATATTCGCCGCTTTAACAAATTGTAGAGCAACATAATTGGGAACAAAATAGAATCGTTTACAAATTTTAGGTGCCAATTTTTATAGTGATAATGAGAAAATATATTCATTAAAATTATTTGCTGGTTATAGTATTTAAAAATTTATTTTTGCTGGTTATCATGAATAGTCAAAATTAAGGGTTTAGTGCATTTGATGGCAACTATGGAAGAACGTTACATCTTGAAAGATAGCACATAAAAAAACTGGTCGCGTATTAGTGGTGGGGTTCCGCAAAATTTTTCGCAAATATGCAAATATAACACAATAAATGAGTTTACTGTAGCATTGAACAAAATTTATCGGTAAAGTTTCACAAATGAGTTACAAAAAATCAATAAGTAACTGAATGGAATACGCAAAAATGAAAATGCAAATGTATCACGAGGAAGTGACAAACGAATTAAAAGGCACCGCAATGAAATTAGAGGTTCTCATGGCATTGGAGTTTAAGTTAAGCATTTTACGTTAGCATTTTACCTGTTGTTCTGCATCCAATACGACACGCTGATCTCCTGTTCGTAATCTGAGTAGTCGTTATCTGGGGGAGAATTTGTCAGTGGTCAAATTTTTGGAATCCGAGGCTTAACTACAGGAAGATCAAAATTTAATTCCTCGTATTGTCTTTGTGTAGAGTCCGCCTGAAAATTTATTGCGACGACGGGATTTTCTCTTCTTTGTCCCCCTGGAAAAGGAATTCATTCGGCTTCGCTTACGAAACAAAGAGAACTTTCGAGCCCGTATTATGTGTGAGCTTTTCTGTTGCGTTTTCTTGTTGATGTCGAAGACGTCAAAATGGATGAGGTTGATGAAATATTAAGGAACGGCGTACTTCTTCCACGAGTGACAAGTGGTTGGTGTTATGATGACTTTCGGACTGTCATTGCTTTCGAAATGATGCTGTTTGCAGAGGAAAGACCCAAAAGGTTGTCAGTATTTATGTGACGAGCCTTCATGTCACCTCTATAATTCTTTTTCAAGTCCCTAGTGTTGTGAGCAATCTTTTCCTTGTTAATTTTCTGGTATGAGAGAGGTTTACATTATGCAAATTGCCGTAGGGTTGTATTCCAATCCATATTTGTTCCAAATGTGAATTAGTCGATTGTGACAAATTAACAAAAAATTTAGAATTTAAATGTTTTATTTTCTAACAATATGCCTAACATGTTAAAATTTTTTCACCGGTTACATATTCACTAATATATGTCTGGTTAACTCTAGCTAGCGATATTAATATTTTAGATAAGTGATAAAAGTTTTGCTAACTGATTTTTAATTCTCAATCATTGCTGTCTTCTTCATCACTCATATCGAATTCAAAAGTAGGTATTCCATTTGCTGGTTCAATCGTGGCAATCGAAACGCTGTCAGTTTTGGAAGACGGATATACGTTTGGAATAGGCTCCAATTGGTGCGCTGCGTGCGTCGCCAATAGAAAAGTTCTGTGATGGTCCGTTTGGTATATTAGCAATTCTGTTGCTAATACTGTTTACTTTAGATGAGGCACGAATCCTTATCCAAATGAGTCACTTGAAATCTCAGATTACTAGATTATAGCTTGAAAGCTGATGCCAATCCACGTAGAAACTTTCCTTGCAGATCTGCTACGTTTCCTCTTCCAATTACGTCGGATTCATAACTAGAGGCTTAGAAGAAAAAATAAATTTGATTAAGATTAAGAGAAGAATGAAATGAAAAGTAGAAAAAGATGAAGAAATTAAAAAAAGATGAAGAATTACGTGAAGAAATTAAAATCATTTTGGGACTGAGGTAAAATTTCATCACTTAAATTACTTGCAGTCATAAATATATCAAGCCTCAGCAAATCTAAGTCAATAAATTTGGTTCATTTTTGATAAACGTAACACATATTCGCCGCTTTAACATTTTGTAGAGCAACATAATTGTAATCAAACTAGAATTGTTTACAAGTTTTAAGTGTCACTTATAATTGTGATAATGAGAAAATATATTCATTAAAAATATTTGCTGGTTATCTTATCTAAAACTTTATATATGCTGGTTATAAAAGATAGTCAAAAATAATAATTTACTGCATTTGATGCAACTATGGAAGAACGTAGCATCTTGAAAGAAAGAAAATAACAAAAACTGGCAGAGTATTAGTGGTGGCTTTCCGCAAACTTTTGCAAATTTGCAAGGTTAACATAATAAATGAGTTTACTGTAGCATTGAACAAAAATTAACGGTGTCACAAATGAATGACAATTAATCAATATTCAACTGAATGAACTATACGAAAATGAAATTTGAAATGTTTCACGAGGAAGTGAAAAACGATTTAAAAAGCAACGAAATGAATTTAGAGGTTCTCATGGAGTTGGAGTTTTAGTTAATCAGTTTAGATTTGCATTGTACCTGTTGTTCCGCATCAAATATGACATTCTGATCTCCCGTTCGTAATCTGAGTAGTCTTTATCTGGGGGAGAATTTGCCAGTGGTGAAATTGCGGATTTGAAGGGTTAACTACAGGATGTTCAAAATTTGCTTCCTCCTACTGATTTTGTGTAGAGTCCTCCTGAAAATGGATTGCGATGACGGGATTTTCTCTTCTTTGTCCCTTTGGAACAGAAATCGACTCGTACCCGCTTAGGAAACAAACATAAATTTTGAGCCCGTAATTTGTGTGAGCTTTTCTGGTGCATTTTCTGGTTGATGTTGAAGACGTCGACTTGGATGAGGCTGATGAAATATTAAGGATCGGCATACTTCTGCCACGAGTGACAAGTGGTTGGTGTTATGATGACTTTTGGGTTGTCATTTTTTTTCGAAATGTCTGCTTGCAGACGAAAGACCCAAAGGGTTGTCAATATGTATGTGATGTGCCTTCGTGTCAGCTCTATACTTCTTTTTCAAGTCCTTGTTGTAGTGAGCAACTCTTTCCTTGTTAGTTTTCTCGTATGGGAGAGGTCTAAGTTGTGCATATGGCCATAGTTGTGTATTCCAATCCATATTTGTTCCAAACTTTGGCAACGTCAATGTTCCGGACTCTGACTTCTGGAACTCCGGGATCTCTAGATCTGACTTTTGGAACTCCGGGCTCTTTAATAACTGTAGTTGTTGGAGAGGTGCGTAGTACTGTGCTTTCAGGTGCTAGAGTATTTGAAAAACCTCAAAAAATTTTTCTCGATCACTAGGTCAATCTTCGTGATAAATTGAGCTCCAATGAATTCTCTATTCGAGAATTGAGTTGGCAAACTTCGGATGAACAATAATTCTTGATACAGATTTATTTTTGTCACGATTGAATCGTCTGCCTGCGTCTATTACGGCCCGTGCCTAGGAATCCTCAACCACAATGTCACTTTTTCTGCCAAAAATCATTCACCCGTTGTCGTCCAAATAATCTCTGACTGGGACTGTAAATGCGTCCAAACAAATATTTCATATTCGTTTATATGTCAAATTTCGGGGGTTTGGAGTTGTACTTATATTGCTTAGTGGTGTATTTGATTTGCTGCCAAAATGGGCCTGGAAATGTGTTATGTTTGTTACCTTATGTTTACAAATGCGTATTCAATTTACTATTGACCTGAGTGGTTCGTTTATTTTGAATGTGTTGTGTTCACAAGCTATTTTAATGTAGCTTAAACGAGGTTTAATAGTTAGTGTCAGTCGTTCTACTAATCCAATATCTCAGTTGTCATTTGCAGGTGCGGTTATTATGTTGATATTATTATGCTTGCCAAATTTTTAAACTATATTACCCATTAAACATTGGGCTTGATCTAAACGTATATTTCGTTGTCCTCCAAGGACTTGAATGTACTCATACAACATTTTTGCAACGTTGGGATCGTTTGTTTTGTGGCATAACCCTACTCTTGAATATTTGGAATAACGGTCTAAACATGCCAAAAAAATCGTTTTCTTGATATTTTAGTTTTTTTAATTGGTCCTCCATGATCTAATTCTTTTTCTTCATTAGGTTCAGAACAATTTTCATGTGGTTTCTTTTTGAATGTGAGAATTACCGGTTTCAAGTTCTTACCTATATCCGTACAAGGTTTGCATTTGGCCGCCTTATTCAGAAGCGTACTGGCCTAGAATATCATTCCCCAATTTCCTGGGTGGATAAGTTGGAGGGTTTCTAGAACAGCCCCCTGTATGGACTTCGTAATTTCCACCCATTCGTCAATGCATACACACCTTGGCTGAACGCTGTGATCGCGCAATCAAGAAAGCAATAGGGATTAACATTCTTTCACCGTTGTTCATTTTTTGTAAGATGCAGTAGCGGAACTATTTGAGGACAGCATCTTTGATTATGAGGACCGCCAGAAGGCCTTTGATGAAAAAATTTGTGACGTGGTTTTCAAAGAGCTCTCCTTTGGACAGCTCAAACTTGGTTGTGGTTTGTCCCTCATTCGAAGAACGGGTTGTTTTGCCGTCGTTGTTTGGGGACGACTCAAAAATCACCTCTACTGGGTATCCAGAAGACGTTTGTAGCAATGAGATAGTGTTGCTAATGTAAGTTGAATTTGGAGAGTGAAATGGTGCTGCATTAACAGAGAGCGAGAGAAGGAACAGTTTGGTACGACAGTATTAGGCATCTGATATTTGTATTTATGAATAGATATACTAAGAATTTTAGAATCTAAAGCAATTTTTACAGTTTTATCACACTTGACAGTAATAATGATTGGAGATATAAAGATTTATCAGACTAACTAATAAATTTTGTGATATGTTTTTGGTTAATTAAAGATTCTAGTTAAGTATTTTCTAATGGTTGAAGGTCAAATGGTATTCCTCAGTCATTCTGGTTATTTGGTTGAAGTTTTGGTGATATGTTGATATAACAGTGTGCTGGCGATATGGCTCTATTATGTTATTGACGTTATTTAAACGTACCGGTTGCTTTACAACCAACTGTTCCAGGACCACAATTTTGAGACGGATGCCCTGAAACTGCCTTGAAACTTTGTATGAAATGCGCTAAAAACTTTCAGATATTAAATGTGCTCAAATTGCGCTGAAAGTATTTTAAGAAAGGAGCTCAAGCGTTGTTGATATTTTAAAATTTTGCCTCCTTCTCTAAAAAGTGTCAGAACATTCTACCCAATTTCGTTATACCCGGGTCAATGCCGAATGGTTAACGTGTAAGAAACTGCAAGTTTCTCGCAAAAGATGCTTAACTTGTCAGAATTTATAAGTTTAAGAAAAGCTGGTTAACTTAACTTGCAAGAACTCAAGGCACGAACTTGCAAGTCGAATGGTTATTTTTTTTGAACTCGCAAGTTGAATGCTAAACTTGTAAAAATTTGCAATTCGAATAGCTAGCTTGAAAATTTCATGCAAGTTTGCTCCGGTTGAGCTCAGCCCTCATTTGTTAATTCAATTTAACACTCAGCCATTTACAGTAGAAAGCGCGTGAGAGTCAGTTGCTCAATTTGGATTACACATGACAATCCAATCTAGTGTTTACTTTTCAACTTTATCATCTTAAGAGGTCCTTTTGAAATTGATTTAATGAACAGTAGATCTCAATTGGCTTCTTCACGACTGCTTTCTTAAAACTATACCTAAAACTTTATACCCTTTTTGACTTTGATCAAAGTTTCAATTTCAGATGTCACCACTTCAATTTGATTTTTTGTCAATTATCAGACTACAAATTAGCAGTCGCTGTTGCATGTATGTTTTAACATACTTCGGACAAGAAATTCCATTATCCACTTGAATATGTTTTAAAACAGGTGTAAAAGCGAATGCTAAATCGTATTCAGATTATAAAACGAAAATATCAGAATTCAATTGGTATAATGCTATTGGGTAGAATGATTTTTGGGGTGTAGGGGAGTTTAGTAATATGGCATTGGGTACCTTGACCTGTAACCACAACTATTTTAGCGCAAAAAGTGCGCTGAAACGGCGCTGGCATCTTACCTGGTTTCCGTCGGCCTTCTCTGTCAAACACAAAAAGCTTATTATTCACCGCTCAAATCTTCTTGCAGCATCTATTGCTTGATCCTTGGTTTTTGTATTTATTTGCAGCAGCCCGGGTTGTGGTTTAGTGGTCAATTTTCGTGTGAAATGTGGAGAACTTCGGGGAGAATTTTTGTAAGTAAAGCGGCGAATTGTTTTTTTTTCAACGCATTCACCGCAATCACCACAATTCTTACAGAAAATCACCCAAAAACCTCGACCCGGGTTTCAAACTAGAGACAACGAGAAACTTGTAATCATCTGTTTGGGTAGATGCAAAACATTGTCACATTGATACGTTTTTTTATTGAACCTTTCAATTTGAGGTCTTTATCTTAGTTTTTTTTTTAATTGTATTTGAAAAAAATTGTAAAAAATAATTTACAGTTTATCATAATAACGAATTCAGAAAAAAGTAAAGATATTAAGTCACTAATGAGTTAAGAAATAGAGAAATTAGATGTAATCTCACTTTTTTGTTCCTTGATATGGTCTATATTGAACTAAGAAATTGCATAGAGCAGAATATCATTTTGTTTAAATTTGTGCTTTAACCCAATTTGAACAGTCTTTCAAAAAAATTGTTAAACAATCCAAAAACTCTTTTTGAATTATCAATCTGAAAATACGGTTGCTTGAAATAATTAGCACAATGTCACTCTTTTCTGCCAAAAAGCACTCACCCGTTGTCGTTCAAATAATCTGCGACTGGGACTGTAACTGCGTCCAAACAAATATTTCATATTCGTTTCTATGTCAAATTTTGGAGGTTTGGACTTGTACCTAAATTGCTTAGTGGTGTATTTGATTTGGTGCCAAAATGGGCCTGGAAAGGTGTTATATTTGTTGCCTTATGTTTACAAATGCGTATTCAATTTACTATTGACCTGAGTGGTTCGTTTATTTTGAATGTGTTGTGTTCACAAGCTATTTTAATGTAGCTTAAACGAGGTTTAATAGTTAGTGTCAGTCGTTCTACTAATCCAATATCTCAGTTGTCATTTGCAGGTGCGGTTATTATGTTGATATTATTATGCTTGCCAAATTTTTAAACTATATTACCCATTAAACATTGGGCTTGATCTAAACGTATATTTCGTTGTCCTCCAAGGACTTGAATGTACTCATACAACATTTTTGCAACGTTGGGATCGTTTGTTTTGTGGCATAACCCTACTGTTGAATATTTGGAAAGACGGTCTATAGATGCCAAAAAACTTTTTCTTGATTTTTTAGTTTTGTAATTGGTCCTCCATGATCTAATTGCATTTCTTCATTAGGTTCAGAACAATATTCATGTGGTTTCCACTTGAATATGAGAATTACCGATTTCAAGTTCTTACCTATATCCGTACAAGGTTTGCCTTTCGCCGTGTTATTCAGAAGCGTACTGGCCTAGGATATCATTCCCCAATTTCCTGGATGGATAATTTGGAGGGTTTCTAGAACTGCCTCCTGTATGAACTTCGGAATTTCCACCCGTTTGTCAATGCATACACACCCTGACCGAAAGCGGAGATTGCGCAATCAAGAAAGCTATAGAGATTAACATTCTTTCACCTTTGTTCATCTTTTGTAAGAGGCAGTAGCGGACCTATTTGAGGACAGCATCTTTGGTTATGGGGACCGATGTTTGATTATTCCGGGTTTCCAGAAGGCGTTTGTGGCAATGAGATAGTGTTGCTCATGTAACTTGAGTTTGGAGAGTGGAATGGTATTGTGTTTACAGAGAGCCAGAGAAGAAACTGTTTGGTACGACTAATTAAGGCAAAAAAAATTGGTGATTTTTTTTCGCTGAGTATTAGTAGCACGGATGGAATGTGTCTTAATTTCCGCGTTAATGTGTTGTGATTGACTGTGTGGTTGTGCGTTAATTGTATAAACTGATGAAATGGCTTCACAAATGCGGTTTGATGGTGCAACCGCAAAATCCTTGTCATTTTTGTTTGTAACCTTTGGTTTTTGATTTGAAAGGCGTGAAATATAATCTATCAGTCCCATTTTGGCACCTGGTAGATGTTAAATTCAAAAGGTAGTGATCGGTCCATCCAAACTCTTAGACGATTTTTATAGGATTTATTATATCAGCTTTCTTTCATAATGGTTAGTAATGCTCTATGGTCATTGATGGCAGTGAAAGATTTTTTGAAAAGATTATTTTTGAAGTATTTTACAGACCAAACTACTAGTAATTCTAATTCAATGGCATAATATTTTTCCTCAGTGCTGTTAAAGGCGCTTGAAGCAAATGCTATTGTATGCCAGCCAGTTGGTGATCGTTGTTCTAATGAAGCACCTAAACTTGCTCCTGAAGCAACGGATTTGATGCGGGTACCAAATGTGGATTATACTGTATATTTTCGGTTGTGTTTGCTTTTTATTTTTAGTGTACTGGAAATGTGATTATATTTCTTTATTCTGTTCAAACTTGTGTTCTTTTTTTAGAAAGGACTTAATGGATAACATAATTGTGATAGAATGGGAATGAATTTTCTCAGATATGGTACCGAACTAAAAAGCTTCTAGTTACGTATTTACTAATGGTTGAAGGTTAAATGGTACTCCTCAGCCATTCTGGTTAGTTGGATTGAAGTTTGGTGATATGTTAATTTAACAGTGTGCTGGCGATATGGCTCTATTATGTTATTGACGTTATTTAAACGTACCGGTTGCTTTACAACCAACTGTTCCAGGACCACAATTTTGAGACGGATGCGCTGAAACTGCCTTGAAACTTTGTATGAAATGCGCTAAAGAACTTTCAGATATTTAATGTGCTCAAATTGCGCTGAAAGTAAGTAAGATATGAGCTCAAGCTTTGTTGATTTGTTAAAATTTTGCCTCCTTCTCCAAAGGGTGTCAGGACATTTTACCCAATTTCGTTATACCAGGGTCAAAACCGAATGGTTAACGTGTAAGAAATTGCAAGTTTCTCGCAAAAGATGATTAACTTGTCAGAACTTGCAAGTTTATGAAAAGGTGGTTAACTTAACTTGCAAGAACTCAAGGTAAATTAATGGTTAACTTGCAAGTCGCATGGTTAATTTTTATGAACTCGCAAGTCGAATGCTAAAACTTGTAAAAATTTGCAAGTCGAATGGCTAACATGAAAGTTTCATGCAAGATTGCTCCGGTTGAGCTCAGGCCTTATTGGTTAATTCAACTTAACACTCAGTCATTTACAGTAGAAAGCGCGTGAGAGTCAGTTGCTCAATTTGTCTAACATATGACAATCCAATCTAGTGTTTAATTCTCAACTGTATCATCTCAAGAGATCTTTTTGAAATTCATTTAATGAACAGTAGATCTCAATTGGCTTCTTCACGACTGCTCTCTTAAAATTATTCCTATATTTTTATACCCTTTTTGTCTTTGATCAAAGTTTCAAATTCAGATGTCAGAATTTTTCTCAAAATATTTTCCTGTCCCTCATTTTTTTTACCAATCTTAATTTTATAATTTCGATTTTTTCCCGATTCTATTTTTTCAAGCATCTGTTTACAATCATATTTTGCAACGTTTTATTGTTTTTTGATTCAATGTAGACAGAAAAGTTATCTGGTGACAAATTGATTTCAACGAACTTATGTAAAAAAACTTGTAAGTCAATTGTTTAACTTAAAAGAACCCGGCGAGTTGAATGGCTTATTTTCAAGAGCCTTTTAAATCGAATGGTTAACTTGTAAGAGCCTTGTAGGTCAAAATATTTACTTGAAACAATTTGTAAGCTTTTGGAAAAGAAACTTGCAAGGCGATGCATCGTCTTTTAAGTTTCTGCCAGAAATTTGCACGTTCTTACAAGTTAATCATTCGGCCTCGACCCGGGTACTTAAAGCCTTTATACCCATTGACGTTATAACCACTGCAATTTGATTTTTTGTCAATTATCAGACTACAAATTAGCAGTCGCTGTTGCATGTATGTTTTAACATGATTCGGACAAGAAATTCCGTTATCCACTTGAATATGTTATAAAACAGGTGTAAAAGCGAATGCCAAATTGTATTCAGATTATTAAACGAAAATATCAGAATTCAATTGGTATAATGCTATTGGGTAGAATGATTTTGGGGTGTAGGGGAGTTTAGTTATATGTTATTGGGTACCTTGACCTGTAGCCGTAACCATTTTAGCGCAAAAAGTGCGCTGAAACGGCGCTGGCATCTTACCTGGTTTCCGTTGGCCTTCTCTGTCAAACACAAAAAGCCTAATATTCACAGTGTAACAACCCAAGATTCTGGTGAGTCATTTTGCTTAGTATTCCAGCTTGTAGTTAAGAGTTCGTTGGTCGTCCTTAATAAGTTCATTGTACTTTATACAAGTCAGAAATTGAACGCTTATCGGTAACATGTGGTGCAAACCCCCCCGAGGCGGAAAAACTTTCAATATTAGATTGTATATAAATTTCTATTTCACTGTTCAGATTTCTCACTTAATATAAAGCCGGAGCTTAGAATTGAATTCTTTTGACTGTTGTATTCAGACCAAATCACAAGAAAAAACCATGTTAGTTAAATAAGTGTTTTTAACAATACGACTAAGAGATTTTCTGGTAACCCTTTTCCATAAAACTCAAGTCGAACCCATGCGAATAGAAGGATTCAAGTTTCAAATAACAGTAACGTGTAGGGTTGCCAGATTGGTGACAGGAGTTCCTAAACCCCATCACCTACAATAATCAAACTAGTTTTCAAAATAAAAGTTTTCTTGGAATGACATCTTTTGATTAACACAAATAATATTGTAACTTATTATTTTATTCTGGAGAACAAAATAGTTTAACCATAAAGTTGCAGCGCAACTTATATTGCTTTTGCCCACCTTCCAAACAAAAATTTGAGAAATTTTTGTGTTTTTGGCGGAAGCAATCAATAGAATTGCGGCGCAATTAGAAGTAGTAGTTGGTTCGGAACCAAACGTTGAACGATTGAACGCACGCCGAGTGCCAAGATGGCCATCTCAACGGATACTGCTCGTATGCTTTTACCGGAACCTTTTAATGGCACGGGAGATATATCGGCATATATCACTCAATTTGAGTTACTAAGTAACTTGCAAAGTTGGTTGGCGCCTCGTAAAGACGCTGATGGTAATCCTCAGTTGGATGGTGATGGTAATCAGCTATACACTGATAAAAGGCATCAGATTTTTCTATTTAGGTTAAGAGCTGGTGCAATAGAGTTCTATCATTCGTTGGACGATGAGACTAAAAATGACTACAAAAGCCTTCGGAATGCATTTGAGAAACAATATCTAGAATCCCCGGAATTTTTCAGAGGAGCACTTAGAAAACGAACTCAAGGAGAGTCTGAGAAAGTTACTGAGTTCTTAGCAGATCTAAAACTTCTTGCTAAAAAGGCATATCCTGATGATTGTGAGGAAATCAGAGAACACCTTGTTATGCAAGCTTTCTTGGAAGGATTGCTGGATCAGAATGTTAGATTAAAAATTAGGAAAGAAAAAGATATTTCCCTGGCGGATGCTTTGAAAAGAGCCGTGCATTTGCATGCAATCTACAGGTTAGAGATTCCAAGCCAAGGCGGCGTTAATAATGGTTTAAATAGTAGTCCTCACGGAGTAGGATCAATTGATAGACTTATCAATCGCATAGATTCGCTGTTGAATAAGATGGCTATCAGTCAAATTAACTGTAACTCCGAGAGAGACTCTAGGCGACCAAGTTGGCCATATAAGTCAAACAAACATTCTCAATCGCCGAGACAGGGGTTTTCTCGAAATCAATATAACTCTAGGGAGAGGTACAATTCAAATCAAAAGAACAATACGGGTTCCTCATCATCTGCATTCCGCAGAAATTCTAATTTGCGCTCGCCTCGAAGACCTCTCTCTAATTCATCTCGATCACCAAGCGTCAACCGACGCGTTAATTTTAATAAAGAAACTGTTTGCTATCAGTGCAACCGTAAAGGGCACACTAAGAATAATTGTCGCAACTGCTGGTCATGTGGATCTAGTTCTCATACAAAAGAAACTGTCCACAGGCAAATACGTAACAAAAAGAAATAATATAGAAAGTAATTTTGTCTTGTCGTGTTTACTAAATGCCACAACTGGACCCAATATACGGCATTCAATCCCTCCTCACCCGTCTTAAAGTTTCGAATATCCTCTTGACCGCTCTAATAGACTCTGGAGCCGTTATCAGTGTTATACGAGAATCAACTCTGGCGAGGATGGATTCTTCCCTTGGGTGCTTGGAGTCATCTGACATACAAGCCGCCTCTGTAAACGGAGTGCCGCTTTGTTTTGCGGGAAAAACTCGCTTATTGTGTGAATGGTTTCACTGCAGCGCAAAGTTTGTTGGAAATTTCTATGTAGCTGTTGATATAAGTGTACCAGTAATTCTGGGAATGGATTTGCTACGTGAGCAAAAGTGCAAACTTGATTTATTTTTGGGTCAATTAGATGTCAATGAAGGAATTTTAGAATGTATTAGTCCGTCCACTATTACGTCAAGTGGACCAAACGGAAATTCAATATACGTTGTTAATACGACAATGCTTCCCCAAAGAAGTGAAAGTCTTGTTTTATGTAAGCCTAGGTCGCAACCGGTTTTAACTCAAACCCAATCAATGTTGATGGGGTCTACCAGTTGTAATGGTTTCATTGGCTTGATTGAGCCGTTGCAGAACCATAATGAGATGTACTTAATTGCATCAGCAATTGTAACGGTACCCAAGGACCGTGAAATTTACATTAGGATCTTGAATCCTACAAAAAGCAACATTACATTGTACAGCAACCAGAACGTTGCAGTTTTAAGTGAAGCACCTAAGAATTGTGTTGTTAGTTCCGTCAATCTTCTTAGTGAAGGTGTTCAGCCATCCTTGGAAAAAATTTTTGCAGAGGACTTGCAAAAACTTAATAATGAGCAACGTCAGACGGCAGAGAAACTACTTGATCAGTATTCACATGTGTTTGCGCGAGACAAATGGGATCTTGGAAGATGTGATTTGCATAAACTTCAAATCAAGTTAAAAGAAAGTGCCCAACCAAGTAGTGTTCCATATCGGGCAATGAATCCAACAAAACGGAAAGATCTAAAAGAATTTGTCAATAACCTACTGACAAAAGACCTAATAGAGCCGACCCATTCGGAATGGGCAGCGCCAACAGTGTTAGTTCCAAAGAAAGATGGTAGTTATCGATTGGTCATAGACTACAGAAAACTGAATTCCCAGACTGTTAAGACATCATGGCCGTTGCCACGGATTCAAGATATTCTGGGAAGCTGACAAGGTAGCTGTTACTTTTCAAATCTTGATTTAGCAACGGGTTTCCATCAGATGGAAATAGAAGAAGAAGATCAACATCTTAATTTTTTTATAACCCCATTTGGCTTGTACCAATGGAAGCGAATGCCAATGGGGCTTTGTATTGCACCTGGTGCTTTTCAAAGATTGATGGAACTGGTCTTAATAGGATTGACATGCGAAATTGTACTGGTGTATATAGATGACATCATTGTTTATGGCAGGTCGTTTGAGGAACACCTGAAGAACTTAGCTATCACTCTAGGTAGAATAGAAGATGCAAATTTGAAAATATCGCCCTCCAAATGTAAACTCTTTCAAAATTCTATCCGTTTCTTGGGTTATGTTATTTCCAAGGATGGAATTCAAACTGATCCAGATAAAACAGCCAGTGTAAACTCATACCCAGTACCTAAAACCGTGAAGCAGGTGCGTGAATTTTTAGGACTAACAGGATTTTACAGGAAGTTTATACCAAGTTTTGGTAAAATAGCGCAACCTTTGTATAACCTATTGAATAAAGAAAAACGATTCCATTGGACGGAGGGTTGCGATAAAGCTTTTCAGTCTTTGAAAAACACATTGCTGAATGCCCCAATTTTGGGTTTTCATACGGAGACTGATACTTTTGTCCTTTGTACTGATGCGTCTCTGTCTGGTATCGGAGCTTTTCTTTCCCAGAACCAGGGTGGTTATTTAAAAGTTATAGCGTATGTTAGTAAAATTTTACAAAAGGGTCAGCGCAACTATTCTGCAACAAAGCGGGAATTGTACGCAGTTGTTTATTATACCCATTATTTTCGAGAGTATCTCATTGGTCGAAAATTTGATGTGATAACTGATCACCGGGCTCTAGTTTGGTTATATTCTTTCAAAGAACCTGATGGCTTGGTAGCAAGATGGATAGAAAAATTAAGTTTGTTTGATTTTGAGATCAAAAATCGACCGGGAACACAAATATCACATGCAGATGCTTTGTCGCGCATGAACGACAATTCATATAAAATATCAGCAATTAATTTAGAGTCCTCAACAGAGGCTGAAATTCCTTTTGCTAAGGCACAGGCAGATGATTAGACATTGGGAAAAGTTCGTAAATGGTTAATCTCTCAGAATCGCCCTCCACGGCCAGAACTCTTTGGAGAGCCAACAGACTTGATAGGTTGTTGGCATCAAATTGACTTCTTAACTATAATAGATGACTGTATTTACCGTCAGATAATTGACTCTGACGGTTCAGTACAAATTAATCAACTTTGTGCTCCAAAAAGCGAAGTTTCGAAAATTTTAACTATGCTTCATAATGACATAGCAGCCGTTCATTTAGGTATCGCTAAGACCTTGCAGCGTGTTCGAAAACACTTTTAATGGCCTGGTGTCAAAAGAGATGTTGAGGCTTGGGTCTCTAGTTGCGTTCAATGTCAAAAACGGAAGGCTCCAAAACAAAAACATCGTATGCCGATGTTAATATGGCCCGCCTCACAACCATTTTATCACATATCTTGCGACATCTTAGGTCCATTGCCCGTTAGCAAAGGACATAAATATATCTTCATGATCGGTCATAACTTTCTCGATGGTTCGAGGCAATTCCTTTGCAGGACATAAAAGCAAATACTGTCTGTGATGCTCTTATTGATGCATGGATAACCCGGTTTGGTGTCCCAAAGTACATTCACAGCGACAATGGTGTCCAATTTACTTCAAAACTTTATAAAGATGTTTGTCATAAACTGGGAATGGAGCCGACTTACTCCACACCCTATCATCCTCAGGGTAACGCTAAAGTTGAGCGACTCAATAAAACACTAGAGGACGGTTTAGCAAAATATTGTGATGAAAATCAAACTCAGTGGTCTGAGCTTTTGCAAGGTTTTATGATGGCTTACGGGTCAGCCGTTCATGAATCAACTGGTCAAACACCTTTTAGAGTTATTTTTGGGCAGGAAATGAGAATGCCCATTGACTTTTTATATCCAACTTTGACGGACTTTCGCAGTCCTCAAAATTTTCAGTCAGCAATCCAAGACTAGTTGGTCCATAACTCACAACTTTTTTAGTATGTGCGTTCAAAATGTGCACTGAAGCACCGTAGGCAAAAACTTATATTTGACAGAAAAATTTATGTCCAACTTATAAAGAACAAGACCTCGTGTTGGTGCACTCACCAGTCCTGAAAACAGGTCAATCGACAAAACTTAAAAGCCATTGGAGTGGTCCGTATGTTATCACAAAGAAAATCAACGATGTTAATTTTATCGTGCAAAACTCTAATAATGGCAAAAAGAGCATTGTGCATTATGATCGTATTAGACATTATAACAATAGTTTCAAGGAGAAACGTATTTTGCTTCCTAAGAGGACGCCCTCAGATAAACAAGTTGCATTTTCTAAAAAGAGAACCGAGCAACATCGTGTAGAAGATGTTGAAATACAATCAGATGATAATGATTTACTTTTGTTTGAACCTGATGAGGGGTCTAATCAAGTTCAACAACCACAGCCACGTAGTTCTATTAGATGTTTGCTTCGTAGACGGGCAACTGAAATGGCGAGGTCACCAGGGTTTTATTATGTGCCTTGATGCTTAGGGCGAGAATATACCTGTTTCTTGTGGCGACATTTGCAATGTCTTTGTCAGCAACGGGAACACTGATTGGATACGACATTGAGCAAGTTTCATCAACAAGGTAAGAACCTGATGGCTTGGTAGCAAGATGGATAGAAAAATTAAGTTTGTTTGATTTTGATATCAAAAATTGACCGGGAACACAAATATCACATGCAGATGCTTTGTCGCGCATAAACGACAATTCATATAAAATATCAGCAGTTAATTTAGAGTCCTCAACAGAGGCTGAAGTTCCTTTTGCTAAGGCACAAGCAGATGATTACACATTGGGAAAAGTTCGTAAATGGTTAATCTCTCAGAATCGCCCTCCACGGCCAGAACTCTTTGGAGAGCCAACAGACTTGATAGGTTATTGGCATCAATTTGACTCCTTAACTATAATAGATGACTGTATTTACCGTCAGATAATTGACTCTGACGGTTCAGTACAATTTAATCAACTTTGTGCTCCAAAAAGTGAAGTTTCGAGAATTTTAACTATGCTTCATAATGACATAGCAGCCGGTCATTTAGGTATCGCAAAGACCTTGCAGCGTGTTCGAAAACGCTTTTATTGGCCTGGTGTCAAAGGAGATGTTGAAGCTTGGGTCTCTAGTTGCAATCAATGTCAAAAACGGAAGGCTCCAAAACAAAAACATCGTATGCCGATGTTAATATGGCCCGCCTCACAACCGTTTTATCACATATCTTGCGACATCTTAGGTCCATTGCCCGTTAGCAAAGGCCATAAATTTATCTTCATGATCGGTGATAACTTTTCTCGATGGTTCGAGGCAATTTCTTTGCAGGACATAAAAGCAAATACTGTCTGTGATGCTCTTATTGATGCATGGATAACCTGGTTTGGTGTCCCAAAGTACATTCACAGCGACAATGGTGTCCAATTTACTTCAAAACTTTATAAAGATGTTTGTCATAAACTGGGAATGGAGCCGACTTACTCCACGCCCTATCATCCTCAGGGTAACGCTAAAGTTGAGCGACTCAATAAAACACTAGAGGACGGTTTAGCAAAATATTGTGATGAAAATCAAACTCAGTTGTCTGAGCTTTTGCAAGGTTTTATGATGGCTTACAGGTCAGCCGTTCATGAATCAACTGGTCAAACACCTTTTAGAGTTGTTTTTGGGCAGGAAATGAGAATGCCCATTGACTTTTTATATCCAACTTTGACGAACTTTTGCAGTCCACAAAATTTTCAGTCAGCAATCCAAGACTAGTTGGTCCATAATTCACAACTTTTTGAGTATGTGCGTTCAAAATGTGCACTGAAGCACCGTAGGCAAAAACTTATATTCGACAACAAAAAGCAACATTACCTTGTACAGCAACCAGAACGTTGCAGTTTTAAGTGAAGCACCTAAGAATTGTGTTGTTAGTTCTGTCAATCTTCCTAGTGAAGGTGTTCAGCCATCCTTGGAAAAAATTTTTGCAGAGGACTTGCAAAAACTTTGAGCAACGTCAGGCGGCAGAGAAACTACTTGAACAGTATTCACATGTGTTTACCTGAGACAAATGGGATCTTGGAAGATGTGATTTGCATAAACTTCAAATCAAGTTAAATGAAAGTGCCCAACCAAGTAGTGTTCCATATCGGGCAATGAATGCAACAAAACGAGAAGCTCTAAAAGAATTTGTCAATAACCTACTGACAAAAGACCTAATAGAGCCGACCCATTCGGAATGGGCAGCGCCAACAGTGTTAGTTCCAAAGAAAGATGGTAGTTATCGATTGGTCATAGACTACAGGAAACTGAAATCCCAGACTGTTAAGACATCATGGCCGTTGCCACGGATTCAAGATATTCTGGGAAGCTGACAAGGTAGCTGTTACTTTTCAAATCTTGATTTAGCAACGGGTTTCCATCAGATGGAAATAGAAGAAGAAGATCAACATCTTACTTCTTTTATAACCCCATTTGGCTTGTACCAATGGAAGCGAATGCCAATGGGGCTTTGTATTGCACCTGGTGCTTTTCAAAGATTGATGGAACTGGTCTTAACAGGATTGACATAAGAAATTGTACTGGTGTATATAGATGACATCATTGTTTATGGCAGGTCGTTTGAGGAACACCTGAAGAACTTAGCTATCACTCTAGGTAGAATAGAAGATGCAAATTTGAAAATATCGCCCTCCAAATGTAAACTCTTTCAAAATTCTATCCGTTTCTTGGGTTATGTTATTTCCAAGGATGGAATTCAAACCGATCCAGATAAAACAGCCGCTGTAAAATCATACCCAGTACCTAAAACCGTGAAGCAGGTGCGTGAATTTTTAGGACTAACAGGATTTTACAGGAAGTTTATACCAAGTTTTGGTAAAATAGCGCAACCTTTGTATAACCTATTGAATAAAGAAAAACGATTCCATTGCACGGAGGGTTGCGATAAAGCTTTTCAGTCTTTGAAAAACACATTGCTCAATGCCCCAACTTTGGGTTTTCCTACGGAGACTGATACTTTTGTCCTTTGTACTGATGCGTCTCTGTCTGGTATCGGAGCTGTTCTTTCCCTGAACCAGGGTGGTTATTTAAAAGTTATAGCGTATGCTATTAAAATTTTACAAAAGGGTCAGCGCAACTATTCTGCAACAAAGCGGGAATTGTACGCAGTTGTTTATTATACCCATTATTTTCGAGAGCATCTCATTGGTCGAAAATTAGATGTGATAACTAATCACCGGGCTCTAGTTTGGTTATATTCTTTCAAAGAACCTGATGGCTTGGTAACAAGATGGACAGAAAAATTAAGTTTGTTTGATTTTGAGATCAAAAATCGACCGGGAACACAAATATCACATGCAGATGTTTTGTCGCGCATGAACGACAATTCATAAAAAATATCAGCAGTTAATTTAGAGTCCTCAACAGAGGCTGAAATTCCTTTTGCTAAGGCACAGGCAGATGATTACACATTGGGAAAAGTTCGTAAACGATTAATTTCTCAGAATCGCCCTCCACGGCCAGAACTCTTTGGAGAGCCAACAGACTTGATAGGTTATTAGCATCAATTTGACTTCTTAACTATAATAGATGACTGTATTTACCGTCAGATAATTGACTCTGACGGTTCAGTACGAATTAATCAACTTTGTGCTCCAAAAAGCGAAGTTTCGAAAATTTTAAGTATGCTTCATAATTACATAGCAGCCGGTCATTTAGGTATCGCTAAAACCTTGCAGCGTTTCGAAAACACTTTTATTGGCCTGGTGTCAAAAGAGATGTTGAGGCTTGGGTCTCTAGTTGCGTTCAATGTCAAAAACGGAAGGCTCCAAAACAAAAACATCGTATGCCGATGTTAATATGGCCCGCCTCACAACCATTTTATCACATATCTTGCGACATCTTAGGTCCATTGCCCGTTAGCAAAGGACATAAATATATCTTCATGATCGGTCATAACTTTTCTCGATGGCTCGAGGCAATTCCTTTGCAGGACATGAAAGCAAATACTGTCTGTGATGCTCTTATTGATGCATGGATAACCCGGTTTGGTTTCCCAAAGTACATTCACAGCGACAATGGTGTCCAATTTACTTCAAAACTTTATAAAGATGTTTGTCATAAACTGGGAATGGAGCCGACTTACTCCACACCCTATCATCCTCAGGTCAACGCTAAAGTTGAGCGACTCAATAAAACACTAGAGGACGGTTTAGCAAAATATTGTGATGAAAATCAAACTCAGTGGTCTGAGCTTTTGCAAGGTTTTATGATGGCTTACGGGTCAGCCGTTCATGAATCAACTGGTCAAACACCTTTTAGAGTTATTTTTGGGCAGGAAATGAGAATGCCCATTGACTTTTTATATCCAACTTTGACGGACTTTCGCAGTCCTCAAAATTTTCAGTCAGCAATCCAAGACTAGTTGGTCCATAATTCACAACTTTTTGAGTATGTGCGTTCAAAATTTGCACTGAAGCACCGTAGGCAAAAACTTATATTTGACAAAAAAATTTATGTCCAACTTATAAAGAACAAGACCTCGTGTTGGTGCACTCACCAGTCCTGAAAACAGGTCAATCGACAAAACTTAAAAGCCGTTGGAGTGGTCCGTATGTTATCACAGAGAAAATCAACGATGTTAATTTCATCGTGCAAAACTCTAATAATGGCAAAAAGAGCATTGTGCACTATGATCGTATTAGACATTGTAACAATAGTTTCAAGGAGAAACGTATTTTGCTTCCTAAGAGGACGCCCTCAGATAAACAAGTTGCATTTTCTAAAAAGAGAACCGAGCAACATCGTGTAGAAGATGTTGAATTACAATCAAATGATAATGATTTACTTTTGTTTGAACCTGATGAGGGGTCTAATCAAGTTCAACAACCACAGCCACGTAGTTCTAATAGATATTTGCTTCGTAGACGGGCAACTGAAATGTCGAGGTCACCAGGGTTTTAATATGTGCCTTGATGCTTAGGGCGAGAATATACCTGTTACTTGTGGCGACATTTGCACTTGTCGTGCTATTTGGACGAACCAGGAGTTCACACTACCAGGATTTTCCAATTCCAAATTTAGTTTGGAAAAAGAAAATTTCTTTGTCGATGGTCGAGAATTGAAAGCTGGGGAGCAAAATACTTTCAATTTACCGCTAGATTCAACCGAGGAGGTTCGAAGGTTGGCTATCGTCGGGCCGATGGTGTGGAATGGAAAACCTCCACGGGTTCAGTAATATTTGGCTCGGTAGCAATTACTGGAGAAATAGTCATAGGAAAGTTGATTGCTTCCCTAGACAAAACATCAACGCCATGGTCGCTTGTAATGCAAGATCCTATGGGTCAGAAAACTTCATGCATGTTTCCTGGCTCAGATTTTATTCATGATTCAGTGGCGTATCTGCCTCACTTTTATGGACAATGTGAAATGAAATCTATTTTCATGTTTAATGAAGATCACAAAGGTGTCCTCATAAGATCTAGGGAAGCGGAATACATCAGCGGAGAAACAACCGAAGGTTCCAACTCCGGAGTGTTTTATGTAGAGGTACTCAACACTACTCTAACAGTGTGTTCCTAAAGAGTTAAACCAACAACATACACAGGTGTGTACTTGGTAATTGAGCAAATCAAACAGAAAATTCCACCAGTGGACTTTAACGTTGATGCAATCTGGTATAAGGTTCCCAATCTGGTATATGGAACTAAGATAGAATTTGTGCATTTAAATGCTCAGCTTTCGAGGCAACGAATTGTCAATTTCGTCAAACAGGAGATTTGTAAAACGAGACAAATGATTCTAAACGGATTAATATCTCTCGCTTCTAATCTTGACAATCCCAATTTGTTCCTTGGGACAGGCTCTATGGTGGGATTTCATGCAGAAAAAGCTGGTGCAGTGTTATATGTACATAAATGTGCTAAGGTGGCAGTACATATAGCTGATTTTCCTTATTGTACTGAGGAAGTACCTGTCATTATGGATGATTCAACGAAAATAAAATTTATGAAGCCCATCACTCAAGTAGTTTACCCTAACTATACACTAACATCTTGTGATCCTATTGAGCCTTATATGCAAAAAATCGCTGAAGGCATTTGGATGCACTATGGAAGTGATCATTCCGTTGCTCGGAATCCGGAATCTTTGAGCGTGTTTAGTCACTTAGACTTTGCTGACAATCTACCCTCACTGCACAGGGAAGGATTGTTTTCATATAAAAATTCACAAAAAAGTGCAAGAGCACGCGTTTTGAAATATTCACGAAGGACAATTGCGGGACGGGAGGTTTACTTAGAAGCTGGTAACAAATTTTCACATCCTGGTTTAAGTCATTTCAATACCAACTTACGAACGGAATTGTCTGGCTTTCCAACATGGAGATACCTAGAAAGTTTGGAAAACTTAGCTGCAGGCTCGTGGTATTGGGCCGAAAAAATTACTCTCTCCGTGTTAACATTGTTTGCGATACTTGATGTTTTCATATATTGTCTAAAAATTGTTTTTTCCGTTCGGCTGCTAACGTACGGCATTCCTTTTCGTACTGTCGCCTCGCTTATGAATCCGTTCGCTCCGTTTCTCAGGACCCTGGATGGTCATCGTGAGATAATGAAATTACACGATCCTGTTTCTAGTGTTCCAAATCAACCACCGCTGGAGGCAGTGCCTCCTAAAGTAGTAAGAGATAGCCTATATCCTACAGAAAGGATAGTGGCTATACAATCTGAAACTAGAAGGATCTAGCTTTTTATTTAGAATGGCATTCAACAACAACAACAACAACAACAACAACAACAACAACCGATCTCTTGGGGAGATTCTCAATAGCCCGTTGACTGATAATGATCCGGTATCATTATTTAGTCCTATTTACGAAGGTAATTGGGCCGAGGAAGTCGAGACGACCTGGGGTCCTTTCGAGGCCGATATACCTAATTTATGTGTCCCTCTACATGTAGAGAAACCAGATATCAATCTTGGCTCGGTGCGAACAGAACGACCTCCAGTTTGATCTGATGTTCCACTCTCAAGAAAAGAGTCCTTGGCAAGGCCTTCGTCACCTGCCGATTCAACCACTGTAATCGTGCCTTCACCGACAAAAGAGGAAACAGAAGACGAAGCACCGGTGTGCGTCTACCGTATACCCAAGAAGGTGAAGTTTAATGTCCCAAAATTAAGTCCTCTAAAAAGGAAAAACCACTTTCCGGAGAAAATTGAAGTAAAGCTGGAGCTCAAGGAAGGCGTTATTGCATTCAGTTTGACAGACCGAGCACCGATGCTTATACAAAAGAACCTTGGTGGAGGGAAAGCTCGGTGTCTCCTACAGAATGACCCGAAATCAAGAATAAGAAATCATCAGGAGTTGGTACTCCTAAATTTGGATGGATTTCTGAATCCTGAGCAAGCTGGTGCTTTAAGGAGAGAAAACGCAGGTTTAAAAGAGAGGGTCTTAACTTTGCAAAAAGATCTACATAGATCAACTCAACAGCTGTGGTCAGCTGAGAAACAAAAGGAGACTTTATTAATGGAAATGAAACGTTTAAAAACGGAAAACGAAAACCTCAAGGAGAGGATGGAGGAACTCAAATTGAAAATTACTGGAAAAGACGAAGAAATACTTCAAACCGAGTACTCTTTGGGAGGGGAAAAAAGAAGTAACAAAAAACTACAAAAGGACTTAAAATTTGAAAAAGACGAAACAGAGAAACTAAAGAGAGAAAACGATCGACTAAGAAAGGAAAGAAATGGAGCCAGACTGGAGTCGTCAGGCAGTAACGGTACCAGTAACAAGAGGCAGTTGGAACTGATACAATCAAAAGTTGACAGCATCTACTCGGAAGTAGTTACCACTGAAAAACCCAGAAATCAGATTCAAAAGAAAAAGCCACGAAGGAGGCTGGTCTCCGGCCAATCGTCGTCGTCTTCCTCCGACGAAAACTAAAACAGTATACTAATAAGAAAAATCATAGAGTTTGGTAACTCTTGAATTCTCTCCCAAAATTTCATAACAGTTGGTACTCTTAGTCATTTTTCGCTTTCTTATTACAATTTTACTGGTGTATAAGTTTTACCTCTTTACTTACGACGTTTCATTACCGCACGTGGACGTGCTCTCTCTGGGAAGGGATAGGTGTAACAACCCAAGATTCTGGTGAGTCACTTTGCTTAGTATTCCAGCTTGTAGTGAAGAGTTCGTTGGTCGTTCTTTATACAAAGTACTTTATACGTGGTTGTACTTTATACAAGTCAGAAATTGAACGCTCATCGGTAACATGTGGTGCAAACCCCCCGAGGCGGGAAAACTCTCAATATTAGATTGTAGATAAATTTCTATTTCACTGTTCAGATTATTTACTTAATATAAAGATGGAGCTTAGCATTGAATTCTTTTGACTGTTGTATTCAAACCAAATCACAAAACCATGAGAAAACCATGTAAGTTAAATAAGTGTATTTAACAATAAGACTTAGAGATTTTCTGTTAACCCTTTTTCATAAAACTCAAGTCGAACCCATGCGAATAGAAGGATTCAAGTTTTAAATAATAGTAACGGGTAGGGTTGCTAGAACTGCTCAAATCTACTTTCAGCATCAATTGCTTGATCCTTGGTTTTTGTATTTATTTGCAACAGCCCGGGTTGTGGTTTAGTGGTGAATTTTTGTGTGAAATGTGGAGAATTTCGGGGAGAATTTTTGTAAGTAATGCGGCGAATTTTTTTTTCAACGCAGTCACCTGAATCACCACGATTCTTACTGAAATTCACCCAAACACCTCGACACGGGTTTCAAACTAGAGACAACGAGAAACTTGTAATCTTCTGTTTGGGTAGATGCGAAACATTGTCACAATGGTACGGTTTTTTTATTGAACCTTCCAATCTGAGGTCTTTATCTTAGATTTTTGAATTGTATTTAGAAAATTGTCAAAAATAAGTTACATTTTATCACAATAACGAATTGAGAAATAAGTCAAGACATTAAGTCACTAATAAGTTAAGAAATAGAGAAGTTAGACATAATCTCACTTTTTTGTTCCTTGATATGGTCTAAATTGAACTAAGAAATTGCATACAGCTGAATATCATTTTGTTTAAATTTGTACTTTAACCCAATTTGAACAGTCTTTCAAAAGTTTTCGTTGAACAATCCAAAAAATCTTTTTGAATTATCAATCTGAAAATACGGTTGCTTGAAATAGTTAGCATTATTGCCGAGAATGTGTTTCTTTACCTTCTCTCTCTTTTTTGGCAGCTTAAGCTCCCTAACTGATATGACATTGTTCAGATATTAAGTGATCGGAAACCAAAGTTTCTGTTACGTAAGGTCAAACGCGACTGAATTGTTTTTTTTTTAATCAAGCATCGATATGTTAAATTTTTTGAGATACAATGCGGTCTTTACTCCATCCTCAAACATGGAAGTTAGGAAATTAGGGACAAGATCTATTAAGGGGTCTTTCTATAACCAATGCAAACTGGTTTTGGCCCACTCAGAAACAATTTTAGCGAAGCTTTAAAAGTGCTTGGTGCTTCAATGAGCATTCTTGGACGGGTTAACTCTTATTAGTTATTACAACACAAATCTAGTTAGCTTGACTATCTTCATTGGGTTTCCAGTAGTGTCCAAATTAACCTCACGACCAGGAAACTCTTAATTTCTTGTCATCCGAATTGCCACTGTCCCGTTCTTCATATAGATTTTTGACTCCATTCCAACTTCTATTTTTATCTTGTCTGTCTTCTTACAAATACGGTTGTCTTATTCTAAGCCAAACTTATTAGTCACCAAATAACGCTTATTACAGAGATAAAAAAGCATATGGTAAGGAAGCCAAACGCAGTGAAAATGGTTCCAATAACTGCCGGGAACCAGCGACGACCAGAACTAACTAAAAACCTTTGTGTGGTCAGCATTGTAACTGAAGACGAATTTCAGGTAAGAGGTCACTGGTTTAATTATTCTTTAATCAGGGTTTTTGGAAAACTTCATCTTGGAAGAGTGCAGGATATGGTCAAAAAGAACTCTAGTTGACTCCCGGGGCAAAATTTGACTGCCAGAGGATTAGAAACATCCCTAACTAACATACCTAACACCCCGAAACGAGTATTTTTCTCAAAAGTTGGGCAAATTTATTGAATATTTGCATCTTTTCCGTCCCCTCCCCCCCCCCCCACAAGCTCAATTTGGGCATATTTTTTGCACCCCGAGCCATAATCTCTTATAATGATTTACTATGCTATGATAACTGTAACTGAGGCGAAATTAACGTGATCTGCAACAGAGCGGAAATTAACGTTTTTTTTTTTGGGGGGGGGGGGGTGGGCATAAAGGCAAAAAAAGCAATTCTCCTCACAGAAAGAAATGAACAACTAAGATCTTTTAAAATTGGATTAATGAATTGCTTTTAAGACTAAAAGTGTGACAGACTTGTGAAACATTGATGGAGATTCAGTTTCGAAATAATCATTAGAAAACCGTTATATGATGATAATAATAAAATGCTTTCAGTATCTTCAAAATTGCCTTTACAAATACATTCATATCACTTGACTGTGGGAGAGCACTATTGCGCCGATGGCCAGCTCTCAAGTGTCTCATTCAAATTAGCATGATTAAAAAGAGTCAAAATGAAACAAATAAGAAGAGTTTTTGAAAACAGTAACTGGGATGCATTTTTGAGACCCGTGTCATCCTATGATTGAAAAATCTGGAATAGTTTTCTACCTATAGTTATCTTGTTTTTAATAAACCGTTTTCTTTTTTAAGGATCTTTTTTGCATTGAGAGAATTTTTGAAATTGGTGAAATTTTACACCGCCCCTTTACGTTTTTAAGTGTTTACTTGAGTACCTCATAGGCATGTAACTCTGAAGTGCTTTCTCAGCGATACGTTTGATATTTTTGTCTCTTTCCCTTATTGCTGTGGTTCTTGTTGACCCAAAAAGCAAGACTCCATATTGTACTTTTGGTTGTATGTATGCTCTAAAAGCTTTTATCTTGTGTGTTTCCCGCAATACATTTCTCATTCTATAATAGATATTGCAACTCTATAAAAGTTTTGTCACATACTTTGAGTGGTTTGAGAAAGGGAGCTCGTTGTCTACCGTAGCCTCCAAGTATTTGAAATGTTGTTATTCTTCACTTGCTGTGTTGTTTTTGTAGATTCATGACACTGCATTTTTTAAAATTTCTTCACCACATTTCTTCACAAAAAACCATGCTTTTCGTTTTTCCGCCTTCAGTGTGAGTTCGTTTTCATCAGAAAATCATTAACTTATCTAAGGCTTTGTCATGATCCTAATCATTAATAGATGCTGAAATTTTTCTCTTTACAACAGTGGCATCGGTATATAAAATTACATTTAATTTATTCTAGGACACCATCAAGTCTTTCAAGTAGATATTAGGCAACAGAGCTTCAAAGTTTGAACTATATGGCACGCCTAGTTCTATGGGATTCAAATTAGACTTTTCCTCCAAATAGTTCCTGTAAATAGTTTTTGTTTGGTTAAAAATGATTTTAAAATGTTTCATATTGGATGACGAAGCGCATATCCCAAACATTTTGCAAAAAGATATCGTGATTAACAGTGTCAAAAGCTTTTGTTAGGAAGTTGCCCTTTGTTTTGTCGCTGTCTTGTGGAGATTTTATGTTAGTTCCTGTTTTAAAGTTGCAACGCTATCGAACGCATTTTTCTGTGTGTTGAGTCAATTTGGGCTCTGAATTTGATCAAAAAAATCTACTCCTAAAATTTGTCTATAATTGGTAGCAACTAATTTGGCCTGAAATTCGATGGTTTGTCTTTTTCTACATTTTTGATGAACAGTATCACTTTTCCAGTTCAAAGACAATCCGGGTACCTGACAATTTGTTTGCATCTTTTAAAAAATAATTTTACAGGAGAAGTTAAAACCTCAGGCCTTTTTTTATTCAAATGTAATTCAAGTTACAGCAACCAATGCTATATTTGATTTTACCGTTTTTGATAGAGTATTCTAATTCAATCTCAGATCTTTAATATAAAAGCTTAATTGGACAGTGGTTTTCTTTAATAATAGCAAAAAAATTGTTCTGAGTTCTGAATTCAACCAATGTTTGAGAAAAACTTGCAGAGTTTTTCTTCTTTTTTGCGAAAAAAGATATTTGGAGGGCTCTGAATTGCCGGCTAGTGAATATAAAGCTGAATGGATGCTTTCTGATTTTTTTCCAATTCCGT
Organism: Convolutriloba macropyga; assembly: GCF_964194025.1. Classification (NCBI taxonomy): domain Eukaryota; kingdom Metazoa; phylum Xenacoelomorpha; order Acoela; family Convolutidae; genus Convolutriloba; species Convolutriloba macropyga. The sequence goes on from NC_134472.1 coordinate 7,303,577, forward strand.
GTCATTTATTTTTGATAGAAAATTTGTTTCTTGGACCAGATGAGTGATTTAAGATTTTTACATGTTTTTAATAATTTGCAGTTGTTTCGGGATGTCCAGTTGTGTCTGCCATATTTCTTTGACAACATTTTCTTATCGCTAAACTTTTAACCTCATTGTCAAACCAATTTTTCTTTTTGTTCTATATTCGAATACGAAATTTTTCAGAGTGGTCATTGTCTGAAGCTTCAGTGTTCTTTTTTGTATTTCTGTATAGGTTGTCTATCGGCAAGAGTTCTAAGCTTCTTCTATTGATCTCAAATTGCATGTGTCATCCTTTTAAAGTCTTTTTGTTGTGAATGAAATATCTAAGCAATTCCAATTGCGTTTTTTATTGCTTTAATACAGATTTGCGGACTGCCATTGAGGTCAAAAGATCCTTCTACTGTGTGATGATCTCTTATGCTGGGTGTTTTAAATTTTGTTTCCAGAAAAAAAGTTTTAAAAAGTTGCGCCGATTATGGTACCTCTACCGTTTGACAACCAGGTTGACTCATTTTTGTTTGATATACTAAGACCGTTTCTGGCCTAAATATTTTTTCAAAAATTTCAGACGCTTTACCTATATATTTAAAAATTAACTATAAAATCCTCACAAAGTAAGTGTTTTGTTTCTGAATCAGCCATTAGGCTGTCGAGATTTCTCTCGACCAACAGTCAATTGGCTTCATTAGCACTAATAAAACCATTTTTTTGTTGGTCGAGGGCTATCTCGACAGCATAATGGTTGACTCAGAAACAAGGCACTTACTTACTTACTTTGTGGGGATTTTAACGTTAAATTTTAGATAAACAGATAAAAAGTCTGAAATTTTAACACCTATTTTGTTTTCTTGTATTTACATACTGCCAAACTGCACGTGCAACTTGGCGGCATATATATATATATATATATATATATATAATATATATATATATATATATATATATGTATATATATATATATATATATATATATATATATACAAGAAAACGAAATTTGTTCTCTTTAGATGTCAATGGCAATTGTTAGTGTTTGAACGGAGTTCGTTTACTTTACAATTTATGAGGTGGGTCAATTCATCATATGATTTGAATTGTAATTGACGATTTTCATACGTTTTAAGAGGAGGCTTTCTGGGCTAGTGCAAACACAAAAACTGCATTACACAGCATTACGGATCACAGAAATACAAACTGTTGAAACAGTTGTATAGGAGTTTGTAATTGTAATTTATTACTATGTTTTTTTCGAGAACGCTAAGTGCAATTGATGCATTACTGAAATGTCTTGGATTAGTGGCGCAATACCGGCTGTGAATTTATGACAAAAGCTTTTACAAATTCTTCCAACATCTTTTATTCGTGTAGCGGACTTTAAAGAATATGTTCAAATAGCAACATGTCTAACTCGACTGCTGGCTTAAAAACAATTTTTGTGTTTCAAATGTAATTATAAAAAATGGCGTATGAAATATGAAGCGTTCATAGAAAATCTTGCAAAAATGCATATATTGTGAAATGTTAGACTCATTCAAAAGTGGGCTTGGTGCTCATTGGCGTGCAATTTTTGCTTTTTTTGTTTGCTTGCGTTCTTGGTTCATGATTGAAAAAGTGATTTTTTACTCGTGACAATACAAATTTTTTTGAACCCCCCCCCCCGTTTCAAGGTTATATGTTCACTACATTAAATAGCAGTGTTCATTGACGAAAACAACGAACTTAAAATAAAATGTTAGTTGAATAATTTGAACTAAATAGAGAAAGTTTCGAGACAAAGTTGCGCTCAGCCATTTCTCGACACTGTTCGTATTAACTAGATTGATAAAGACAGGTTTGGTTCTAAGTTAGCAGTTTCTCCGTCAATTGTACTGCACCTGTTTTTTGCAATAAAAAGTGTTTCATTGATTGAAATCAGCAAGAATTTTTTAAAATTATTTTTGTAGCATGCTTTTTGTGATCTATTAGAAAACCAAATCCCACAAAACCTGCAAAAACTGATTGAAATGTGAAAGAATCTCTTGTAAGAATTCTATCATAAAACGGAATTTAAAATCGAACTAGTTATCAACTAGTAATAACTATTACCAATATAACACCTCTATGGTAGAGTATTTTCAACGTATTTGCTTTAGATTTTTTGCAAATTAATGGTGATTGCATTTATAGACACTAGTAGTTAATTTTATACTAGACGTAGTTTCAAATGGAGAAAAATGATGTCAACTATCAAATGATGTCAGATTTGCAACTCAAACTTAATCTAGCTCAAGACACAAAGAACATTTTGCTTGTTTAACCAATTTCTCGTGAAGCTAAAAACTATTTTAAAATGTGTTGCTCAAAAGCGATTAAAATTTATTCATGTGAACACGTTCTTCAGCAACATTATATCCCAGTTTTTTATTATTATTACGTGTTACTTATTGTATATTCTGTACAAGTTTCAGTAGTAGTGGTCGAAATAAGGAACTAGATTACCGAATCAAGTCTCTCTATAACGGAATGAACGACAGCAGTAGTTAGTAAACATAATCAGCCATCTGACACTTAACAAATTCATTCTTTTCTCACTAGTAAACTGGAATCATATGAAAAGATGGTTAAAAAACTCCGAATTTTTGTACCAGTTTTGGTGTCTTTGATCATAATTAATATTTTATCAACGATTACTATAGCTCCATCAAATTTACATCAGAAAATTTTTGCTCCGACTGTTTTTAACCAAAAATTTAACGGCTTAAATTCTTCCAGGTTAGTTCTGCTATTATTAATTATGTTTATATATATATATATATATATATATATATATATATATATATATATATATAATATATTCAGGTGTCAGCTCTGCAAAAAATTTTTATTTTTTATACAGGTACTATCATTATTATTACTATTATTACTACTGTTATTAAATTATTATTATTATTATTATTATTATTATTATTATTATTATTATTATTATTATTATTATTAATATTATTATTAGTATTATTATTATTATTATTATTATTATTATTATTATTATTATTATTATTATTATTATTATTATTATTATTATTATTATTAATAATATTGTTATTATTATTATTATTATTATTATTATTATTATTATTATTGTTATTATTATTGTCATTATTATTATTATTAATATTATTATTATTATTGTTATTATTATTGTCATTATTATCATTATTAATATTATTATTATAATTATTATTATTATTATTATTGTTATTATTATTTTTATCAATATTATTATTATTATTATTAGAATTATTATTACTATTATTATTATTATTATTATTATTATTATTATTATTATTATTATTACTATTATTATTATTATTATTATTATTATTATTATTATTATTATTATTATTATTATTATTATTATTATTATTATTATTATTATTATTATTATTATTATTATTATTATTATTATTATTATTATTATTATTATTATTATTATTATTATTATTATTATTATTATTATTATTATTATTATTATTATTATCTAATTCATAGTTTCAACAGTTTCAGAATGGATCGACGTTTAAGACATATTTTGTGCTGTTTTTGTCCGAGTTGACATTTTTTGGGAGCTAAATCCAAGAACTATATATCCAGGCCGCGAAAAATTTCTTATATGATCCTGCTGTGCCAGCCAAGATCGTCGCCTGCTAAGCAAGAGTCCGGTACATAATTTTCATGTGTTCATTTAACGCCTTTGCATCGCCACATACATCGCTTATACAGCAATCGCAGCTTTAAGGGCTTTACACGAATTATGGCAGTATGTATCATTTAAATTCCATGCATAATTTTCAGATGGTCCATGCGGTTTTTTTATGTTCCCTACATGGTCCATACGTGGCGTTTACGTGTTTCTTATATGGTTCCTATGCGGTGCTTTTAAAACTCTTATTTGGTACATCGTTTTTGCATGGTTTACTCGACGATCTTTCATGGTTTTTATATGGCATCTATTATGTACTTTTCATGATTTTGTATGGGGCATGGTTCTCGCGTGGGTCTTATTTAAAAATTTAAAATTAAAAATAATAAATTTAAAAACTTTAATAAATTTGAAAATCTTTAAAAAAAACTTAAATAAATTTATAATTAAAATTTATTACAAGTGCCATAAAATGCGCGTATGTACATTACATGTGGTGCAGTTCTCGAGAAAACTTTATAAATAGTTTTTTGAAAAAAACCTTTTCGATGAAAAAAGTGTAGTGATAGAGACAAACATTTTTTTTTGTTCGCTGTCTTAAACTTTTGCTATATTCTGTTGGCTAACCAAATTGATATATCATTGTTTTTAGAGCTACTTAAAAGTTTTCACAACCCACCAGTTTCTTGGCATCCATAAGCAAGAACTTAGGGATTTTTGTTCTTGAAAAATGAACTAACTGATTTTAGTTTTTCCAAAATTTTATGTAAACACATGTTGGTTGTCAAACAGTTCTCCTTATTCTCTTGTTTATTTTAACTCGGCCAATTATGGTCTAACATGGTTCCATAAAAATGTGTGGTCTTGGATCTGTTTTTCAAGGTACAACGACCTTTAATTTTTATTCATATTTGTTCATGTGTTTTCCTTGACTCAGAGTACAGTGTTTGTTTTTTAAGCGTTTTTCGAGCATTATTGACTTTTTTATGTACACCTATTTGGTTGCCAAGTTACCAAAAATTCCATATAAAGCTTTCATATGGTTGCCAGGAAAAGTTTACGAAAGTTAACCCGTTCTAATAGTCACGTGACTTTGCTTAAGGTCTCTGTGAACTTCTAGAGTCTATCAAGAACCATGTGATGATTTACAATTTTGAACTGACTTCTGCAGGGTGACGTAAGTTTGCTTAAGTTTTCAGATAACCAATTTGAGATTTCATAGTTTTTAGAAACTTTAAGAGTTTTCATAACTCGAGAGTTTCTTGGCAACCATATGCAAGACCATATTTATGGTTTTAGATATGGTTGCCACAACTCACAAAAAATCAACTATTTCATTTTGTTTTTCTTTTCAAAACTTTATGTAGCGACAGGTTGCTTGTTTAACAGTTCTCCTTGTACTTTAGTTTATTTTAAATTGGAGCTTATGGTTTTACATGGCATCATACGTATGACTCAATGTGTATGATCACAATAATATGTTTGGTCTTGGATATGGTTCTCAAGATGCAATTAAGTTTGATTTTTTTTCATTTGTTCTGATGATTTTTAATCCTCTCATTGTGCAATGCATGGTTGTTTTAAGAACTTTTCGATCATTATTAATTTGATCTTTTTTTATTGATATCTATAGTTGCCAAGTTACCGTAAACTCCATATATGGCTTTTATAAGGTTGCCCTGAAAGGCTTACGATAATCAACCGGATGTATTAGTCACTTGACTTTGCGTCAAGTCGCTAAGAACTTTCTTTCTATCGATGTTGTGGTTCAAAATGGTAAGCCAGATTTGAACTGACTTCTGCAGAGTGACGTAAGCTTGCTTAAAATCTTTGCTTCGTTTGCTTACTTATACTTTTGCTATAACTTTTCGGCTAACCAAATTAATATTTCAAATTTTTTAGAGCTCCTTGAGAGTTTTCACAGCTCATGAACTTCTTGACAATGATGAGCAAGACTATAGATAAATATGGTCTTCGATATGGTTGCCTCAAAATTTTAAAAAATCAACTAATTGATTTTGTTTTTTTTCTGAAAATTTTTATCTGGTATTAACCTCTGACACTGAAAACGTTGCGCAATTTAAAACCTGTATTGGCCTGTATTTTTCTGTGTTCCAGATGGCCGACAGATGTAAAGACTGCTTCACCAGAAGAAGGAGCACACAGCTATCACTCCAATCTTATCACATTTCAACCCCAGTCGCCACCATCTATAGCTGTGAAACCACAAATTAGTTAAGTGCCTAAAATTACTAGTTGAAAATTAGTACTTTGAGATGCAGCCCAGACTTTGTTGAATACGGTTAAAAGTTCTCTAGCCCAGTTCGAGGTTTCTTGGTGAACTTTTGTAAGAAATGCGGTGAAATGCGGTGAAAAAAAATTGTTCACCGCGTATTTCTTACATCTTTTTGCGGCGAACGCGGTGAATCGCGGTGAATTATTTACTTTCACCGCGTTCTCGGTATTCTTACAAAAATTTAATTGCATACAGGGGTTCGAACTCGCTATCTCCTGCATGTTTTCAACTCCTTATTCCACTGCGCAAACTGTCACCTACTGATATCATATTTCTTGTGAAATTAAGTAAACGTTGGAAAACGAATGCGGTGAATTTTTGTAAGAAATGCTGTGAATTTTGAGGTGATTTTTGTTAAGAAATGCGGTGAAATGTGGTAAATTATTTTTGTTTCACTGCATTCACCGCTTTTTTGATATTAATTTGCCACAAAAGTCGATGCGATGAATTTTTGTAAGAAATGCAGTGATATTTGCGGTGAATTTTTGCGGTGAATGCGATGATTTCAGCGGTTTAAGAAATCCGGTGAAATTCGGTGAAATATTTTTGTTCGCCGCATTCACCGCAATTACCGCAATTCTTACAAAAAAAAATCACCCAAAAACTCGAATGGGGAGGGTGCAGCCTAGGGTCTGTTAAGCTAGGGGAATGGTGTGGCTAAGGATCTCACTCAGGGATTTTTTTGGTTTGCGCAAACAGTGGTCTAGGATCTGGTTTATAATTTGTTCAGTGTGGACAATGGTCTGGTATATTTTCAACTTTCAACAGACACGTTAAAGCAAACTTTTAACATTGTATTACTGTGCGTTACTTACTTAATGTTTAAAATCTAATTCACTTCTCAAAACACTACCTTTCGACTTATTGTGTCTTTTTACTCTATTGCACATCATGATGCCAAAAAGTAAATTCATTGATTTTTTGGTCTGGTCAGTACAGAGTGTTTGTTGGTCTCAACCCCCACAATCCTGTCCCAGACGGACGCCGTTCTTGCCAACACTTGCCTCGGGAGAAATGTGTTCATGACTACCACGGGACCAAAGGAGGTTTAGAGCTATAGGGTAAACCATAAAACGCAATGAAATACTGAAAACCATTTCGAATTCAATGCTTGGCATTGCTGCTTTTACTAATTTCTGTTACTCACGACACAGCCAATTATTCTATGGCAAAATTGTTGTTAGCAGTGAAAGCGGTATTCAGCAAGGTGACCCATTGAGCCCTTTGCTTTTCCTCTGACGCTCTGGCCCATTATAGAAAAAATTCAGGAACCTTTGCCAGAGCTTCAACAACATTCCTGGTATCTAGATGATGGTGTCTTGGTGGGCTCAGAGGACGATCTCATTAGATCTTGGAATCTTCTATGCGAGCTCGGACCTGATCGCGGCCTCCACGTCAGAGTCGATAAGTGCGAACTGCGGTCCACATTGGATTTAGACAGACTGGATATAAGAATAAAACGAAATGACATTTTGGGCCTTGAGTTTCTTGGAGCTGCGTTAGGAACCCCAGAGTTTTTCTGCATGAATCTCAACAAAAGGATAGGGAAAAAAGGTACTTTTTGAAAAGTTGGACTGCCTTTATGACCCTCAGTGTGCCCTGCATTGGAGAATTCAAACTGGTGTATTTTTACGTTTTAAAACGCCCACAAGTTCAGTTATTAAATCCATAAAAGAATTTGATGCCCAGCAACATAAAAAACTTGAGAATATCCTTGGAACTGTTCTTCCAGAAGAATCCTGGACTGAAGCAACCCTGCGCAAAACCCTATCAAAGTTGGGTGTTCGCAAAAGGCGATCCAACAAGCTCTTGATAATTTCAATTTTGAAAAAGCTTCTTGAAAAATTTCAATGTGTCAATAAGAATCTAGCTTTTGAGAGAGAATGCGCCCGACTTCTCTCAATGTCTGTTCGACATGCTGGAGCTTGAGTGTCTGCTCCACCCATTGCAGCTCTTGGGTTTCATATGGCACCAGATGATTTTAGAATTAGTGCAAAGTACAGGTTGGGTGTCCCTGTCTACGACGCCGAAAGGAAGTGCCCGCTCTGTAAAGCAGGAGTTCTTGACATCTATGGGGATCATGCCATTGCGCATCACGTTCAAGGAGAAGCAATTGCAAGACATGACCGGATTCGGAAAACAGTATTGTCTGCTTGCTCATCTGCGAATCTCTCGCCGGTAGTGAAAAAAAAGAACCTCATTCCAGAAAACCAATCATGTCCCGGAGACATTTTTGACCCGATTTCGAAAGCGGGTAAACCTGCTGCATTTGATGTAGCTGTTACTTCGTCGCTGCAATCTAACTCTCTCATTAATGCGACTGCGAAGGCAGGATACGCAGTTAATGCGGCAGATGAACAAAAATATTGCCTCCACGATAATAACTGGAGTCAAATTGTTCTCCTTGCAATTGAAGTCCTTGGCGGAATATCGGCAACCTTCAAAAAACAGTCAAGCGGTTGGCTGTGTTAAGTTAAAACCGTTCTTTCCAAGCGCAGGTGTTGTCTGTCGTTTTCTGTAAATTCATGCAATCGTTGTCAATCACCACTATTCGGTGAACAGCGGCAATTTTGTTGGCACGGGCTCCCTAGTTGACTATTTTGCTTTTTGGGTGCTCGACCCATCGAAGGGGAGATGCTTGATCAATTACTGTTGCAATCATTGTCGACAGATATGATCAAAGGTTCTGCCTCAATGATATTGACTCGCTCTTTGTGGCCAGATTTTTTGTTACCAATTCAGATTAAGAAGAGTCCAGATTGGTCCTTATATGACGAGCCGCCAAAACGATTGCAGCAAACGGGAGCTTTATTAATGTGCAGTTCTAATATTTTTATTCTTACCTGACCAAAGTGGGGAGAATAAAAACAAACATTTTACAAGTGGGAAAATAAAAAACGTTGATGAACTGAGATTCATAAACTGTTGATCTGTATTCATAACTATCGTTATGTTAACCAATTTAATTGTCAATTAAATGTTTAATCGTCGAAAAAATATATAATCCTATACCTCTACACCTGTAATCCTATAATCCCATGGGTATTGGTTTGCACTCGTCACCTACTCTAATCTAGTCCTTTGGTTTGGGGGAATTAGTCGCCAATTTACGCATTGCTACTGTCAGTAAAAATTAGCATCAATGATTTAAAGAATTTAGCTCCGATTTATTCACATTTTGTCCGCAATGTTTGGTTTGTCACTCATTTCAGCAGATGTGGTTTTCAAAAAGGTAATGTTAATGCGCATATGTGATTGTGGTTTAGATTAAAATAGTATTTGAGATATGTGTATATAACCATCATGGGATGTTATGGGGTGTAGAGGACATTTTACACCTCTAGCCTCCTTCGGTCACATGGTAGTCATATACAAATTACTCATGGGTTGCGGCCCTTATCTTGGGAAGGACTCAAAGCAGAAGGCAAACTTGCGATAAAAATTGTGTTCATGGGTGATTTGTTAATTCTGTCTCAATTTAAGGCCGCGGACTAGGACCAGTGGGCGAGTGGAAGAAGAAGCCAAACCTGATCCAGTCATACCTGCCTTGTCACCCACGTAAGACCCAGATCATGCTTTTATGTGCGCCATATTTACGCTTTTTTCCTGCTACGTGAACTAATTATTATGATCCATCCGTTAAAAATGAAGTCTGAAATTTTCTTGGAAAAGGAATGGCGAAAATAACAACAGAATTTTCAAAAAACAATGAAAACTTTTTGAAAGCCAAATAATTTTAAAGTAGTTTAGTTTCTAAACTAGTTGAAACAGACAATGAAGAAATCAAAAATAGACTTATATATCTTTTTCGTGAGTAGCATTCAACGAAGATCCAACCTCAGAATGTTTTATCACTCGCGCACTTAATTTTTATACCTTTGAGTTGAGTGTGGAATAATACTGATCAATGTATCTGCAGCCAGGATGCCCTAAAATTGCAGCGATCTGCAGTTATTAGATCTCTCACCATTAGAAATCAGATAAAGTAAAATTTTTTCCAAAAACTTTGTTTTCCCTTTTTTCCTGTAAGCAAAAGATACTTCCTTTTAGCTGCCAAAAACATTCCGCACTTCTTAAAATTTTCTCCATTTTTGTTTAGGGATGTCCCATATCCGGACAGAGCCAGGCTATTTACATTTCCAATAGAACCGTACACTCCTTTGAAAGTGGGAGGAAACGAGAAGCCAGACCCTGTGACGCTACTCTACTTTTCCTACCACCAGAGTTCTATCAGCCCTATTAATTATGCACCTTTCTGTGGTACAAATTTTGACTGCTTTGTCACTCAAGATGGGTTCGCTGGGAAACATCACTGGGCTAACTATTCCGCGATCATGACTTTCGGAGGCCCAGCTTATAGTAGAGCTGAAAAATTGGTCGGGGGCAAAACCAAAAGAGACCCAAAACAAATCTGGATTGCTAGAGGAATGGAATCATCTATAAATGGATTCGATTTTACCAAAAATGACGCGTTTCAAAGTTGGTTCAACTTTACAGCGGCGCTATCGCCAAAAGCAACTTTTCGCGACTCTTATTTTGGTGTGATCGAGAAAAAGAATCCGATTGAAGAAATGTCACAAATAGAGAAAAAGTATGATTGGTTTAAAAAAGACAAAGACTTCTGTTGGATGGTTTCAGCATGTGGAAACCATAATGACAGATTTGGAATCGGGTCTCAAATCATAAATAAACTGCCAGTGAAAACACACATGTGGGGAAAATCTTTTAGGAACTGTATGCCAAAAGTAAACAAAACACAAGTCATCGATCATGGATTTACAACGAGAAAATCTGTGGAATATGAAATCGAGTTGAGTAAATGCAAATTTTACTTTGCATTCGAGAACTCAAATTGCAGTGATTATATTACGGAAAAGTTTGGGAACGCTTTGGCTAATTACGCAATTCCAATCGTGAACGGATGGCGGGAAAGTTATGAACAAATTTTGCCCGGATCTTTCATTCACATAGCCGATTTTGAAAATTATTCCCGAGTAGCAGAATATTTGTCAGATTTATTGGGCAACAAGGAAGAATTTTTTGCTTATCACAAGTGGCGTCTGACACACGAAGTTTTAAAAGAAGAGAGATCAGAAATGTACAATTTGTTACACTGCCGAGTATGTGAGAAAGTGTACAAAACAAGAGAGACAAATAAAAACACCCTAACTCAAGTGTCAACAATACCTCACATTGGAAAACTATTTCAAACCATGCAAACGTGCCAGAAGAAACCAATTAATTACTGAGTGTTTTTTCCGTCCATTTTAGACACTTTCTTTTAAATTTCAAGTTTCATAATGTTAATGCATATTTATACTTGGAAAGGGCTCATCTAAAACCAATATGATTCTTAGGCACCTCTGAAATCAAACCTGACGCTCCCGCAATAACAACTCTGCAACCTTCAATTTTTTATGTTGTAGTAAATCAATGTTTAGACTGAACATAATGTTTTCCACTAATAATTGAAAAGGAAATCAACCGTAAGCGATTTACTTACAATTGGCGACATGCGATTGGCCGGTGAACTCAAAAACCAGAAATACTTGCCAACTGTTTTTTATTGAGAATGAATAATAGCAGTTGTCACGATTTCCTACCATGCATGTCATGGGATTCAACGTCATCACAAATTGACAGAATATAATGGAAACTCAATTCGTATTCAATTGCAGAATAGTCCCTGGGGTTATTAACACCGGATTGGGCTAACATTTAGCAGATTATCATTTATGTATATCAGGGCTCTTTAGAAAGTAGACAACCAGTTTTGTTATTAAATAATTAAAATCAGAACTCACCAGATGAGTGTTTTGGCTAATTGAAGCACTATCAATATTAATTTTTGTATAAGGACGTTTAATTTTCGAGAGAGCTTTCAGTATTTTCTCACATGTCTAATGAATTTTGTGTTACAAAACATGGAAAGTTTGTCGAGTACAATATGGAGCAATAAGCAATGAGAAAACATAACCGACTAAATGTCTCAAGAAATGCTCTCTCAATAACTCAATAACTCTCTCTTTTCAAAATTTTCTCACATGAATTTTGTGTTAAAGTCTTCCAGAAAAAGCTCTCTGATTAACCTCAATACTATAAAAACGTTTTTCAGCAGAACACTTTACTGGTCTTTAGGCAATTTTTTTTCATGTTCCCGAATTTTGAAAAACTTGAGTTATTGAGAGAGCAACTCTTGAGACATTTAGTCGGTTATGTTTTCTCATTGCTTATTGCTCCATAATGTACTCGACAATTTTTCCATGTTTTGTAATATGAAATAAACGTTAATATATATGTGCTCTGAAATCTTATTAAGCCGAAAGAGAAAAGTAGTAAATATAGTGTGCCACCCTCCCCGGGGGATGAGGTCCACATGTATTAAGATAGGCTATAGCGGCGTTCCAGGAGTGAGGGGCCTCTCACATGTATTAATAAGGGTATAATTTGCATGTATTAAGATTAGGCATAGGCTACATGTGAAAAGATTAGGAATAGAATCTCCATGTATTAAGATTAGTTATAGCCGCCGCAGTGTATCAAGATTAGTTATAGCCGCCGCAATGTATTAAGATTAGTTATAGCCGCCGACATGTATTAAGATTAGTTAAAGCCGCCACCATGTATTAAGATAGGGAATAGGCTTTGTGAATGTATTTGTGCATGCACATATACTAGTAGTATAGTCAGTGTTGTTGTGGGGGGTAGGTGGTGAGAGGCTTCAGATTGGCTGAAGTTTTGTGGGGTTAATAATAATTTTTGTGTTATTATTAAGAGTTTATTTGAGAACAATAGAATATTTAATTGGCGTGGGTAATTAAATACCCTAATTATCTGAAGGGTAATTATGTGACATGTTGAATTTGTTTTTACAAATTTTAGGTCATTTTAAATTGTGAAACTAATTGGCGTGGATTTTTAATTACCCTAATTATCTGAGTGGTAATTATGTGATATGTTAAATTTTGGCATTAAGCTTTCGGTCAAATGCAAAGATTGTTCCCCTAATTGTTTGAATAAATTTTGTACCAATTGTCTTTTGCGCGCTCATTAATTGGACAAAGTTAACTGATCGAAAAAAATGAATTGAAATGGTATAAAATTGCAGACACAGTATAAATGATGAGCATCAAAGTACAAAATTACTCGACCAGTTACAATAAATTGTATAAATTTCAAGGAACATTAAGTTACACTTAGCCGAGTGGTTAATAAAGTTCGATAAAGGAGTTTAAAAATCTCACGAGAAACAGTTACGAGAAACATATACTATCGAATTTATTAACTTCAGCTTATTAAATACCAAAATGAACACTACTACATAGAGTTACTTATGAAATTTAACACGTGCACATCATGAGTATTTTTCAAGTTGGTTTGGAAGAACTTAAATAGTTGAAATGCCGCAAAAATATCGTAGAATCCACACACATTTTGCATATTCTGGAGTGGTCGATGTATTTTTTTGGTACTTTTTACCTAAAAATTTGTAATGTGTTATTGATCCAGCCAGAAAATCCGCTTAATAGTAATTTCTGTTGAGTCGAGCAATCAATATCCAACGTTCACCGTCTTTTTTGCTCGAAGCAGTGTTATTGATTGCACAGCTGAATTTGTGTAAATATTGAATGAAATCTTCCGGAAACGATCCAATGCATTTAATTTTTAGCTCAGGAATGAGTTCAATAATTTGTTGAAGAGATTGATTATCCATGACATATAATTTTTTGTTTCAATTGGCCAGCTCCTTTGGAGCAGGGATTTTTCTCATTACAATCAAGTTGAAATGATTCGTTCCTTTCAAAAAAGCAACAATCCTTAGATTGGGGAATTGTACGTATCAGATCGCAAGTAGATTTTCTTACTCTGTCTTCACTGTTACTGGTGACATCGGAATGAAAGATAATAATGATGATTAAAAGTCCCAGGAAAACTGCACAAATTAGGTATGCATATAATTTTGGAGTAGGTCTACCCCAATTTCCATCCGTTCCCTATCTTGATAGTATAGTATGAAAAGGGTTGCAACTGGGCGATGAAAATATATACCCAACAATTGTTCCAACGCAAAAGGCAATAATTTAAAAACCACGAAAAATTGAAAAGAAAACTAAAAACTCTTCAGACATATTTGGCAACTGTTCCAAATTGATCAATTTTAACTGTTGAGATTCGTTCTTCGAGAACAATTAGCTCGGTTACATTGGTTAGCGGACGTTCAAAGAACATTTCTAAACGAAGACTTTCCCCACTGATTTCGGGATAATGAACATTTTCACCAGCATCTTGGAGTGAGGTGAGATCGAAAACAAGCACATAAGGATCTGTGAGGAAATCATTCGATAATGCAGGAATTTCTTTGTTGAAGTTCATTGCCCTCATTGTTGTAACATAAGCTCCACAATTTTTGGTTGTATCCATGGAGACAACAGCTCCGCCCCCCCCCCCCCTGACAGCTCAATACTCAGCTCCCGCAGTCCAAACTTTCGATAAAGGAAAGGATTTTCTTGAAAATGTCCGTTGAATGCTGAACTAGTGTTCATTGCTATTGCATTTCGTCTGATTCGAGCATCATTGAAAATATTTTTCTGAATAAATGGATTTTGTCCAGAAGGAATAAAAAATGTTTGCGCGATTGTCTCTATAAAATTATAGCAAGCTAGTTGATGTGTTAGCTGACACTTGATTGTCTCGTGATAGACTTCATTAACGATAATATTTTGAGTCTAATAGTTTACTTTTTTGGAAGTAAAATTTTTTACATTGAAATAAGTCGATTGCAAGCTTACAATATAAGGTGACCCGATCTTTCAACAAAAGCTCTTCTTCCCTATTAATAAACGGACTTTTTTTCATAATCACTAGGATCTTTCTTAAATTCGTATCCATGACAAGCCAAAGATCCTTCATTATTCACTGTTGAGGCATTGAATTCATTGGATATCAGAGCTTTGTGACCATAGAGCCCTTTAGAGTTGTACACTCGTTGAATGTTTACATACACTTCGCAATTTGAGAATAGAGAGTGTAACAAGTTAATGACATGAGTCAAATATTGTAAATCATCATCAGTGAAAGTCATACCCGTATCTGTTTTTCCAAGGTTCTCTTTTTTCGAGAAATCGTCAAATAATCTTCCCCTTTGTAATCTAACTTTTATTTGTAATTGGATATCTCTCATATCGAGATAAATAATTCTATCTGTTTCAAATTCAAATTCAATGCTGCTTTCATCCAATGAAGTACTGGGATAATCTTCTTGAATATGGGAGGGTTCAATTCGTTTCCAAAACCGGAAGTTTGTCACAAATCTCCTAGCAAGAATTTGTAAAGTGTCCATCACGGAAAATACAATCATTTGTTGACCTGTTATTTATTTTAGTTTGGAAAAAATATACCTCCTAGTTCGACGACGTCGACTGATTTTTGGCAAGCGTTTTCGAATAAAACGTCGTTTTCCAAGTTTTCCACTTCCTAGTTGTTTACATAAAGTTTTCTTTCCATTATCTGTGACTGCAGATTTGAACTTTTTTCTTCCAGCTAAAACATTTCCGATTTCTGGCGCGGCTAATTCAATTAAGTCAGCACCAACACTTTTAGCTGCTGGTACAACATATTGTCTCTAAAAAAGAATTTCAGTCCTCCCAATTGTTTGTGCTAAAGCTCCAAATCGTCTCCCCCTTTCTTTGTCTTGAATGATCACGAAAATACGGTAAATCACTGTCTTCAACCATTTTTTGTAAACTTTAATATAAGAATGATTGTCTCAAGCTCTTCTGAACATCAATACAACTCTAGTTACACCTACTGAATTGAAGGGAATTTTTTTCACCGTATGAGTCTTGCAGATCAAGTTTAATCATGTGGCAAGAATGTTTCAGATTTTTTTCAAAATGTAGATTTTGGAAGTTTTGATAATTCATATATTGTCTAGTAGATATTGTGTCTCCATTTTTATTTTACAGAAATATATGGAATACATCTCAATTTTCAACAATGTCACTGTATATCATCAGAGCAAGAGTTCGATGAATATCGTAGGGAAATTTAGAAAAATGTGGTCCAGCCGTAAACAGCATCCTCACACAGAAATACGTGACAGAGATCGGTACTGAAGATAACTAGTAACGAGTTCTCATTAGGAAGATTTAAGGATATTCTCTGTGTAATTCTGTTGACCTTTAGGTTGATTGGAATTTTCTCATACATTTTCTCTTTCCTGAATTTTTTTGTTCATTCGTTCACAATATCAGATATTTATGGATATTGGCCTGCATCAATTGTATAACAATCAGAAGGTTTTTGTATCTTCAGTTGCAGAAACTAGATAGAAAAAATTTCCTTCTGTAATATTCTGGTACAAAGATGGGATATGATAGATCGGTTTTTGCCACCTCCCATTCTCCTTCAATTTTAATCTGTTCTGGAGGGAAATTGGAAAAAGGAACTCAGTGTATTATTTGGATAACAATCAAAAGATGCGTTGAAAACCCGCCCTACCGCAAAAGAGTTCATCACTAAACGATACACTTTGAGAGCTCTTGTTCATAGAAATTTCCAAGTTTTTCATCGCCCTGCTCTCCGCTAAGGTTGTATGTTGGAGGTTTGTAAGTAGTAATTTTAACAATTTCAATGCTTTCAAACATGAACTGTGACTTGTATCTTTTTCTGAAAGGAATATCGTTTTTCGAAATTGGTACTTTATCCCCTACTTTAAACCGAGGTTTTTTGTATTGACTGATAAGATTATTGTAAGAAATTGATAAAAAAAAGTCTTTATTTTTGCCTCCTTTGGAGCTTTACCTGTAGATCTATTTACTCTACTATTCATTGTATTTTGGAAAGAGCTCATTTTTACAAGGTACTTAAACCTGCTTTCTTCCATGAAGCGACAAATAATGTTTTTCAAATAACTGATAGCTCTCTTAGCTACGGCAGCTTTTGTTTCACTTCTCGTTGAATAAATTTTAATTTTCTTTTGTCTTCAAAATTTTCGAAATTCGCCACCAAACTCTGTTTTGGATCAACCCATACTTTTTTTTGGGATGTTGTTTTTTCTTAGCATTTTTTTTGAAAGCTGATACAGCATCTGTAGAACACTTTGTTTTCATTGGTTGAACACGGACAAAACGAGAAAATACATTAACGCAGACTAATAAATACTTTACTCCGTTATTAAACTCTGACAATTTGTCCATGAAAGCCAAATCAAGACACCAAATTTCATTTACCCTCTTTGCAAATGCAGGTAATCATCTAAGATGTCGAGTTGCTTGACGGTTTTTTGTATAGGAATTTGTAGCGTGGAGAAAGGAAATAACCTTGCTTCTTGATAGACCGCTCGCTTTCTGAAGATTTATAACCGATCCAAAGGCAGTTTTTTTTCTTTGTTTGATTGTTGAAGTTTCGCTTTTTCAGATTAAGAAAGTGATCCAACTCCCTCTGTCCTTATTTTGGCATTCTTGTTTACAATGTTGTTCGGACTTATCCCTGTAGCATCAAGTATTGTGTAATAGGTATCAGAAAATTCAGTATTTTTTCTCTTCAATGCGTAAATAAAGTCAGTAAATTCTACATTTGTATCTCTTCCATCTATTAAAATTGGGTCACTGAGGGACAGTTCGATTTGAGGACATTTGAGTATTTTTTCCACAACTGACTCGTTTTTGAATGATTTCGTGTTAGTGCTGAACTCCTTGTGAAGAGGAACTAAATTTTGTGGGACGAAGTTAACTTGTTCCTCACTCTTGTCCAATTTGTTCACTTTTAATTTGAATTTTTGTTCGTAAAGCTGCTGAGGAATCAAAACAAACTGTTCCATTTCAAAAAAGACAGTTAATGTTAGACGGAGTTAAATTTGATATAAGTTCTATTCCTTTCCTTGAACTTAAAATCGCTCTCCTTTTTTTTATTCCAGTTTTTTTTAGAAAAAGCTAATGAATTTCGTCTTGATACTTTACAACGTCTTGTTTTTGAATTTACTGCAGTTCTCCTCCAAGCAGGTTTACGATGCACTCGTTTAGAAACTAAATAAATTCTTTTGGACAATTTTTTAGGTAAGTTCTTTTGAAATTCCGGGAATAACTTTGGAACGTTGTCAGACTAGAAAGATGTTTTGTTCTCATCACTCAAGAATATGGTCTGCTGTTTATGTTGTGGAAGGAAAGAAATTGAGGGAGTCGATCCACTATTTGTAAAAAATCGAAGAGAGTCGACCGTTTTGGGAGTTCGGTCAATTAGTAAATGACCATACGGAATCGAAGTTGCTTTGGTATACCACTCTTTTAATTGTGAACCTAAACCCAACTGTTGGCTCAGAGTGTTTATTTGCAGTAACTCTATAGAAGAATTGAACGAGACCAAATGAGTAATTTGTAGCTCTATGTCTCTTCCTATTCTACTGATGAACTAAATTGTGTTTAATATATATTGTGCTGAGTCCTTTATGTCTTCCAGCTGTTGCAATTTTAACGAAAACTTTAGAGCTGGAAATCTCCTCACAAGAGTCGTCAAAAATTATCAGATACTTTGTTTCGTTATTCGGGAGGTTTTGAATAAACTCAAAGCCAACTCCTTCTTTAAACTCAATGTTTTTAAAATCTTTGGACATTAAACCATAAAAAAATTGATAATGTTGATAGAAGTAGTAAATTTTATCGAACTCTGGTCAAAAAGTTCCAATTGTTAAACATTCATGTATAAGATGAGATTTCCCAGACCCGCTTGGACCAAACAACGAAATAAAAATTTGTTTTTTTTTGTTAATTGTCTTGTTCATAATTTAGGTGAAGGTAAAATATAACCAACTGTACAAGAAAGGATTGCAATCCAAAGTGTTGTTTCTTCACACGTTGTAGCCAATGTTTTTCGTACTATACAACAGACCAGAATTACGAGCATAACAAAAAATTGGGACAAAAAACGACTAGAGACCTAATAAAAGTCCAAAATATTTCCATGATTGTCGTTCTTAATTATTATTATCAAAGACAAAGTTACCCAAATTTAAGACTTTATCTGTGTGCTCAGTCATTTAAACGTTATCATTGGGATGATAGAAAAAGTGTTCCAACTGAATTGCGATGAAAATAAATAAAAGAATGAGATAGGCTTCTAAGCATTAAAAAACAACGAGAGCCAAAACACTGTCTCTTCACAAGAATTGATAACATAGAGCCTAGCAAAAAGGAAAATACATTCAAAATTTAAAAAAAAAACGAAAAAAAGAATAACTGTGTAACGCTAAAAAAAAGGTTTTTCAATTTTCTCATATTTGAAACATTTTTTCTCGGTTTTGTAAAAGATTAAAATAATTTTAAAAATCAATTAAAAGACAATAAGATTCGTTACAATCAAAGTACATAAAAAAAATTAGAAATATTAAATTTTGTCAAAAAAATTTTGAACCCAAGTTCCGTAAGCATAGGCTTTCTTCTCTGCACAGTGCAATGTTTTCTTGTGTCGGTAGGGGATTTATCTTCGTTGGAAATCAACTTAGAGGCTTTTGGACATCCAAAACTGTCCAAATTTTCCACATCCTTAGACAAGTAATTGGATAATTATACATTTTTCCAATTCTTTTGCAAAGTATTCAGTTGTAGGAGAACAATGTTGATGAATTATGGTTGGAAGATCTGATTAATCAACTTTTCAATTATTCTAGTTGATTCCATGTAAATTCTTTGTGTTGCACATTGCTTTAAATGTTGGCTTGTAGTCATTCCGTGGAAGGAATGTATATCACAACACAACTCAGTCCTTGAAAATGATTTCCCAGCTCCTCGACAATTGTTCCCTACAAGCACTCAATATCAAACACAACCTGAGTCATCCTCTTTTTAGCTGAGATAATTGACAAATGATTAACAATCTAGTAATTTAAAAATATGAGGATGACAAACTTTGATGTACAAATAAAAGAATAATCCAGTTATTTGACCTAGAAGACAGGAGGTGAGGAATTGCCGCTGCATGTAAAAATAACCTGGTCTTTCGTCTGTTTTTGTTTTTAGAGCTCCAGCAGAATCCTGTAAAATTGCATGTAGAGGAAAAATTTCGGATCTAGCTAGGAAAAAATCCAAAAGAGAGTTTCCATATCTAATTCTTCCTCCGGGAGGAAACTTTTGACCAATTTCTTCCAAATCGATATTTAGGTCCCAAGTTTTACAAGCTGCAAGAAAACAGTTTTTACGTTTTTCAGTCGTAGGGAACATTGAAAGTATGCTTCAGTAACAATTGAAAATGTTTACCAGAGTAAAGATATTCATTAACTCTGAGTTGTTTCGTCCAAAATAATGCCAGTCTTTTTGTAATTTTCTATATAAGGAAGAAGGGTTGGTAGATGATCTACTAGATTTTTAAACTCCTCTCTTTTCAAAACAATCTTTGTAAGAAAACTCCACTGATATCCGTTCCAGCGATGTTGAGAAATGGAAATTTATTAATTTTCAGAACAAAATGTTAGAGTTGTTCTGCGCAGTCGAGTATGAATAACCCACTCGAATTCAAAAATTTGGTACTCTACCTCTAAATTGTCCAAATTGGAAAAATTTTGCGCTTCAAGAGCTGTATATGAAAACGTTTTAAGCTCGTGATGTAACCTGACGTGAAAAAGCTTTTTAATTTGTGTCTGAGACCTGAGAAAATGTTTCTATAGCATCCAATATCCCAACTCATTCTAAGACGAAGAATGTTTCAACTGAAATTGTTTACTGAAAGACAAATACATAAAATCACCAAATGATCATCATCCAATATATAAAAAGACGTTATAATATTGCGCAGCAGTAGTTATTGAAATGTACATTGTTCAATATTGGAAAAATTTATAAGATTCTCAATCAATTCCTTGAATCCTTCCATTTTATAGCTGACGAAAGTCTCTTGTTTGAAGTCTTTGCTCTTTTTGCGTCAAAATTGTCGGATCTGAAGTAAACTGAAACCGGATTGTCCTGAACGTACTGTATAAAGTTAACTAGAGTCTTCGGTTTTTTTTCCAATGCTGATCTTTCTTGCTTTGTGACATTGTTGCAGCACATCCTGCATTTTTAGGTTCTTCTCAAACTCAGTTGGACTTTCTCGCATTTCCCAGTCCCCATTCAGCAGATCGTTCTTCAGGAGAAAAAATTTCTTGAATTCGTATTCTCCAATTCTCAGTTGTTTGTACTTTTCAAATGTTCCTTTTTCAAAAGTTTATCTTTTTTAGACTTGAAAAGTTGGTTCAGAGTAATTTTTTCCATTTCTAGATATTTGGGACACAATAAATCTACCAAATCTGTTTGGATGAGACCCAAGTCAAAATAAAAGGGGACGGAATCAGTACCCATTTTGGGTTGTGAATCTGTAAACATTTATGGAGCGCTCGATTAAAAAGGAGATACTTTGGAGAGAGACATTTACGTAACTTGAGTAAGCTGCGAGAAGTTGAATAAATGATTTGCTTAAAATTTTAAGACGCTCTACAACACAGAATTTCCTTTTATGCTAATGACATCATTGTTTTCAACCTTATTCTGAAGAGGAAGAAAAAAATGTGTCTTTTAATACTTTTCCCTTAAAAGGAATTCTTATCAGAAATTTTTAATTAAAAAAACTTTGAATCAATTTGGAAAAAGAGTCTTTGTGTTTAACATGTCTGTGTTGCATTAGAGAGAAGAAATGACAACAATAATTTGAACAAGTAAAACATGGAATTTTGTTAATCCAGTTTCTTGAATTCATTCATAGTTCAAGTGAGATTTTAAGTTGCACATGACAATCTCATTGGTTTCCCTATTTGGAAATTGAATTCGTTTATGATAAAGAAGTTGATTTCTTTATTTGGAAATTGGTTTCATTTATAATAAGTAAGTTAATTTCCTTACTTGGAATTTAAATTCTAAAGAAAATGATTTCCTTATTTGAACATATTAAATAATTTTACAGATTGGCAGCAGTTAAGTGCCAGGTTTTACAACAACTGTACAAAAAAATTTTCTGAAAAGTCGTTGTTTTAATCTGTATCTGTCAAAGATTATAAACCATATATTCTTACAAGTGAATATGTTGTTGCTTCACACAACAGTTTCTGTCCCCTGATATCACATTGTTCTGATTTCCACCTCCACCGAAGACTTGCTTCAAAAACTGAAAGATCTCTCCTATTTCTATTAGACAGTCGATTGTTTAATTTCATTATATAAACATCAATTCTTTGGTAAAATTTTGGAAGGATCAGGACTTGTCTTTACTCAGTTAGACAGAGCAGTACAGCACAATTATGAGAACAAATTTGTTAAGAAGTTACATAGTGTGTCCAAAAAAAGAGTAGAAAGAAGTTCGAGAGACATCTACTGCGAGCTGAACAAAGAAATGTCAGCACAAAAAAGATGATGGGATCTTCATATTTTGACAGAATTCAATCTCTTAAAAACTCAAAATATGAGATTGAATTGATGAAAATTGTTGATTGTTTGTTAGACGGTAATGGCTTAATTGACAATTCTTTGTCATATCTTGAAATTAGAAAGTAATAAATTTGTAATTAGATTACAATTATATACATAGTATCAGTTATTTGTTTTGATTTGAAAATAAAAAAAATCAATTTCTCATTTTATACATACCTTTTTTTCTAAACGTTTAAATTGATACCTCTAATCTGTTAAATGTCGAGTTTTTTAACAAATTGTTCTTTTAAAAGTCGATATTTCTTACAAAAATTCTTGTTAAATTTTGGGTTTTGGAACAATTTATTTTAATAAAAATCGAGTTTTCTCAACAAATTTTTTGCTGAATGTCGAGTTTTCATTCAAATTTTTTGTTTAAATATCAAAAACAGACTCCAATTGGATACAATAAAGCGCAAATTTTTTCCATATTTTCACCAGCTTACTGTATATTTTTACGCAAAAATGAAAACATTTATTAATTTTCAAATTAACAAGTTTTCATTTACTTTAACAATTTAAAAATCGAGTTTTCATTCAGGTTTGTTTTCTTAGAAATCAAATTTCTGCGCAGTTTTTTTCTTAAATATCCAAGTTTTGATCAATTATTTTTGTTAAATGTCGAGTTTTGATAATGCTCTTTCCGTTAAATATCAAGTTTTGTAACAAAGATTTTTAAAAATAAAAATTTTGCTTGATGATATCCCTATGAACAGTTTTAGAAAAGAAAGCTCACACAACAGAGATTATATTATAAAGAATATTTAAATACATCACCAGGAAAATGTATAACTGAACCTATAACTGTTCCGTTAAGATCGAGTACAAATGAAGATGAAAAATTGTACCAACTCGAATCTATCCAAATAGTGTTCTCACAACATACTCAGGCAAGTTTGGAATCTAATTCTCAAAAGGTCTAGAGCGTTCAAATATTGCTGGAGGATCAGTTGGCTGAACGCTGATTGGAGTTGTTGAATTTTCACCAGTCAGCAAAATTAGATTGTGGGTTGTTCCATCCTCTATGGAAGGTGTTGTCATTTATGGAGTAGTCGACAGATCAGTAGAACAATAGTACTGTGCCGGATCAAAATTCTGTTGATCGTTTGCTGACCGGGTGCTAGTATCAATACTTAGCTCGCTCCTAACAACGCTTGACACAGTTTGAAGCAAATTCCCTGACTCCTCCACTGAACTCAAAACTTGATTTACATCCGGACTAGAGAACCGAGAGTTGGGAAATTGCCCTTCTCCCAAAGGTAAGATATATTGAATGTTGCCAGTGACGCAGTTCGGCGGAAAATCCGCTCCCACAATATGAGGATAGTGCTGTCCCCTAATAACAGCAACTTCGTGTCCCATCGCTTGAGTTCCAAGCTGATTCATCGTAATTGGAACCTGACCCTGATGATAGGTGTCGAACTGTTGTCGCTGGTGTTCGTTAATATGCCGCGCAGTTATGGGTAAAGTGATCACAGACTCAAATAATCCGATTGATAAGTATCTAATACCTATCCGAGCAGTATACTCAGTGAAGTAAAATGTGTAAAGAAGACTGTTATTTTGCACAGTAAACTCCAATTTGTTCAGATGAATTGATAGAAGAGGTTTTGTAAGAAACGAAAGCAGTTTGTAAATGAACTTGTTGAAAACTGTGAAGTAGAAGTAAGTTAGAAAACAACAAATTTCACTTTATAGTAGGAAAAAGAGAATATCTAAGTTAGAAACAGATAAACGTTAGAACTGAAGTAGACTCTGTAGATAAGAAGATTGTGAATGTAGGAACTGAATTGTAGGATAAAGTTTTAATGAATAGTTAGCAGGACGATGAGGAACAGAGGTGAAATTAATTTTGAGGAAGTGAAAGAGAATGATAATGTCTAACTATGTTACTCGTATTTATATTGAACCCCGTCCAAAAAGAACAAAGTACCTAAAGAAGGAAACTTTTGTTGAAAAAGTGACGTTGGTAACCAAAACAGGAAATGAAAGATTTGTAACGTAACCAAATATGGAAAAATTTGTTATAAAAGTGATGCTTGTATACGAAATAGGAACCTCAACGCGTGAATAGAAATCAAATATAGTTTTTGAATAAAACATGTAACACATGATATGACTACTGGTTTATTAAATATGGATAGCCGAGTGGGAATGAATTGAAATTTTTTACCAAAAATGTCAAGCTCTGATAAATTTGTTCAACTTCGTTAAATTTTATATCAATTGCGGAAAGTGTTCCATATTTGGAACAGAATTTTTGTATATATTTGAGGGCCGAATTCCAAATCGAATTTTTACCCCTTCAGAATTGTAATCTGTGTAATAATGGAAAAACAACGCGCTTTGTACAGACGAAGTGATTGCTATGGGATCAGAAATTGGAATACAGTTTGCTTGAGCTAGATTTCTGTACTGTTCTAAAAATTCGGGAACAGAATTCAAAATATATAGAAATTTGTACTTGTTAATGTGTAGCTCTGACGATAAATCAAATGATTGTTTCATTATATAATCATCATACTTGAATTTTTTATGGAAAATGTTGCATATCCAAATCCTTTACTAAATCGGATTTAATCTGAACGCAAATGTCCAAGAAATTGTAAAAAAATATTAGGAATTAACATCAATCTCGCCATTTTTGTACGCATCGGCAATTCCTTCTTTCCTCTTGTATTTTTTTTCCAACAACTGTCAATGATTTTTGATCAACATTTTTCACAAATGAGTAAAATTTCACGCAACACTCTGTTTATGTAAAAGAAAGTTAAAATTAAGAAAAAATTACACAAAATTAAATCCATAATCTTCAGAACATTTTTTTATAGCGGGATTTTGATTGGTTGAGAGGTTCCAAGACAATAACGTTAATTTGTACAGTTTATATTTTTTCCTTAAATATGAATGAGTATTTGTTTTAGAAATCTTTAACATAGTTGTAAAACACATTCATGTGCTAATTTCAATATTCATTACAACTAGGTTTGTTTGCAAGCACCGAATTCTGTCAATTGCGGATAGACACAAATTTGATCAGCAGAGTTTGTAAAGATTGAAACAATTTGTTTGAATATGTTGTGAGTCATGATTTGAGTTTTTTGAGTTTACGCCAAGGAATGAATTCCCACATTTAAAGTGATTATTCATAAATAAATAAGGTATTTGTAAATGGAAGAATCTGACTGGTTTATTCATTATGTTCTAGAATGATCGGTTATGACAACAAGCTTCCTAAAAAGGAAATGATAAATTTCCATATATGGAATGATGCGTCATAGCTGCGTTCCTTAATTGTTTAAAAATAATTTCTTTCGTTCTCACTTTTTTATTTTCACAATTAGTTGCTCTTGACAATACCCGAAGTTGTTTCATCTTGTACCAAAACAATGCCTGCTCTCGATAGAAATCTCCCAGTGGAACCCACAAAGTGCAACAAAATGGTGGTGAAAAAGAATATGGCAAGACAAAAGCGGTCTTGTGATAGCGGGACTTTATATTGTCCCAAATGTCTACATTTCAGTACAAAGAAGAAAGAAGAATTGAATTACCACATTGCAAAGCATCACGCTACTAAGGATACAAAGCTAATTACTATGTTTACTGTATGCTTGGAGGAGTTTCCGAGTTTCTATTCTCTTCAACAATACAAGAAGTGAAAGCATGGAACTTCAACAAAAGTTGGAACAAAATGGAGTGCAAAGCTTAAAGAAGTTCTAGAATCAGGGGAACTGGAAAAGAACAACGAGACATCAAACGTTAAACTTCAAGCTGTCCAATAAGAATTTGAAAGAAGTATTCGAAAAACTCAACTGTGCAGCCAAGGTCAACTTGGCTCTAGGATTTATATTAAGGAAGGTGGATACGAACGAGTATCGATACTTCTACGCTCACAAGAAAAACACTTTCGTCAATAAATCTCATCTACTCAATACAAAAAGACGATATGCACTGACTACAAATGTGAGAATATTCTGCGCTATCTTAGAAACTATTCCAATGAAATGCATCGATGCTGTTCGTCCTGAACAGTTACTCAGACGATCAGATGTGAATTGTCTTGTATCGAATGGCTACGGCGAGACTTATAAAGATTACCTTTGCTTATTCCGAGCTATAGCTGTTCACTTATATGGATAATCGGAATTTGAAACCAATGCAAAAAATTTGTTTAGTGCATTCCTCCATGAATCTGGACATAATGCAATCAATTTCAGAGGGGTATTGATCAATCATCTAGTATTTGTTTGAATTGCAAAAAAGCAAAACATATTTATTTACGATTTTGACATTGTAGATGGAGATTTTGGTTGTAAACTTGCGAGGAGAAGTGTTGAAATGTATGACAAAAATATTAATTTATTTAGTTACAGCACCCACGTATGCTATGTGGATGCTATTAACACATTCGTTAAACGATTCCGTTGTCCCAGTTGCAATGCGTTCATTCAGAACTCGGGAATTTTTGATCGCCATGTTAAAACGTGTAAAGATAGAGTACAGCATTTTCACCCAAAGAGTGTGTATACATTGCTTGAGACCTTATTTGATAAATTTGACGGATTTGGAATTTCTTACAACGATGATCAAAAAATGTTCAAAAATTTGGCAATTTTTGATTTTGAATCGATATGTGTACCCACCGAGCAATTAAAAGACACGAATACAACCACTTGGATTGGAAAGCATGAACCAATCTCTGTATCTTTTTCCTTCAGTTTAATTGATGAACCTGTCTTCCTATGCGATAAAGATCCAAAAGCTCTCGTTATGTCTTTTGATGAAGCTATTGAAGACTTAGCAAACAAAAGTAAAACTGAAATGCGGACAAAGATTTCCTCAATTGAAGCGACACGAATTAACGCAATTTGCAAAATTTTAAATAAAAGAAAGGATCAAAACGCTTCAGCATTTGAGTGTGAAGTTGAACGTACCGAAGAACATGATGAAGCTCATATGTCTACGCAATTTCTCCAAATGCAGAAAAACCAGCTTTTGAACTTACAGTAACACTTTGAGCCTTATGTGAATTCTTTTCCTGTGTTCGGACTCAATAGTGGAAAATATGATTTAAATCTCATTAAGTCCTATCTCCTACCCTATCTTATTCATGAGAGCGACATTTAAAATACTGTAATTAAAAAGGCAAATCACTTTGTTTCTCTTAAGTTTGGTGATGTACAATTTCTCGGTATCCTCAACTTTTTCGGTGGAGCTACCTCACTTGATTTTTTCCTTAAAACATACAAGACAAGTGAGACTAAAGGATTCTTCCCCTATGACTGGTTTGAATCTTCCGAAAAGCTCAATGCAACTTTTTTCCCTCCTTAGGACTGTTTCTTTAGCGAACTGAGAAATTATCCACTGGAGAAGGAATTTACTGATTTCACTAAATTGCTTAACAGTGGATTTTCTCAACAAGAGTCAATAAAAAAATTGAGGTTGAAAAATGTTCCTCCATCCGGAATTGACAATTACAGTTACCTGAAAGTGGTCTGGGAGCAAGAACAAATGACTACATTCAGAGATTTTGTCAAGTGATACAACAACAAGGATGTTGTTCCAACACTGGAGGCAAGGCAAAAAATGATTGAGTTTTATCACAACCAGGGTATGTTTATAGGTATGTTAAAAATCGGATGAACACTTCCGAACTTGGGGAAATATCTGTCTTCACAAGTCAACCAACCACAAATTTTTTCAATTTGTTGAAGCTGACAAGGATTTACATGACAAAATACATGAGGATATGACTGGTGGTCCATCTATTGTTTTTATCAGAAAAGCAGTAGTTGATCAGACCTTCAAACAAAACTCTGAAAATCTTTGCAGTTCTATCGTAGCTATTGACTCTAGCCAATTCTATCCCATTTCAATGTGTCAAGAATTGCCTACTCGACTTTACACTCGATGGGAACTTGATACAGATTCTCAAAAATTTAGGACTTGAACAAACAGATCTCGAACATTTGAGAACATGGTTATGTCATATCTTCAATCACAACATCTTGAATATAAAATTGAGAGCTACTATGCAATCGGAAAACAGAAGAACAATGATTGTTTTAGCGCACACGGATTTTGCGCACATTGTAATACGGTGTGTGAAGCCATGGGTTGTTATTTGTATTTCTGTCCTTGACAAGAAGCTAAAGCAAGTCTCTCGGAAGAGGAAACACACAGAGGTAATAGAAAAAGAGAGCATGACGAATTGAGAAGAGATTACTTAAAAAGTAAAGGATATAAGATTGTTGAAATCTGGGAGTGTAAATGGTGGGAAAGTGTTAAAGAAGAAAAAAATGTCAGAAATCAAGTGAGAAAGGATTTTCCTTTCAAACTACCTTTGAAGCAAGAGTCTCTACTTGTTAAATAAGAGATGGAGAGATGTTTGGATACGTACAATGTGATTTGGAAGATCCCGAAGGCTTGAAGTACAAGTTTTCGATTTTCCCTCCTATTTTTAAAATTTTCAACAATAGTTGAGCTGATATTGGGGATTATATGAGAGATAACGCTGTTGAAAACAAATTACTGAAGAAACCTCAGCTAATGCTATATTCAAGTTTCAATCTGGAAAATGGAACAATTACTACTCCCCTACTAATTTTCTACATCAGTCTTGGTCTGAATTGTACAAGAATTCATAGATTTGTACAGTACACGCCGAGAAAATGTTTCAACATCTTTCTACAGTCAGTGGTAGACGCTAAAAGAGGTGGAGATGAAAATTCTGATTCCAACGTTGTTGCTGAGACTATGAAATTATTGGGTAATAGCTCTTACGGTTGTCAGATTATGGACAGAAGCAAACATAAAGAGACCAAATATTCTAATGATGAGAAGACGCACAAAGCAATCAATAGAAAAATTTTTGAGCGGCTGAACAATGTCTCAAAAGAGCTTTACGAAGTTGAGATAGCAAAATCAAAAATTGAACACCATGAACCTATAATAGTTGGCTTCTTCATAATTAAGTATGCTAAACTACGTATATTGGAGCTCTACTATATTTTCTTTGACAGATTTGCGATGTGGATAAATTCGAGGAGTTAGAGATTGATGCAGATTCTCTCTATTTAGCCCTATCTCATGAGAATTTGTATGATTGTATTCGACGTGCTGAAAACAAGAATGGGAAGCATTGAGAAGGCAGGACTGTAATGACTCTTTCCAAGCAGATGCTATTCAAAATTTCTTCTCTAGAACGTTTTGTTCTAAGCATAAGTGGCATGATAAACGGGAACCAGGCCTTTTCAAGGAAGGTAACAGATGTACGGAAATGATTTGTCTTTGTAGCAAAATTTAATGTTGCTACGATGCACAGTCTGACAAATACAAGTTCAGTAGTAAAGGTCTCAACAAAAGAGCACTAGAAGAGAACAGAGGTGGACCAATGGAGAAATATCCACGTGTGATAGATGAAATTATCCATCTTACTTCAACAAATAGAGGGTGCAGAACAATAAACCATTGGGTTGCTACGTAGGAGCAGAAAAATAAGGGACTGTCCTATATCTACCCTAAGCGCATTGTTCGGTCTGACGGTATTCATACAGCACCGTTCAACATATAACTTGGATCGTTTTACTATTTCACAATCCTTTAATATTCACTATTTCATTTATACTGTGTAATTTTATACTATTTTAATTCATTTTTTTCGCTCAGTTAACTTTTTCCAATTAATGAGCGCGTAAAAGACAATTGGTACACAATTTATTCAAACAATTAGGGAACAATATTTGCAATTCTCCGAAAGCTTAATAACCAAAATTCAACATGTCACATAATTACCCCTCAGATAGTAAGGGTAATTGAAAACCCACGCCAATTAATTTCACAACTTAATATGAACTAAAATTTGTAAACAAAAATTCAACATGTCACATAATTACCCTTCAGATAATTAGGGTATTTAATTACCCACGCCAATTGAATATTCTATTGTTCTCAAGTAAACACTTAATAAAAACACAAAAATGATTAACAACACAAAATTTCAGCCAATCAGAAGCGTCTCCCAACCTACCCCCCACACTTGCACCGACTATACTACTATTATAATGTAACCAAATATTGTAAAAATATTGTAAAACCTATGCCCTATCTTAATACATTGCGGAGGCTATAACTAATCTCAATACAATGCGGCGGCTATAACTAATCTTAATACACGGAGATTCTATTCTTAATCTTTTTACATGTAGCTTTTACCTAATCTTAATACATGCAATTGATACCCTATCTTAATACATGTGAGAAGCCCCTCACTCCTGGAACGCCGCTATACCCTATCTTAATACATGCGGACCTCCCCCCTCCCTCGGGGAGGGTGGCTCACTATAATACTACTGAGAAAAAATGTGTATTTTTTGGGGAAGCAGAACTTACATCGGTTGTAATAGAGTCATATCAAGTCCCAAGGGCCGCTGAGGCATCACTATATACGGTAAAAACTAGCAGTTAATTGAATGCACAAAGTTACAGTGCTTTACCTTTCTCGGCCAATCAGATTCGTTGAAAAACCTATATTTTCTACCAGTTATTCATCTATGAGATTTAGTATAACAATTACAATTCAACAATTCCGGTTCAGGTCTTCAAATTAGTCTGCAAGCCACAGCCACTTCCTATTTAATGTAGATTTATCATTTTTTTCTGAAACAATTGCTTGGAGGGAAGGGATAAATTGGACTTGACCTACTTTTTTTTATTCATTTGTTTTATCTTGCAAGATGTTATAAATTTCTTACAAAGTTGTCTTATAGATACGTATAACGAGATGCTAGACGTTAACATCTCTGAAAATTCATTTTTTCTGATTTTACGCAATAAAACTGTTTTCCATTATGATCTTGCATGGTCAAAATTGTGTACAAAAAGAGAGAAAAATTCTCCAGTGTTTAGAAAACGCTGCTTAAAGCGTTTAGATTTTTTTACAGCAAATTGGGTTGAATGATCGTCAAATAGTGACGAATGAACTTAGTGATCTAAAGCGAGGAGATTGACGCAAAAGCCAAATATCATACTTAAATTGTGAGCAAAATCTGTCATGAGTAGTATATTTTTTCACACCAGACCTTAACAATGCAAAATCCTAAGAAAGCCTATTAAGAAACATAAGCGTCAACTTGATTTTGTAAAATTTTAGACGACGCCTATTTTGAAATACTTTTTAAATTTAACTAATAAGGCATTTCAAAGATAGGCAGTCATCTTGTTTTGTCTTAAATTATATATAATGCACAAAATATGCCCCCCCCCCGTACCCACAAAAATTATTATCAATTTTTCAATCCTACTTCTTTTCTGCCACTAGTTTCTACAGCTGGATGCGCAATGATGTAATCCAACTAAATAAGTACTTGTTAAAAGAAAAATAAAGGAATAAACAGTCAATTTTTAACGTTAATTAGGGTAAGTAGTTCTGCTACAAATTTAAATGGTGATTCCAAAAATTTTATGCACAGCATAAATGTTTATGTAGCAGGTTTCAAGTATTTTCATAAACAACTTTCATTTTTTAACAGTCTGCCTATTTTCTTTGAAAACGATTAACGCATACCAACGAGCATCACCAGCAACCTGTTGAGAAATTTGTTTGATTAAAATTAAAGCTCAACTCATGCAAGCAACTATTTTTTGAAATGAGAACATTGAAATTGAATATTTTTGAAATGCTACGTCTCATTTTGATCAAGTTTTAACCATAAATGGATTTGTTTAAAAAAATTACTTCTGGCGTGATTAAAAACTTTTAAGCTTTAGAATTTTAGGTTGGCTCAAATTTTTGATGTTGTTGGTTCCATATTATAATTATTGATTTTCAGTTTAATATCAGTAAAAAATTCATTTTGTAATACGATACAGGTAGAAAGGTCTTTCTCTTAAAAAACTCTTTAATTGCATATAAAAAATGGTCAAAAATAAGTTACAATAACGAATTGAGAAAAAAGTCAAATGAGTTCCAATTTGTGTTTTTTCTAGTCTCCATCTTTTGAGTCAGATTAGAACTAATCTCATTTTTTATTTTACAAGTCCTGTTAATTGATATTGTCTAAATTAAACTAAGAAGTTGTTAACAGC
This sequence comes from Convolutriloba macropyga, assembly GCF_964194025.1. Taxonomy (NCBI): domain Eukaryota; kingdom Metazoa; phylum Xenacoelomorpha; order Acoela; family Convolutidae; genus Convolutriloba; species Convolutriloba macropyga. The sequence continues at coordinate 7,336,086 of NC_134472.1, forward strand.
TGAATATCATTTTGTTGAAATTTGTATTCTAGCCCTAATTGGACTTAAATTTATCTTAAATTGAATTTTTCTTAATTTTTTATTACACACTCCGAAGTTTTTTTAAGTGATCTGAAAAAAGGGTTGGTCGAAACAGTCAGTATTATTGACCAGATCAGATTTTTCCTTTTCAGTTTTTTTGGCAGCTTCGGCTCTCTATGCATACGAATTCTCTGTATCATTAGCCCGAAATTATGACGCCAGTCACATTTTGATGCATTTTCATTCTTAAGCTTTCTCAATATTTAATTGATAGTTCTTAATATTTATTCTCTTAGGTCACATTTCGTACATCTAAAGTTTGAATTGGATTGAATGCAGCATAATTATGGGAAATAAACTAAAAGTTTCTTCTAATCAGGATAAAATTTAATTTTTTTACATTTTAATTGCACGGTGTAATAATATTAATTTCCAAAATTCGTTGCAAACGATATTTCATTCAATGACACTAGTAATAGTGTCGGTTTTTTCCAAAGTCGCTCTTCTTTTTTCCTCCTGTCTTTCCGGGTTCACGAACAAAAACATGGAATGAATACCGACAAGCAAACCCGGGCTAACATTGGGCCAAGTTACCCTCGCAACGCTAGTCATGTTTTCAGCATCGCATATGAGCAGATACGAAAGACCCGTATTACAGTGAATTGTGGCTAAAACAACCCCGTCACATTCGAGTCTATTTTTGTCGTATTTCAGACTCGGGGATAAATTCCGAGGCACGAAACAGGGTTCGGACGGCCACGAACCCTCTTCGTACCAGTACACGAGGTTATTGTCTGTTTTCTTGACGTCAATTCGACCAATAGCATAACTTTGAACTTTTTTCCGACTTTCTTCGTCACTCGGTCGACACAAACACCACATATAGCTGTACTCTTTTCCATAAAACATATCATTAATACATGGAAATTCAACATCGGCTGTTGAAATATTTGTTCCAGAAATTTGTTCACGTTCATTATCGCTGGCGTTTTTCAAATTTACAACGAACCGCTTGCAACGAGCGTTCAAAACCGAATCGCTGGGACTGTATGTTTTGAGAGTATCTCGGAAAAACATATTCAACGCGTACAGTGACGTAAAACAAACACAGTCTAAAACTATTACCTTATTTGGTATCTCTTCGTAACAGTTCACGTGATGAAGCGTGAACAAAGTTTCCTTCGTTTCAATTTTGGCCAAAATTTTCCCCGAAGTTTTGCAGATGACAATAATAGTTGGTTTGAGATCTTTTTGTATTGTCAAACAGTTGGCAAAACCTCGTTTAGAGCCGAAAATTGTCATTCTGATCATACGAAGCATGTCAGCGGCTATCGGCTGACGAATAAAAACTATAAAGTTGGGAGTAACAGAAAAACTGTGATTATAATTCACGTATCTGTGTGTCGCCATCGGAATTTCTGTTAGTATTTTCGGCTTATCGTCTTTGTCTAAATAGTAAATAGTTTGTTTAGCCTTTTCGAAAGCAGAGGTCAAACCAATTTTCTTGTAGATAGCAAGACCGTACATTTTCAAATCGGGTGTCTGTTGGTCGGGTTCATCTCGCATTTTGGCACCCGGAATGTCGCTTCTGTCAACTTGCCAGTGGGCACAGGTTCCAATGAAGTCTTGGCACTTGTCTGACTTTGACAGATCAAGCCTCTAGAATGAGAACCGGTTCCCTTTTTTGTGTTTCAAATAAGAAGCAAAAGTGAATTTTCCGTAGTTGAATAAATCTGAAGATGAGCAATTGAAAAAGAACAAAAAGTCCCTGTTTGGTGTGATTAACTAAATAGATTACCCAATTACTTGATCGTCAGATAAATTGATTCCTCAAAAATTGCATAGATTTATTTATTTGGGCAAGTCTGATTAAAAAGGTTAATACTTTTAACTCCGATAAAAATGCTTCAAATTGATCAAAACAGAAAACATGTGTTTCATTCAAATGACAATAATAGACTTTGGTTGATCCAAACTTCAATCCAAATAGGTCTATGGAAAGAAAATTGGTCGAATATTATTGTTCAAATTTCTTGCAAAAAAATTTTTTATCTTGGCTTTTAAATGAGACTACAGCTTTGCTTTATAATTAAGTAATTTGTTTCTACATTAATATAAAACAGTTTCCTGCTGCAAGTGTTTCAAGAACAAATTAGTAAACATGCGATTCAATGGGAACTTCGTCAGTTTCACTCACAATTTCTGAATGACTTTTTGTCTTGAATTGAATAACAATTGAAATTGTGTATCAACATTTTTTTATTTCAAATAAGATCGCAAAATCTGGCGCGCGAAGCTGAAAACAAAAATTATTTCACAGAATTTTCAAATAAATTTGCCTCTTGAATATGCAATATCTAGAAATCCGTAAGAAAGTATCTTCACTATGTTTTGAGTTTTCGACAACAACCACCTATAAAACCTTTTGTTCAACTTTTTGAAAAAATAGCACATTTAGTGGAATACGCCAAAACATTTACAAAAAATAGTGGAATAAGCCAAAAAAATAATGACAAACAAAATGATAGAATAAAAGCCCAAAAAAAAATTTCAAAATTCATTTCGATGATTTTTAGGCGCACATAACTTCAAAGTGATACCACATAAATTAATTGGAGACGCACTAAAAATAAAAAACACTACTGATGAAAAAGAAGACCGGCATGAATTTTGAGCAAAACTCAAACAATGTGGAAAAAAATAAGCGTCAATCAGATTAGGATTATTACGAAAAATAACTTACGGCTACTTTTTAACACCGGCGATTTACAGTGCTCTGCTGGTTCACCTATTTTATAAAAGAATACATTACAAAACCCCTAATTAAAAATACTCAAGGTGCCAAATTACACATTGCTATTATACCCAATTTGTTCCCTTTGCTCTTTTTGTTCCATAATCCCAATACAATTTACCACTTGGTAATACAAGCACGTTTTCTCGTTTTTTAGCTGATATATTATTCACTTGTTTGATTGTGATAGTTCCATATCAACTCCCACGGACATCTAAGATATGATCAAATACCTTAAATCAATATTATGCAAAATATTGGTTCTGCTAGTTTCAATATTAGGATAAAATGTTGGGTATATTTTGGTTATTTTTTATATTGGGTATTTTGGCATTGGGTATTTTGTCCTGACACATTTAAAAAGATGGGTGGAAGCAATTTTTGAAGTTTTTAACTTGCACAAGATTTTAAATGTAACCAAAGGATCTTGTCAATGCCATATGCATTCATTTAAATAGCTCTAACTTTTACTCTTTCAAACAACTTTCAAAATATAATTTTTTAATTTTTGATTTTCTGCAAACAAAAACTAACGAAACAGCTAATATTTTTCATTTTTCCACCCCTGAGATTCACAGGAAACAGTTTAGAGGAAGTTGTTTTTAAGAGTTCTATTATCAAACATGAAATCTGATTCAAAACGTGAGTGGTGATAGGATATTTAAATTCAATGTATTCATTTTTATCTCAATCAGCGTCGTTTTTAGAGTAATCATTCATTCACATTGAATCTTTTTATGGTCAATTAGCTCCTCTAAGCTGGTCTATCGGCAATCATTTCAATGACAATAGCTTATAAGTTTGTATGTTAATTTTTTTGCAAAATAGTTTCAAAAAAATAAAACAGATTACTTTTAATAAAATCTTAAGGTCTTCTTTTTATTATTGAACATTTTTTGTTTTCCCCAGCAGTGCATTGGTTTTTAAGACATTTGGTTTAACATTGTCTTCACTGACCATTATTTATGTTAATTGAGACCTCGAATTCAATATATTTGAACGATTTCTCTCTCTGCAAAACCATCAAATTGTTCGAAAAAAGCAACGTATTCTTCATAGAAAAATTAAGGCCGTAGAAACATTCATTTTTTTCAATTTTTAGCTTCGAGTGCATGCATGTAACACTACTTACAAGTTTACCCTTTTTGATATTTTTCGACTATCTAAAGCCGCATTTTTTAAACAAACACACCAGCAGATATTGCTCTGGCATTTGAGAAAATATATTTCTTTATGCACAAGAACACTACAAATACAGAGATTTTTTGTAGATGGTATTAATAGCATGAAATTTTAGCATCCACAAAAAATATGAAACAATAAACTGAGGCTGTATTTTATTCAGTAATGAAAGCCCTTGATTGTCATTTATTGAGAGAGTTGTTATTAGTCATAAAACCTCAACCATGGTATTTTTTCAATTCAGATAGCTAATATTCTATTTTAAGTGGAATTTTAGGACGCAAAAAAAGCAGATGGTAAATCTCCGTCTTCCTCGCTAGGGTTTGGATTACTAAACTACAGTTGGTTCTCAGCAACTATGATAGAAACTTTTTGGGTTGTTTTGGGTCTTTTACATTCGATTCATTTTTTTCTGTTCGACGTTTTTGTTCTTTTGTTTGGCATTTTTATTGTTTCACAAACGCTTATAGCTTTTCAAATGATGTACTAATATCCTTTTTTTACAAATTAGAGTCAATACAACTTTGAAAATAACAGAAATGGTCATTTTTTTCATTAATAAACAACATTAATCTTTTTTCATTCACAATTTTTCCAACTTATGTGAAACTCGCTACTCAATTTTTTTAAATCAAAAACCTCAAGCATTTTCTACACAGAAATGGGGGAGAAGAAATCAGAACAAATTTATCAGTACAAATTTATCAGACAAAACAAATTTATCGGTACTTTACAAGTTTTATCAAAATAGTTTTTTTTCAAAAAAAAACATTTAACTTCGACAGAAAAAAAAACAACTTAATGGGTAAAAACAATCAAGAGATGTTTTGCTAAGATCCTTTCAAGAAATTGATGATCCTATTATCTCGGATGCTTTGCTATAGGTTGGACGAAGTCTTGTTTTACTGTTATCTTTATCGTTTTATGTTTTCCTGTACATGTTTTCAAAAAAGTTTAATTGAAAAAAGGAAGGAAACGGTTCCTGAAATGTCTTGGGTAGGAACAAATGTGCACTAGGGTCCATCTTGTACAGCCGAAGAGACTCACCCACTACATAAATAGAATTGTTGAAGTCAACCGCTGCAATGTTGCAATTGTCACTGTAGCCCAGAATAAACGGGTGAAAAAACGACAGCACTCGGAAAAATGGGTTTCTGGGCCGAACTGAAGTTCCAAACTCCGAGAAATAAGGTCTTTTGTTACGCATTGCTTTCACATAAGCCTCTGTTTCCACAAATTTTGAGCTATACGCAATTTTTCCTTCGGGTTTGAACTCAAATTTCTGGATTTTGGAGTACCCGTCGAAAAAGTGGTTTAACTCGGTTTTCCCAGCATGGAACAACCCAGGGCCGTTTTTCAAAAACACACCCTGGTTCAGCCATTCCGGTATTTGGCCGGAAATTATTTTCCCAGTTTCGTTTTGGAAATCGTCCGGTTGTTCTTGGAAAAATACAAGGTCCATTTCGAATTTGTGCGAATTTGCAAACTTGGTTTAGAAGTAAGGTCGTTTCTATTTAGCAGTATTTGGAGACCTTGTATCAAGGTAGCGAAAATTAGCTATGTGTTAGTTCTCTTGAACTCTAGTTTTGTTATCTTTACAGTTAAAGAGACCTATTTATTCTGTAATAAATTTTGATTAAAATTGTTGATATTACAGTAAGTATAGTTGTACTTTTCACCACCTGAATTTAAAAATGAAAAGACGAGCAAATTAAATAGCTAAAACGTAAATGTTAGTCAACTTCTTTTTAAAATAATTGTTTTAAAAATCAACGAGGCGATAAAGTATCAATTCTTGAAGAAGAAAGTTTCGATCTATAAATCGAACATTTGGTCTGAGGAAGAAAATATTTCAATTTAAAATCTTTTCGGCGCCGTTTCGAAATTAATTATTAAAGAATTATTTTTAGTTGCCTTTAATCAGTTTGTCAGCAAGAATGGAAAATGTTTGTCTAAAAATTGAAAATGAACAATTTCAGGAATAAAGAACAGTTTTTTGCAATCTATTACTGAGCTGTTTACAATTGTGTTTGGTGAAACTTAACCGATAAAATGAACTAAAATTGTAAAAAAGATCAAATTTATTAACCAATTATGCAAAAACATGCATGTGTGTAGTTTGTACGGCAGATTTTCTTTGTTCATGGCTGATAAGGGTGTAATGAAGGGTAATGAGGAGCACAAAAAACTGATCAAGTTCAGACTAAATGGGAAAAGAAAAAAACAAAGGAATACATTAAGTAGGTAAATAGAGAACTAATACCCTTAAAACATGTAAAGTACCACTGGCGCATATACACAGTTACATACACTCTTAAAGTCTCTTATACTAGCGAGGATAAAATTTCATTTGGAACTAATTACCTAACCGCATTTTCTTTCAACTGCTCATCAATACACCCTCTTTGAGCCCCCCCCCCCCCCCTCCGAATCCTCCCTTCCCTATCACCAACTGAAGTACCAGTCACCCGTTCTTCAATTTCCTCCGTTTCTGGAACTTGGCCTTATTTCATTGCGATTGAATTCAGTTCGTGGTACAATTAGTTCACTATAATGTTTTTTTAGCCCCCCCCCCCCACCGCTATTGAGAAAAAAGGACATCAAATCTTTTCTTTCTTGTTAAAATCAATCAGTTTGAATCAAATTGCAAGCTAGGATTCCATGAAGCATTTTATTTTACAAAGCAGCAAAGCAGCAAACCTTAATACTTCAAAAAGCAGACAGTTGTAAAATTGGACTTTTGAAGTAATTTGTTGTTTCGTCTTTTGAAGCGTCATTTAGAAAAATTAAACGTCTCGAAGGGGGAGTTTTAAAGTCAGCACAAAGGGCGACAGAAAGAAAAAATTGAAACTGAGCGAAATGGTGATTTTATTGTTTATGATAAATAAGGAAAATTGGATCTGCACCCCCCCCCCCCCCCCAAGCTTATAGTGGGCATATAATGCAGCCGAGAGCTTGTAATTAAGGGGACATAAAAACACTTGGGGGGGGGGGGGGGGGGTTGGGGCAGAATAGATCCGGAAAATTATGATTGCTACTATGCGACCTATGTAATATGAGTCTTTCTTGAATCAAAGGAAATAAAATGCAAAAAATGCAATTTGATAGGTTATGGTCGTTATAATGAAGTTCACAAGGGTAATAAATTATTGAGAACCCTAGTGAGAGCAAGGATCTCTTCTCTCTCCCATTTACATATTCTGTGTTGCTAACGTGCACGTCAATGTGCAAGAAATGTTATAACCACTGAGAAGGGGGAAGAGGGGGCGTTAATGCACAAGCCCACTAAGCATTAAGAGTAGAAACGGGCACAGGTCAGCGAAATACGAAAACAAACAAACGTTTACAAAACTTCAACTGTGTGGCTGTATAAAGTCGTAGCTAAGGTCATGTGAACCGTCGATATTTCCAAACGTTGAACATTTTGGGATCTCACCCCCCCCCCCCCCCGCTTAGAGGGCATATATATTTTAGCCCCACCCCCCCCCCCCCCCCCGGCGCAATTGCTATATTCTTACATAGAAACGTGCTATATAATACACGTAGTTCGTAAATAAGTGGGTGTGTGTGTGTGGGGGGGGGGGATTGTGGGATACGAATCAGAATAGATTCAAGTTTCGGTGTAGTCTAACATAAAAACTGGATCTTTTCCGTTTGTGCCCCCCCCCAGTACGTTATGCTCCCCCCAGTGACAGAGCACGTGTCATTACATAGTAAATCATTATGTAAAAATATTGCACGTGCGTCTGGGGGTTGCAAATAATATGCACCCACTAAGCTGGGGGGGGCACAAACGGAAAAGATCCTAAAAACTCAATTAATGTCTGAATAAACGGATAAACTGACTCTAGAATCAAAATATTACAAGAGAAAAAAATTAGAAACGTCAAGAGATCTCTTGAAATGTGACACTTTACCTTCACCATCCTTACTCCAAATTTTCAGCAACTGCATTTAGTGCAGATAATTTTTTGATGGGGCAAAGATTGGGTGAAAAAGATACAGAAGAGCATAACTCATCATATTAAACGAACCCTTAATTTGATTTAAATTTTACCTGTCAACTGAGGAAAAGGATAAAAACAATCAGCTAAGCCTGTTCATAAGCATGTTCATCACTTTTTTTCCAACTTTCCGCAAAAACAATCGGATATCGGATTTTAGAAGAAAAATTAATATCTAACAAATGGAGTCAAAGACATTACAAGGATCTTGATACCTGATTTAGAAAGAAGTCATTTAAACACTGGAAGAATTTCGAGATTTAGTTAACTCTCTCAGTTGCATTAATTTTTTTCAGTTCTATTCTGTTTCACCCCCCCCCCCCCCAGTGTTTTTTAAGACCCGCAGTTACAAATCATATGTTTTTATATAACACGTTACTATGTAAGAAAGTAGCACGTGGGCATGGGAGTCATAAAAAATTTATGCTCACTAAGCTGAGGGACCGAAACAGAATAGATACCTTTTTTCTTATCTTCTTGAAACCATTCGTGTACTTTGTATTTCAGTAGCTTCTATATACAGGGGCAACCATTCAACTGAGTTATTAATTGAAAACTGAACAAACCCGATCAAACAAAATCAATCTAGAACTAAGTTCAAGAAAACAATTTGGCACTCATCTTGCTAAAAACGCCAAATATTAAGCATCAGGGCACAATATTACTTCGAAAAATAAGTTTTTCTCCAGAACTAATCACATTGACATCATCACGCTAAGCATGAAAAAAAACGCTGCCTCGCCAAATTGCTCCTTTTGCGACGAGAAAACAACTTAATTAAATGTTACATAATGCTAATCATATAAACGACGAAACACAGGTCTCTTTTTTGTTGTCTTGTTCTTTTTACTCAAAAATTTTTGTTCCGACCCCTCTTGACGACTTTAGTCGACCGATATAATCATTATAGAGAAATGAGACTGGTATCATTAGAAAGTTTGTCCAGCGTAGAATATGAAACGAAAAATAATTTTTTTATTTTCGCTTTTTACACGGAGTTATCGAGGTTTAAACTTCTGAGAATTTAGAGTGAATTTCGTTGTTTTTATTCACATTTTCCGGAAATTTAAATTTTAAGGAATGGTGTTGTTGATTTAATTTTTAAAGACTGAAAAATATTGTCGCTATTTTTATTTTTTTTTTGTCAAAAATTGTTGGCTGATTATTTCAAAATTAAGCACTTTTCATCAAAAACAGCATGAAATAAGCTTCTTTGGTCCACTTTGATTAAATTTTGTGGAAAGTACACGCCAAAACACCACTAATACAATTTTCATAGACTCAAAATGGGGATATTATTTCTTTAAAATCTGTTGAAAGAGCTCTGTAATTAAAACTTTGCCCCTTTTGCTACATTAACTCATTGATTATCGAAAACGCAGCATTTAATTTTGATTTTTTAACTAACAATTTATCTATATCTATAGCACTCAAAAAATAAAAAAGTTTATATTAAGGACGAGCACCATAACCAGGACTATCTTTTGACAAATCTTGGCCGGTTACCACCAGATTTTAATCAGTCAATGTTTTTTATTTAAAAACTGATCTTTTTAATACTAATCAAAAGAACAGAACGTTTGAAGTCAAAGTTCAGTAATGAGAGGTCCAATTGGCTTCGTAGGCAGCTCCCAAGCTCCAAAATAATGAATCTAATTTTTTACCTGAAAGCTTATAGGCGTTTTAACTTTTGAAAATTTTGATTTTAAAATAAAAAATGGCCTATTGAATTTTGCCTCTATTTTGTTCCTAATTTGGTCAACTTGTAGTTTAGTATCAGCAAAGCTTCTTCTTTCTTCTCAATTATATTTAATCTCTATTGAGGATTTAAGCCTCAAGTTATGAATTTCTGGTTTTGATTTTACTAGATTTCAATTTTTTTGTTTTTAGATATTTGCTAGTTTTTCTCGTTTTCTAGTTTTGTCCAATTATTACATTATTGACAGCTCTCATATCACATTATTGGCGTTCAAAATAAGGCACAATTGAAAAAATTTTAATCTTAAAGGACATAGGTTATGGTTTTAGCGACTTCGAAATTACTTTCTTGAAGAAATTAATTAAATTTTTTATTTTGCCTTCTACTCTTGTTTCTACTTTGCCGTTTGTGTCGTATGAATTTTTCCGTATGATGACACGTTTCATTAGTTTTTCATGTAAGAATAAATGTGCCGATATTCTAATTTTAGTAGATAGCTGATTGCTTTCATGACTTTGAAAACAATTGTTCTCCATTAAAAAAACTCTTTTTAACTTCGCAATTTTGTTCTTGATGTATCTATTTGTTATTTAATCTCGTTAATTACAAGTCAAATATGACATCAATGGTGTCAAGGTAGGGGGTCAAAAGAGATTGGTGTTACAAAATTTAATGTTTTTACAGAATTTGTTTGTTTGACATATTCTGGATAATTATAAGCCCTTTTAAGCCCTTTTTTAGACAAATAAACGAATCAATTTAATTGTTTCTTTTTGTAGCTCATGACTTTGAAAACAATTGTTTTCAGAAATATCTTATATAAGTTACATTTCTTAACGTTTGTTCTTTTTCATCTATTTGTAACCTAGTCTCGTCTATTACAGTTCATATTTGATATTTTTATTGTTGAGGGAAGATGGATTCGTACAAAAACTGATGTTTGTAAAGATTTCGATATGATTTTACTGGTTTCGACATGGATTTTTCACAAAAAAAGTAGTTTTTGTTTGTTGTAATATTTGACGTTCTTTTTGTAGACGCAAGACACCTTGTGGATATTCTGGATATTTGCAGGCCCCAATGGCTTCCTTTGGACGAATAAATGAACGTATTTAATTATTTGACTTTGTAAATAATGGCTTTGGTGGTTTTGGAATTAATTTTTTTTTGAAAAAAAAATTACTTCTGCCTTTTTGTCTACTTAATACTTAGTCTCTTTAATACTCATACTACATTACTTTCATACTAAATTATTTGTGTTTGAAGAAGGCGCAATTGAACCTATCGAACAAAAAACATGGCTTTATCGCTTCGACAGCGTTTTCTGGTAAGTTTTAATTGCATTTCTGGTTGTTGTCTTCCTTTTTTTATTTTTGACCGCATAAAAAATTGAATAAGGAGAGGTTTAATGCCCATTTATAGAAGCATCGTTATTCGAAAACATATGGTTTATTTTAGTTGATTTCTAATGGTTTTCATTACTTTAAAACAAGTTGTTTTCAATAAAATAAGCGAATTGTTTAACTTTGCTGTTTTTATTCGTTTTTTGTCTAATTGTTACCAAGCTAAGCTTCAGTTTAATCTGACTTTACGTTGAGTTTGTTATTAATTTTTCTTTTTAAAAACGGACATTTTTGATGTAATTATTAATGTTTGTTGTTCTTGTTTGATTTTCCTGTTCATCTTAATTCGCTTTCTTGATATATCTCAAGAATCTCAATCTCATATCTTATGCATCTCTCATCAATCTAATGCATCATTTTTTCCAGTGAGTTATTTGCTTTGGAGGCTATCTTTTCAATCATACAATATTTTTTTCGCAAACAATTTGAATTGTTGGGTTTTTCTATCTGCTCCTCATATGGTAGACTATTATGCCAACAACGTGGATGAGTAGGGTTAGAACTTTATGTGCAATCGCACATTACCGAGCCTCTTTGTCTAATTTAATTTACAAATTGCGTAAAAGAAAAGAGTCAAAAAGTTGTCTCAGAAAAAAATTTAAAAGTGTTCAAATTAGTCGTTTATTCAATTGAACGTTTTGTCGGTCACTAAAAGAGGAAATATCAGAAGGAATTGGAAGCCAACTTGAAGCAAACTCTGTTTGAGTTTTTTGTATTTGTAAACGGCATATACAGAACGAATGATCAAATAGATCTGAAAATATAATAACTAGAGCAATTACAAAAAGGAGAAGAACAAATTATTCCATTATCGCCTCAATTTTCTGCTCAGCTAAAAACAAAAGAAGTTAATCTCTTAATTAGTAAAACGTGGCAAAAATCAAATTATAACTACAAAAAAAATCCATTTTTTTAAAAACGAAATCGATCTTGTGAAACTGACATTTTCCCAAGTCTTTTGTTGACTCAATTACTGTCTAACAAGTAAAACATAAAAAAAGTTTTAACTGTTTTTGGTTCGACTGAAGTTCAGCGAGAAACTAAAAGTATTGTCAATATAACTTAAAATGCTTTATGATACCTTTGCTTCATGTTTCCGTACAGAATTGAACTCTGCATTTGTTCTGTAGTTGTATCACTTATTGCATAAAGGACGAAAATTCAGATTTTATCTGACAAATGCGGTTTTAATTTAAACGGTAAACTTGAGCATGAAACCAAAAATTGTGACTCCTTAAAAACCAAAAATGCTCCAAAGTATCTTTTATAACATATTTATTGTTCGTTTAAATGTAAAAATGTTTAACTGTTGATTCGATTGAATGAAAATTAACAGCCGACATGTAGACCATAAATCGCCTGTTTCGTCTTTTTATTCATGCTTGCAATAGCTTTCCAGTCCTAATTTTGTCTCAATTTCGAGTTGGCCAATAGGAATAGTTATAGCTGGTTAATTATAACTAGTTTTACTAGCACTAACAGAGGGCAACATTGGCTCTTGAGTAAGTTTATATTGAGGGACATCTGTACTTTGCTTGGGCTGATTTTTACTTTGCACCAGAATAGAGTCCACTGGAAGCCGCACTACGGGACCTCGGGCTATCAAGGGAACCCTCACAGTAGCACCCCTTTTGACAATTTTGCCTCGGTTCAAGTTCGACATTTGGTTGATCTGAAAAGTACATAAATTTGTTGATTTCGGCTATTTTAGGGGCTGAAATGGCTGAAAAATTGCTCAAAATGGCCCAGAACAACTGAAATACCCTCAATAGACCCTCGCAGGGTGCTAATAAACACCTAATAAACAATTTAGTATGCTCCCGGCATCATTTTTAGCACCCCGGGAAAGTGCCTAAAAAGTAATGCCAAAATCGTGGAACGTTGCAAAATTTTTTTGCATTCGAAATTTTCAATCGATTTTTTTTGAAAAGTTGGATTTGACTTGGGAATCAACTTGCAATTGTTATCCAATACTTGGCCAAGACTTGTCCGACTTGTAAGACTTTTTTTGAGACTTGCCCAGTACTGGAAATCGAAATAAGATTTGGATTTAGACTTGCCTAGTACTGATTTAGACTTGTAGTTCGGTACGGGATGAAAAACAGCTATCGAATTAAAAATTGTCCACCTTGCTGGCTGAACTGAAAGATAAATAAATAGTTGTAAACGGATAATCGACTCAGGCGAAAAATGTAAACCTCGAAATGGGTAAACGAGGAGGTATGTTTTCAGTAATATAACTAGAGGCATTTCTGATTGGTTTTGAAAGTTTTTCTACTTTTAATTTTTTGGGATTAATTGTTTTTGATCGTTTTCGATGGCTTTTGATCGATAAATTTAGGAAATTGTGGTTTTGATTGTTTTTTCAAGAGACTTCAGTTTTTGTACGACTTTTCATGATAATCTTTATGAAACTATTGTTTTTGAATGTCTTTGACCGTTTAAAGATAATTTCCGTGGAAATTTCATTTCAATGGAACAATAATTACCATAATTATATGGTTAATGTGCTGAATTGATGCAAGACAGAAGTTGACATTAAGACCCAGCACATTCGGACAATAGTTTTTTAAAAACTTCTCAACTGAAAACTATTTTTTGCTGAAAACTATTTTTCCAGCGGGTATCAGCGCAATTTTCTTGCTCAATATTTTTTCTTTGAAAAAAAATGACCAGTGGTAATATTTTGATAGATGAGTTGCTCAATAAGGTCATCGAATTTAAACTTTCTTAATCATTGTAGAATTAGTCACAAACAGAAATCAGACTTGAAAAAGTAAAGCTATATTGATAATAACCACTGCAGTTTAAATGAGAAAGAAAAACCATAGAAAGATAAAAACAAAATTGCCATAGAAAATTAACATAGAAGGCATCATCTAACACAATGAGAAAAATATAAGTACTGCAACTGGAATTGATACTTTTTCTGCTGTAATAAACCATCAGAAATATTTTGACGGCGGAAGATGAAAAAAGCTTCTTAAATATTGGTTCGATTTGTTCTAAACAACTGTTCACGACAAAAGTTTCGCTTTGGAACTAGAATGGGAGTTCAAGAAGAGACATTCTGCTACTCTGATCTGAAAATTAGAAGCCAGCGCACCTATCAAAAAATCATAGTTATTAATAAAGTAACTTGTGATGTTTTGCGATAAAGTAATTGTAAAGTATGATATCAATAGCAAATTTAATAAAGTATAATTAACTATAAATTATTGTTTAAAAAAGTATAAACTAGTATGGTCATTCTTTTGTTACCAAATCCACAATACAATGTCCTTTTTGTCGTTATCGATGACACGGGTCGAAAGAATTCAATGAGTTGAATTTTAAACTAAAATTGGAACTGAAAATATACAAAATTTAGCTCGTATTTATAGTACCTATCTATGCGAAATCAATCTTGTTCCGAATCCCGGAGGCAATTTTCTAGTTTCATCAACATTTAATGGGAATCATAAATGGCCTTGATAAAATTTAATTCAGCAGCTGGAGGTCAGTAGATGTTAGAATCAGGTTTCTATGGGTAGAAAAACTTACTTATGACATCTGATTGATAGGTCAATAAGATAATGACAGCGCCAAAACAAAATTAGAATTGAGTTTTGTTTTCTGGCTATTATTTATAAACATAGCAGCAGAGTTCTTTAAGGTAAGGTCTTGTTTCGTTCTTTAAAACTTTATTAGAAAGAGTTCTAATTTTTCAAATGTTTCTTTGAATTCATCATATCATTCCTCCTTTTAAAGCAGGTTTGTGGTTATAGGTTCACCAAATCTGTCGGGCTCTTTTCTATTTCTTTTTAATGCTCGTGAAAACTGTCATGATTCGGGTTGCCATTGCTCTGCAATTGATGTGGCTGCAGAGGCTTCGTCTTGACGTGAAGATCCCACATCTGTGATTTTAACTTGTGGTGATAGAAACATGGTCTCCGCAACAGTTGGTTCAGTTTTCACTTTGTCCTTGTCTAGTCTGGCAATTTGGTTGTCGCTTACTAGAAAAGTCCTAGTTGATTACTCGGGTTGTATGAAAGATGTGTTCAAGCCCTTCCTAATGTTGAATTTAGCAGGAACTGTCCTCTTTTTTATTAGCTCTGAATAGCATAGGTTCGCACGAATCAAAATCTGCTATTGTTGGTAGTCTCACTCTACTTATACCAGAAGTAGTAGTTCAATCGGAGTTTTTCCCCAGTCTTAGAAGTGTTCGATGTGTCATCAAGGCCTTTTGCGGGAAGGCTGCAATTGACAAATTGAGACTGGGACTCCACGCTTGAATTGTCCACTTCACAGTCTGAACTGCTCTCTCAGCCAGTCCAATAGCTCTTGGATAATAGAAGGGTGATTCCATTTTTTAACTCACATTGATTCACTCCATTGTTTAAATTCACCACTTACAAACTCAGGAGCAAGAAAAGATATTAAAATGTTTGGTATTGCGAATCTTGCTCAGAAATGACTCAGATTTTTTCTCAATGTTTCTGATGATCTGTCTCCCACGGGAAAGCTTCTATCCAACATGAAACCGCGTCAACAATAACTAAGATATTGCCTTGGTCCTTCACATGACGCCAGTCTTTATGGAGTTGTTCCAAATGTCGGCTTGTGGCCAAGTAGAGACTGTTTTTCCCGGTCTAGGTCTGTTTCTTTGATAGTCCTTTAATTAACTAACAAAATGCTGAACGTCTTGGTAAAGCCAGGCCACCATGTTATCATTCTGAGTGATGCCAGAGTTGCATTCTACCCCGGATGTGTCTCATGCGCTATTGTCAAAACCAAATGCTGTAGTTTGGGTAGAATGGAAGGAACAACACCTCTGAGGTTGATTCCAATGTGTAAATTTTGTGCAATTTTCTGTTGTTCGAATCCTTTTTCCGCTTGTGAAGATTGTCTCAATTGCCGTTTCATTATGTCATGGAAGAGTATGTTTATAGCGAGTTCAGCTTTGAAATTTGCTTGGGTCAGCACATCACTCTGAGCGAAGTAGATGTTATTGATTGCGAAGCACACTCTATTGTTGTCGGATTCGTAATCACCAAAAACCATTCTGCTGAAAGAATCTGCGTGGTTTATCTGATCTCCCGGTGTCTACTTCAAATCAAAGTCGAAACTCATTAGAGCTATTGCCCATCTCGTGATTCCAGCTGATGCAGTTTTTGAGATCTCCTCGTCTGGTGCAAAGAAATATTTGAGTAGTTTGTGGTCTTGGTCTGTCTCTAGGGTTAATCGTCTCCCAAGAAAAAATTTGACCATCTAATGACCACAAAGACAATTGCAACTGTTTCACACTCTAAGCTTGAGTTGTTTTGTTCCGCTTGAGTCAATTTTCTCGAGGCATATGATACTGGATGTCCTTCTTGCGAAAGAATCCCGCCAACTGCTTTTTCGTAAGTAGTTACAGTGGACTCTTTCTGCAAACTGTAAGGCTGTACCAGTTTGTAAGCTTATAATGCGATTTATATTTCTTCAATGGCCTTCTGTTGCATTCTGCCCCATAAAAAATTGCTATTTCTTTCTGCAAACTGTAAGGCTGTACCAGTGTGTAAGCTTATAATGCGATTTATATTTCTTCGATGGCCTTCTGTTGCATTTTGCCCCATTACAAATCGCTATTTCTCATGTCATTCAGTGGTAGCACTTGTGTTGCAAACACAAGTGGTAGCACTTGTGTCAGCAATCATTGTTCCGTAACCTTTTTGGTAGCACAACAAACAATTCGAGTTGTTTACTGTTAGTTGGTGCTTTTGCATTTTTTGAAACATATTTGAGATCTGTTGCTATTCTCTCCTTTTAAATGGATTATCCAAGAAAACCAACGCTCGGTGGTTCTATAGGCCAACGATTCATCTTGAAATATTACAACACCTTCGATTCCTTTGAGATTGATTTGACGCAATTCTGGAAGAGATAAGAAGAATTTTTCAATCCCTGAGTTGATCGGCACATCTAGAACAGTCCCTGAGATTTTTTGATTGTTCATATGTCTTTTGCCTCTTTATCAAGTTGAATTTAGTAGTAGGCTTCTGAGAAATAATTTCTGCCAAAGCTTGATTCCCATGTGGGTTTTCGAAGATCATATCCATTTTTGGTATTGGGTAGTGCTCATGCATGGTCTCGCCATTGATTCCAACCAACGTCTCGGTTTTCCACTAATCTTTCTCTGACAAACGACTGGAGGTGCAATGGTGACTCCTCCTGGCTTCACTGGTTAAAAGGTTCCCTGTCTGATCATCTGTTCCAGCTTCTCTCTGACCTTGTCCTGAAGAAGTAGAGGTATGTTTCCGGCTTTGTAGAAAATTGGCAGTGATCACGGAATCAGCTTCAAATGAGCTTTGTCACCCTTCATAGCAGGAAAATGTTCGGTTGTGATGTTGCTTAAACTGTGTTTGGGTAACAGTCTCTACCAAGTAGTCCAAATTCTCTATTAGACTACACAACTGCTAGTTGTTTTCGTGTGTGCCTGCTTCAGTTCCACACAGCGTCACAAGTAAGTGATCCCAGAAGCGTTAATTGATGACCATCATAAGCTTCGAGATGTCTCACCTTTACATCTAACTGAGATTTACCAAGCTCACTCCGTATTTTTGTTGATATCACTGTGCAATCAGCACCTTCGTCTACCTGCATTTTCACTTTTCAGTTCTTTTATTGAGACATATTCCCATGTCACAGACATGCTAAAGATTTGTTCTTATGTATAAATCATTCTCATCTCCGATTCTAGAAATGATAGCTCTAAAGAATCATTATCTTCTTCAAAAAAGTTATTCTGTTTGTTGTACTTACCTGAAATTTATTGGAAATTGCTTCTACAAATTTTTGAGAAGTCTTCCATCTTTTCACAGGTGCTGCTTTTATTCCTAGCGCTAGACAGGGACTACTAGAATGTGGCCTACCTCCACACCTGCGCACATATTGTTGCTTTTATTAGCCATAAATGTTTCGTTTTGTTTAGGAAAGGTCTTTTTGAAGTCGCACTCAACATCGCCCTTCAAATTAAAGGGCTTTTACCTGAGGAAGAGATTGCAAAAGCCATTGCTTGACTTCTGAATTGTACGCTCTCGGTCTTTTCAGTAACCTACATTGCTGATTTTGCATTAATACCGTCAAGTAGTCTAAGTTGTGCTTCAGTGTTCCTCAATCCTGAGAAAAACTTCACATATTTTCAACAACTGCTCTTCAGGATTGGCTGCTGTTTTGAATTTTTCGAAGTCACAATAGCGTGCTTCTTCTCTAAAACGTGCTAGGAGACTGTCGTCTAACTGCCCTACACCTTGTATTACGGACAGAAATTTAGCCCGTTCTGCCGTTACTACTCTCTCTTTAGGAGAAATATACTTTTGAATCGCCAATCTGATGTCTTCATACGGAGTGACTCTTCAATTCCTAGGACTAATTAGGCTCCTAAGTTTAATGATTGCATCTTGCCCGGACATACTAAGGAAGAGATTGGTTACCTGTAGGTCCTATACGTTGCTATCGGTGTTGGCTTTGTCCTCTTTCTTTCATCATTTAACATCTTGTTCTCTTTCCTCTCTGCGAGGAGTTTTGCCACAACAGACATGATCAACTCAGTAGCTGATTCTGCATTCTGTATATTTGGAAATTGTCTGTCTCTTGGTGGTCTGGACGCCATTGTCGTGGTAGATAACACGGGTCAAAGAATTTAATACGTTGAGTTTTAATTTAAAATTGGAACTGAAAATATCCAAAATTTAGATCGTATTTATAGTTTTTATCTATTCAAAAACATACAAAGAAAAATTACATCAGCTAGAAAAATTTTATTTGATTGGCATTTGAATAGATCTTGGTTTCAAATCCCGGGCGTGATTTTCTATTTTCTTCAAATTTTCTTTAGAATCATATATTTTGAAACTTAAATAGAGAACGCTGCTAAGTTTCTTGATGTGTTTGCAAAACTATCACATTTTTTGCATTGAGATTCGTTCTTATGAAATTATAGAAATAAAATGGGTGAAATGGTCTCCCCAGTTGAGGCGTCGAATTATGAAAAGACCGTGGTCGACCAATATCGGGTATAGAAAGACAGTGGTCGACAGATGTTGGGTATGAAATGATTTTATGTTGACGCTAATAGTCTTGGTCGACTTTATGTCTGCCCTTATGGTCGTGGTCGACTTTAGGTCAACCCTAATGGTCATGGTCGACTTTAGGTTGACCGATATGGCAATGGTTGACTTTGAGTTTTGACAAATACGTTTTTGCATATAATGTATTTTCAGGTGTTAATTGTTTTATTTCACTTTGCAAAAAATTATGCCAAAGACAAAAAAATTTTCCAAATCTTTTTTCGAGCCAACATATTGTCCTTCTATTTCATATCACTGACATGTTTCTAGTGCATTTGATGCTATCTTTGAACATACGGGGTACTCAACACTCAGTTTAAAGTACCCATGAACCCCTAAAAATGCACCGAGCATTTGTTAAAAGAGGCCTATGAGCAGACTAAAGGTCGACCGTACTGGATATGAAAAGACCATTGGTCGACTTATGAAAAGAGTTTAAGTCGACGATATTAGATATGAACAGACTATTGGTGGACCAATATTGGATATGAAAATACCGTTGGCCGACTTATGAAAAGACTTTAGGTCGAATATCACTAAGGAAGTCGACCGTGTATTTAAGGTAGGGAAATTACCCCCATGTCGACTTTATAAGTCTTTTCATAAAGTCCACCTCTCAACTGGGTTAGTGATAGGTGAGTGATTTTCATTAAATTACCACTGCATGTCGACTGGAAAATACCATCGATGTAGGTCACTGAACCACTGGTTACTGCCAAGAACACAAATTAAACTTGCCAACTAACTCTTCCGTTAATACCTGTTTAGAATACTAAGTATATTTATATGTCAATTGAGTATGACATTTTCTAGAGTCTGTAACTGCTTTTTCTCCGGGCGATCCTCGTTATCTACCGTTACCTCCTAATCATCTAGTTACATTACGTCGCCAATTCTACAATTTCAGCGGTGTTCACGTTTGCGGACACGAGTAACGTTTTTTTTGTGACCAATTCCCGCGTGGGATAAAAATGGTTAAACTGCGGACAACACTGACAAGAAAATTGCGGACATTCCTTACAAAATTCTGTCACTGATCTCGTAAAAATCACGTTTTTTCGGCATTAATGTCCGCAATTTGTGAGTAAGTGTATTGTCACCAATGACCGCAATTTTGAGAATGTTTTTTACATTTTATGCTTCGCTTTGAATATGGATTTTTCTATGAATTAGAAAAAAAACAATCAGAAAAAAAGTTGTCAGCTTTGTCTGAATATTGATTTTTCTATAAATTAGAAAAAACAATCAGAAAAAAATTGTACAAAGCTGACAATTTTTTTCTGTTTGTTTTTTTCTGATTTATAGTAAAATCTATATTCACATAAAAGCAAAATAATTGGGGAAAGCAATCTCAAAATTCCGTCACTGATCTCGTAAAAATCACGTTTTTTTTCGACATTAATGTCCGCAATTTGTGAGTAAGTGTATCGTCAGCAATGACCTCAATTTTGAGAATGCTTTTTCCATTTTATGCTTTGCTCTGAATATGGATTTTTCTATAAATTAGAAAAGCAATCAGAAAAAAAGTTGTCAGCTTTGTCCAGAATTTTCACATTTAGATCAAAGCGTACAAGAATAGGCTACAATGAACGAAACTCAATTTTAAGTTTTGTTAGCTCATCTGACAGTAAAGTGGACTCAAAGGAAATCGTTTTAAAGGCGTCAAACACAAAATGAAGCTTTAACATCTAGACTTTAATACAATAAGCCTCAGAATATTTTAATGCAAACCACTCAGTGTTCTTTTTTATAGATAAAATTAGCCCTTTTTTGATAAAAAAAAGCCCTCCTTGCTGTTTTTCCCTCTATGTAAATTATGCTTGTCTTATTATTTTAATAAGAAAACCACAATGGTTATTTTCTCTATGGATAGAATTAGTCTTGTGATTATTTTATTACATAACCTCGGTGCTGCTTCATTTTATAGGTAAAATTGGTCTTCTGGTAATTTTAAGAAAAACGCTCAGTGCTGTTTTCCTTTATAGATAAAATTAGCCCTTCGATTAATTTTATAAAACTGCGGGTTAAAGGACGCAGATAATAGCGACATTAATCATAAGATGCAGTTAATAATGACTTTAAAGTTGCGGAAAACAGCAACCCGGACAATCGGGACAAGGACACGAAAATCTGCGGAAATTAGTGACGTTCAAATCATGGAATATAGTTACCTTAAAGCGGATGTAAGTGACTCAAATTTCCGGACAATAGTGAGGTAAGTCTGTCCGCAATCGCAATCGCGGACTTCAGTGGCGAAGAATCCCAATTTTAGTAAATTTGCAATGTATTACCTCTCTGTCACATTTGTCCGCCAAAGCCTATCTTAACGCCTAATCTTAAAACATGGGGGAGCGCCTAATCTTAGAACGCCTAATTTTAAAACACTATGCTTAGCTTTTAAACCGTACGGCCAGTACATGTTTCTAGAGAGACGACTATGCTTTGGAGAAAACAACGGTTTCTTGACGTCTTCCATGTCTTCCAAAAACTCAAAAAAGTTTTTACAGACAAGAAAATTGTTGCATGCGATCGATACCTTTAAATTACGCAACAAGGAGAATAATGAAACAATTGAACACGTTTTAATGGCTCTTTTTTGCAGAATAGATGCGGAATGCGATTTTGGAAGATGCATTGTTGAATCTTCAGTCATTTCTGATGCCTTGATCGTGAATACGAAGGACACAATAGTAAACCCAGAGCATTGTGTCGAAATGGAAAGGAGATGAGAGACCACGGAATACAATGGCCAGTGAAATAGGCCAGTTAGCAGCATCAAAAATTTCAAATAAAAAGGAAAAATTAAGTCACTGACTCCACAATTAAGATAAAGACAGAACCAGTTGTTTTTGAGAGCAAAAACATGCTCCTTTCTGTTGCACGCCGTGGGCTACTATAACAAAAGGCGCTGGGAACATCAAACGACTGTTTCTGCTGCCGAGCGCAGCTCACACCCGGACACAGCGAGAATTGCTCGGCACTAGTGGCTGAAGTTCATCACTGCTGAAGATTCATTATGCAAGATGTTGTAGAAAAAAAATTTTGAGAGAAAAAGATATTAGAAAATAAAAACAGAATTACGTCAATTACAAATTCACACGGAAAAATTGGTCGTTGTACTGATGCCCCTATGCGTACATTCCTAACACATTATTTAATTATATTCTCCTAAGTTATTTTGTTAATACATAGAGTATAAAAGTTAGGATTGGTAAAAAACTTCTTTGAACGTCACTGTTTGACGTCTTTCAACGATTGTTTATTTGACTAGAAAAAATTTGCCGACAATTCTTGCATAATTTTTTAAATTTTTATTTTCAAAACTCAAAACTTGACAGTCCTTTCTAAAATTCTGAAGACTTTCTTGTTATCTAATTCCTTGCATATATCTTGCGTGTCCGTACATATCTTGACGTTTCTTATAAGGGGTCTTACCAGGCTCTTATTAGGATTTGTAAAGTTTTAGTAAGCTTCTTAACAAAATCTATCAAGTTTTATTTTTCTGAGTCCTTATTTTTCCTGAATATGAACCACACGTTAGATAATCTTTGTTGATTCTACAAATCATCAAAGCTCTTGGTATTGCAAAATTCTTGTGTAAACGGATAGAGAATGCAAATTTTAACCTATGAGTGTGGACAAAATTTAAACTAATTTTCTTAATTTTCTTTTGATCGTATTCATTTCATAGAAACCTTTCCGAACTATCGTCCCAGGACAATTCAGCGCTGAATCTTTACATTCCCATATTAACTCAGAAAATCAGTTCTGAATCAGTACATTTGCAGTCCATTTATAGGTTTCTATGAGCAGGACAAATTCAGGAAATTTTTTTTTTAAATCATGATTTTGTACCTGACAGAACACAACTTGGTTTTTATCATGATCAGACAAATTTCATGTAAAATTGAAATTTTTGAAATTTTCGATTGTAACAGAAAAATACGAGCATGATGGAATGGCATTAAACTGCTTGAAAACTAGCTGGCGTCCGTCCCTAGAAAAAACGACACGCTACTAAATTGGGCTTGGGCTGGAGCTGGGACTGGAGCTGGGGCAGGGGATTGGGTATGGGCTGGGTCTTGGGCCGGGGCTGGTGCTGACAGGCATACAGGACCTTCTTTCCCCAATATTTGTTGCGGTTATCCAACTCATTTATTTCATTTGAAACTTGCAATCACTTCAAAAAGCAGAACCCTCTGTGAACTACCAACAGGGCGATGTTGTCCACATTTTGGGAAAAAGAAAATGAGTTCATAGCAGTGGTGCCTCAGTGAACGGCGAAGAAGGTGATGCTGCCCACAGATAGTGAAATGGAAAAGGAGTTTGAGGAAGTGGA
This sequence comes from Convolutriloba macropyga, assembly GCF_964194025.1. Classification (NCBI taxonomy): domain Eukaryota; kingdom Metazoa; phylum Xenacoelomorpha; order Acoela; family Convolutidae; genus Convolutriloba; species Convolutriloba macropyga. The sequence goes on from NC_134472.1 coordinate 7,359,618, forward strand.
GTCTTTGTAAACGGCGAAGACGGCGATGATGTCCACAGATAGGGAAATCGAAACGGCTCGGTTTGAGTAGAAATCAAGATGGATGGGAGGGGAGAGAAGTGGGGGTGTTGGATATGACACGGGGGGGGGGGGTGTTGGATTTGTGACACGGGGGTGTTGGATTTGTGACACGGGGTGTGGGTGTTGGATATGTGACATGTGGGAGTCGGTTTCATTAATCGTGTATGGGAGCGGGTGCGCTATTAATGTGGATGAATAGATTAGTTTTAGCAACGTGAGGCTGCTCAATGTGGTAGATCACCGCGTTGGATTCATCAATCCAGCTAACGGCAAGAATGCAACATGAGCTTGTTGGAGAAACCGCTGAAGATCTCGCCACAAGGAGTTAAGCTGAACATATTATTTTTCATGAAGTAAATTTAACTCAAAAATCAGACTGGCCAGTGTAAATAGTGACATGAACAGAGTACTGGCCAGAGTACCTAAAGTACTGGCCAGAGTACCATGAACAGAGTACCTAAAAAACGATGTCTTTAGACTGATTCAGCGCTGATTTGCACTGCCACCAACCTCCGGAGTTCCAAGGGTTGAAAAAGTTTTAGCTTCGCTTCTCTTCCTGTAATTGTTGTTCCTTCTGTAGTCACAAAAATTTATCTGATTAAAGACAGGCATCCTAATAGTTCTTTCAGGTCTCTTCGCTGCATCTTGAGACAAAAAAGAACCACTTATAGAGTATCAATTAGAAGTTAATCAGTTCCTGGTATATCATCATGTCGAAGGTGCAATTATGAGGTGTTGATTAGTTTCCACCTTAATACGATCATAGCTTGACTGCTTAATAAGATTGTCACCAGTCTGTATATCCCTTTTTGCTTTATTCAATTATTAAGTAAACAATTTTTATTATTATTATTTTTGTTATACTGTAGTGTTGGCTCTTGTTTGTTTTGTTTCAGACTTCGAAATCATTTGATCCTTCTTCCCCGATGTGGAGCGGGTGTGCCACATCGTCAGTTCACGGAGGCACCACATCCTTGCAGTGGTGCTCCTTCTTCCCCGATGTGGAGCGGCTGTGCCACATCGTCATTTCACGGAGGCACCACATCCTTGAAGTGTTCTTCCTCTTCCCAGATGTGGAGCGGGTGTGCCAAATCGTCAGTTCACGGAGGCACCACATCTTTGAAGTGTTCTTCCTCTTCCCAGATTTGGAGCGGGTGTGCCACATCGTCAGTTCACGGAGGCACCACATCCTTGAAGTGTTCTTCTTCTTCCGGGTCTCGTGGGAAATATAAGCAGGAGCTCAGAAATGCGGAAAGTATATCCTGTTGAGAGTCAGCGCCCCATCAAATACCCCCCCGTCAAGTATCCGTTGGGGGACCGTGTGTGTGTGGGGGGGGGCTGACTCTCAACAGGATATTTTTCCCCATTACCAGAGATGAAAGAAGAACTCCAGTTGGACTGAATAATTTTTATTGAAATGAAATAATTTTATTGTTCCTTCGTTATTCTCATATTAAATTCAGAGTATTTTCATGCTGAATTTTTCTTTCAGGCTGATATTTTGTTCTGAGCAGTAATTCCACAGTCTGATTTTGTCATGCAGTTCAGAACAAATTCAGAGAAACTAGGTTGTCCTGATTTTTTACTCTGATCAGCCTAATTTTTGACATGATCATGATACTTGGCAGTTCAAAATTCAGAACAAAAGTTATCATGATTCAGCGCTGAAAAAAAATTTAGTGTAGTCCGGGTCGCAACTTTAATATTAGTTTGGAATTTTTATTGCATATATGATTCACCAAACGATGTAATCTCGAGACAGCCCAAATTAATTAACATATTGCATTATAGTGAAGTAACATACGAGACGCTACCACAGTAACTCACCGTGTGACCTTTTTTGTCATAAAAGTTTCGGCGGGGCTAATTAGGTAGTCTTTAATTGCAATAACAATTAATTCTAGTCAGGCCGTCCCAAACAAAAGCATACTCTGATCACACTCAACCATAAGTATTGTCTAAAATGTTTGCAACCAGAGCCCGGAATCATTGTAGACAACTGTCCAGACATTTACCTCTAATCAGAATTTTTTGAGTCCCAAACATCTTTGAACCAGACCCACGTGCACGTGAAATCGCTCATGATCACATTGAAGTGCTCTGCAATTGGTGTCTGCTGAGACTCAGATGCACTCGAAATCATCCGAAAAGGGAATAGCCATCTCATGGTATAAATATAATTTATTTGAGATCTTTTTTTGATAAAAAGGAAACCAACCTCATGGTATAACTAAAAATTATTTGGGATCTTTTCGTTTGTTAAACAGAAACCAATCCAATGGTATAACCAAATTCTTCTTGAGTACTCGCAGATAAAACGTCCCGAATCATAGTAACATTTAATATCAGCGCTGAATCAAAATATTTCTCAGTCTGTGTTTTTACTATGAACAGTTTGTGATCACGTCACTTTTTACCCCATTCTGACAGAAAGTTATAGTAAAAAAGGCTCTCTGAAAACAAACAGTAAAATATCCAATTCTGGGTTTGATCTGGGCAATCTTAATAAACATACTGTCAATACTCTGAATGATTCTTTTAATCAGATTAAGAAAAAAAAGAGGAAAAAGCAGGTTTGACAACAATTATTTGTACCCAAAGAAAGGGGGACCAAAAATATGTACAAAACTACGCTTTCTTAAACAAAAGAGCATTTCAACAAATTGTTTGATTAAATCGACTTTGGAGTTTATTTGAGCTTATTCTACCCGTTCAACATCTCTACATCTTTACATGCATTGATAATTACTTGTTATTCATAGCTATAAATGACTCAGGGTGAGTATTGACTGTGTCTATGAAATCTTTGGGTCTGTGAAGTGATAGGAAGGTCTCATATTGGTGTTATTGGGAGATCAACTAAAACAAAGAACACACGGAAGAAAAGAGTGCCAAATACTGGAGGAAACAGTTGTAACAAGTGTACAATTAACGTTGCAAGTAATCTACTAACATTAGAAAAAAACACAACCCAAAACCAGTAAATACAGGCCGAGTGCCTGAAATCTGGCAAATTTTTAAATTTTGGGCCTAATTTGCAGCTTTTTACGGTTTTTCTTTCAGATTTTAATGGAACTTTGTATGATTGTCTTAGTTTTTTTAAATCAACGAGTCCCGTATCATACAGCACTGTTTTGACTGTATATGATTGGAATACAATGTTTCACTGAGAAAAATTGAGCCTCCACATCCCCCTACTGAAACATTTTATTCCAATTGTAAATTGTCGACCCGGTGCTCTATGTTTCGGGATTCGTTGACTCAGTAAAACAAAGACATTTATACAATATTGCAAGACAATCTGAAATGAAAACCATTAAAAATTGAAAATTGAGCATAAAAAACTCAAATTTGGCAGGTTTCAGGCACTCGGCAAGAATTTATTGGTTTTGGCGGGTGTTTTTTCTAATGTTAGTGCGTTAACTGCAACATTTTCAGATTTTAATTCGTCGTCATGCTAAAAAAACATTGTCCAAATTTTCAAAAAAAATCCAAATTTTCATTCTTTTACGATTTTCCTATGAACATTATACGATTCATAAACAAGGATGCTGAGCCGATTTTCAGAAAGAAGTATCTATTCGAATAGACTGCACATAATGAGGTAGCAACATACTCTTAAGATACACTGATACAGTACTGGGCCGACGATATACAATTGGAATACAATGTTTCAGTTCTGATATACTATGTGACTAGGCTCCAGGTTGTTCCTGAGTAATTACACTAGACGCATGGAGAACGTTTAACATAAGTGCTATACTTAATTTGTTCAGCTATATGGGATTAAAATAACGTAACTGGCTGGTATAGATTTAGTTTCTTTCTGATTTTTCACCAACTGTGAACACGTGAAGAATCTTTGAAGACATACGAGAAATATCACTTCGCATTCGAGTAGAATTCAACAAGACATTCTATTACTCTTTAAATTGTCAGATTGTTGCCTGAAATGAACCTCAAAACGAACAATTGAAAATAAGTAAGTATCACAATTACTGACAATTATCCCGTTTTAAGAAAAAACATTGAGCGACACTTAAACATAGCACAAAACATAGCACAATTGATCTTCAACAGACCGCTGAAAGTGTTGCAGGTAAAAAATCCTGCTTCCAGGATCTTAATCTAATTTCCAATTAAAACAATTTTTCATTAATCTTAGATTAAACAAAGATGAATTTTTGGAAAAAAAAAAGAAAAAGGGAGTGTGAACAAAAACATTTTGAAATTCGTTTTTGGTCGATAATGATGATATTTTTATAATTGCCGAGCTTAGAAAGAGCTTACAAGTGGGAAATGTTTTTTTTAGTAAAAGCAATCAGAAGTTGAAAAATTTGCATATTTTACATTGAGAGAACCATATAGTTTCCATAGTTACGCTGACAAATTACTAAAATTGTCTGCAAATTTTGCGATTTCCAGCATTTATTTCAAAGAACACAAAACACGGGTCGCTTCATTTATTTTTATTCGATGAGTTTTAGAAAAACATCGATATTGGACGTTGAATTTCGATATAATTTAACAAAATAAACACATAAATGCTTGAATGTTACATTGTAAAAATACCCGAATTCGAATGATTTTTAAAAAATTTTGTACCTAAACAACTAGTGCAGGTGCCGATAATAAGTTATCCTAGAGCAATGCGAAAACCGTTAGTATTTTTAAGATATACTTGTTCCGACCCCTCTTGAGGGGGGGAGGAGCTATATACTCAACTGGGTTTTTTTTTGTTCAGTCAATTTTGGCCGATCGATATATTCATCGTAGAGAGTTGAGACTGGTATCACTAGAAAGCTCGTTCAGCGTAGAATATGGAATTAAAAAGATTTTTTAAATTTTCCTTCTCTGCAGGGAGTTATCGAGGTTTAAACTTCTGAGATAGTAGAGTGAATTCACGATATTTTTATTCACCTTTTTTCGGAATTTTTGACTAATATTTCGCCAATTTTGTTAACATTAAAAAAAAATTTTCATGAAAATGTTGTTGATTTTACGTTTAAAGACAAAATACATTGTCGGCTATTTTCATTGAATTTTTTTGTCCCAAATTCCGGCTGAAAATTTCACAAAATTCAGACTCTTTCATCAAAAACAGCACGAAATAAGTTTCTTTAGTCCACTCTGATTAAATTTGCAGGTAGTGCGCACCCAAACACCACGAAAACAATCTTTGTAGACTGAAATTGGGGCTAAATTAACTTCAACTTCCGTTGAGAGTGCTCTGTAAAAAAAACTGCCGTTTTTTGCTAACTTTATTCGTTGATTATCAAAAACGCAGCATTTACTTTTGACTTTTTAACAAACAAAATATCTCTATCAATGACATTCCAAAAATTAAAAATTCCTAATGGACAATAAACATTAGCAGGACTAGTTCTGTACCAATCATGGACCGTTACAATCCAAAAATAATTCGGATTGTCATCAGTCGGTTTTTTATAAAAAAAAATACGATCTTTATTATATTAATCAAATAACAGAACATTTCAAATCAAAGTCCACTAGTGATAGATCCTATTGGCTTCCCAAATTGCTCAAAATTAATTTATCTAATTGATGGAAAGCTTATGATCGTTTTGACATTAAAAATATTTGATTTTTAAATAAAAAATGGCTTATTGAACTTTGCCTCCATTTTTCTCTTACTTTGGTCAACTTATAGCTTAGTGTCGGCAATCAAAGAGAGCTCCTTTTTTCTGTTGAATTCAAATATAGTATTTATTGCGGTTTTACGCCTTAAGTTATTGTGTTCTGGATTTGATACTACTAGATTTCACAATTTTTTTTTTAATTTTTAGGTATTTGCCCATTTTTCTTGTTTTCTAATTTTGTCAAATTATCGCGTTATTGTCAGTTCATATATCACATTCTTCGCGTTCTAATTAACGAATAATTGACAATATTTAAATCCTTAAAGATTTAGATTGTGGTTCTTTACCGCTTCGCCAATACTTTCTCGAAGAATTAAATTGAATTTTTTAATTTTGTCTTTAACTGTCGTTTTTACTTTGTCTTTTTAAACGCATTTAATTTCCTGTAAAGTGACCCAGTTTGGTTGACTTTTCGTGGAAGATCCGATGAGCAGACGTTTTGATATTAGAAGATAGATAATGGCTTTCATGACTTTGAAAACAATTGTTTTCCAAAGTGAAAAAAAAAAAACATTTCAACTTCGCAATTTTGTTCATTTTATTGTCTGTTTGTTACCTGGTCTGGTTTATTAAAGGTTAAAGATGACATTAATTTTGTCAGGGGAAGGCGTCAAAAGGGATTGGTGTCACAAAGTCTAATGTTTTTTAAAAAAAAATTCGTTATGAATTTATTGGCTTCGACACGGGCTTTTCACAAAAAAAAGTAAATTAATTTTTGAATTTTGTCATATTTGACGTTCTTTTAGTAGATGTAAGACATGTTCTGGTTTATTTCAGGTCTCAAAAGCTTCTTTTGGAAGAGTAAACGAAACTATTCAATTTTTTTCATTTTGTAATTAATGGCTTTCATGTGTTTGGAAAAAAACTTTTTCGATAAAAACAAGTTTTACATAATCTTGCTTTTTTCTTTTTGGTCTAATTGTTAACTGATTTCATTAATGAGAGGTCACATAATAATTTTCAAGGGAAGGTGTCAAAGGGGATTGGTGTCACAAAATCTAATGTTTTGAGAGGATTTGTTATGACTTTACTGGCTTCCACACGGGTTTTTCACAAAAAAAAATGAATTTTTGATTTTTGTCATATTTGACGTTCTTTTCGTAGACGCAAGACGTATTCTGGATAATTGCAGGTCTCAAGATCTTCCCATGGAAGAATGGACGAACCTACTCAACTTTTTCATTTTGTAATTTATGACTTTCATGTTTTTGGAACTAATTTTCTTTCGAAAGAAAACAAGTATTACATAAATTTGCATTTTCTTCCTTTTTGTCTAAACATTGCTTATTTTCATTATTGAGCGGCCAGATAATTTATTATCGGTGTTTGACGAAGGTGCAATTGAACATATTTTGGGTAATGTATGGCTTTAGGGCTTCCAAATCATTTTATGACAAGTTTTTTTTTATTTTTAGTTTGTTAACTATTTGTTGTTCTTTTTGTAGCTGCATAAAAAAAAGAATACCAAGAGTTCTTAATTCCTTTTTAAGGAAGCATTGGTAACTAAAAACCTATGGGATATTTTAGTTGATTCCTAATGGTTTTCATTACTTTGAAATTAATTTGTTTTTTTTTTAAAAATTCAGCGAATTTTCTAACTTTAAAGTTTCTGTTCATTTTTGTCTAATTGTTACCAAGCTTCATTATGAACTGGAGAATAACCATTTTTTTCTGGTGAATTACAGGTTATTTTGTTTATTTTCAGTTTTATCTGACGCTATTTTGACTTTGTTATTAAGTTTTGTTTTTTAAAACGGACATAAATTTATTGATGTAATTAATGTTTGCCGTTGTTGTTTGATTTTGCCGTTCGTCTTCACTCGCTTTCTTAAAATTGGCATATCTCATCAATCTAATGCATCATTTTTTACTCCACTGAGTTATTTGCTTTGGAGGCTATCTTTTCGTTCACACACCAGTTTTTTTTTTTGAAAAAAACTTGAATTTTTTGTGTTTTTCTATCTGTTCCTCATTTGGTAGACAATTTGGCCAAAATTGTGGATGAGCGGGGTCGGAACCTTATGTGAAATCGCACATTACCGAGCCGCCTTGTTGATATATATTTCCATTTTTTTGACAATAGTTTAATAGCTAATAGAGTAATGATTCAATGATTTGTTATTGTATTCATTAGGGTTGCTGCTTTAATTCAAAATCTGTTTTTTTTAATTAAATGGAACAGAAAACAAGTTTTTGAATGCTAATGTCACTAATTCTTCCCAACTGTGGCATCTAGCATCACTATTCAGAACATTACATTTAACTAATTTTTTACGAGGAACTAAATTAAGAAGAAATTTTGAGTTTCCGATGTTTTTTCCTGAACAAATACAATAAAAACATGACTTTTCTGCTCCAGAGAAATGGATTTCAATTATTTTCACACTGGTGCCTGAGAAAGTTTGGTCTCCCTCACTTTGAAAACAACGTAATTGCAAACAAAAAGATCCTATCGCAGTGGAAACAAATTGAATAGTTGAAAAAAAGGCTTTAAAAGGACTATAGACGACTTAGTTTCAGTCCTTTGCCAGGAAAGCAACTATTTCAGTATATGCGACCTAATTCAAATTTAAGACGTTTTTAAGGTGCCATTAAGTTTTTCATGACTTGCTTTGCAACAACAATAATGAGAAAAGATAAAAAACTAAGTAAAAAGAAAGGTATAAATACTATCAAAACAGCATTACAATTCAGGGGGAATGTGACCAAAAAAACTGCAGGAGGTCAAAATTCTCAAATTTCTTTTAAACAATGAAACTAAACACATTTTATCTTTCGACACAATCAGAATTGATAAAAACTACAAAGCATTCGTATATTTTTCTTGTCTGAACTGTTAAAAAGGCGACCTAGCTTGCAATGACGGCAATCGTTTATGAAGCCATTCGCCATTTTCAGTTTGTGTTCACACATCTTAATGTTAAATAAGTGTTACGAACCTTTATTTCTTATAATCTATTTAAACTAATAGTAAAAAATGTGGTATAACTGAGAGTATAATTGAACAACCAGCGTTGAGTTTTTTAGAAAAACAAAACAAACGCCATCAAAGTTAAGAAGAACAAAAAAATTGACACTTTTTTGGTTTCTCTTTGGGTTTTATGGCCCTTTTTCGCATAAATATTTTAATAAATTTTTCTCAAAAAGTGTTTATTTCAACAGGCAAATGTGACGTAAAGAGTTATATTTGAAATAAATGAGGATCAATTTTTTTGCAAAAAAAATATTATTTTTGATTTGTACTTTTGAGAATTTACCTTTTCTATCTCTGCTGTTTGTTAACCTTCTCGAATTATGCAAGTCGGACAATGAGGAGTTTGGAATTTCTTCTGATTTTTTCAAAAATCCATTCTATTCCATTCAAGTTGCCATTCAAGTGGTAACTTTTGAAAACGCAGAGAATTGTAGATCAGAAACATGATTTAAAGCAATTTTCTCAGCAAGTCATTATTTTTGCAATGACGAAACGATGCGTTGATTATAAAGCGGTTCAAACGTTTCTTTTTAAAAAAACTTCACAATGTAATATTGATGCACAGCCTTAGATTACAACTATTTGCAAAAATTTCTATGAGTTTTTGAAATTGATCTCCTTACCACCTAATATCTTTCAGTTTTATATACTTCTCAAACTAAAAAAATATTTTGCTTCCCTAGAAAAACGTTTTTTAGTCTGCGCCAAATATATTCAATTTCTTAAGAAACATTAGATAAGAACCGAATGCATTGTAGAGGCCTCATGAAGAAGCCATATAAAAATTTTTTTGGTTCGAATTAGTAATAAGACCGCAAGAAGAATAAAAATTGAAAGCAAAACACAAGAATTCAGTTAAAGTTCACTAAACCTCTTCTTCAATGCAATGAAAAGCATGAGGTTCTAAGAGAACATATTTCATCTTCATTCGGCCTCAATTTTTACGTAAATAGGAGTTGTTCTTGATGGAGCCGTGAAAAAAAATTTGTCAGTAATCAACATTATGAAATCAAAAAAAGGAAACAGTTTTTGACAAAAAACGGCAGCCTGAAAATAAATGTTAAAAAAATTCTTATTGTAATAATCCAGGATTATATCAAATCTATCCCCGAAATTGGCACACGTCCAACAAATCTCCCAATTTTTCAAATGTTTGTGAATTAGACCTATTGTTGAGTGAAATTTGTCAAAAATAAAAAAAAAACAATGATGCATTTTGTATAATTGACGAGTTAAATTTGCAAAAAACGACAAAACCTAATTGTAGAAGATTTTTTTAGGGCACCGGATTTCAACTAGCTTTATTGGAGTTTACGGAGATTTAGTAAGCGGTTTCTAGGTCGGCAAACTTAAACAAAATGGACTAAAAGAGCATATTTTGATCAAATTTTGACAAAATATATCTGAATTTTTTTAATACTTATCAAAATTTTCGGCCAAAAACTCTCCAATCGAACAAATCAGCAACGCTCTCATTTCTCTCAAGGTAACACTAATACTCTACCGTTAGAAATTATCAAAAATAAAAATCTTATATTAAATTACATTGGCAAAATCGAGCCAAAATTTAGCAAAAATTACGGAAAATAGGAATAAAAGCTTTTGCATATTCGCAAAACTTCAAACTTCGATAACCCACTGAAAAAAATTCAAAAAAGTCTATAATTCCATATTCTAGGATATAGGTGCTTTCAAATGATACTTTTCACAACTCTGCGATGAATATATGGATCGGCCAAAATTGACTGAACAAAAAACCCATTTGAGTATAAAGTTCCTCCCTCCCAACTAAAAAGGGGGTAGGAACAACTGCACAATCATTCTGTTTGGAATGCTAAAAATGCAAGTGTTTGAAATCTGACATTGAAAAATCTTACCATAGTTAAATTTTACGATAATTGTTTGATTGATTAATTGGCAGGCTACTTAAAAGCAGGCTACTTGGTCTCAAAAAATTTGGGGTATGAATTGATTTTGAAATTTCTTGATTCAGATAGAAACAAGTGACTCTGATGGAAGTTTCATTTTGATACGAAGCTAATCGAAAACCACAAACCTTACAAAAATTCATCGCATTCACCGCAAATCGTACAATTTTTAGTAATATTTAGCGGTTATACCTCGACACGAGAGTCTGATCAGAAGTAATTTTAAACACATATGGGTCTGATCAGGAAAGCAGGTGGGTCTGATCAGGAAAGCAGCCCGTGTCGAGGTGTCACCGCTAAAAATTGCTAAAAGATGAAATTTGAGTAAAAATTGTAAGATTTGCGTTCAATGCGATGAATGCGGTGAAAAAAAAACTTTTAAGCGTTGAAAAGTTTCTTTCACCGCTTAAGTGGTTAAGAAAAGTTTTTCGACGCTACCAGCAAAGTGCGGTGGAAAAAAGTTTTTCAGCGCTACCAGCTGAATGCGCTGAAAAAATTTTTTTCACCGCTATCAGCAGAATGCGGTGAAAAAATTTTCACCGCTGAAATCGCAAATCTTACAATAATTTACCGCTGATTTCACCACTAATCTTTAATTTGCAGGAAACATCCTTGAGGTACGTGACCGATGGCGCAGTGGAATAAGAAGGTGTTGATATGACGGAGGTGAGAGGTTCGAACCCGTATACGTGATTGTTTTTGTAAGAAATCATGTGAATACGGTGAAAAAAAATTTCTGACGCTAAAAACCGCGAATCTTACAAAAATTCACCGCATTCAACACTAAAAGATGCGAGTGCTTCGCTGTGAAAAAAAGTTTTTTTCACCGCTATTAACAGCTAATCTTACATTTTTTAACCAAATCTCGATCCAGGAGGTGAGTCTTTTGGGCGCACAGAATCTGTCAAACGCGGTATTGTCTGATCAGAGGCACTTTCGTTCCGAGAAGGTCTAATCAGGACGATTTCGATCGCCTGGGCTGTCAGTATATGTATGAACAACTCTTAAGATTCTCGAAAATACTGCCTTTAACAACATCTGATATCATAGGACATTATTAGCAAATTTCAAAAATTTATCAGAGAAAATGTTTGATCAAGATCTATCGCATCTAGCGTCAAAATGATCAAACTGGCATGTCCTAAAGTGTAACTTTTTGTTTATCTGGGGGAGGCGGGGTACTAGCATGTGTCCCAATGTGTTGAGTCCTTTTGTTTATCTTTAGGCTTATCGCTCATTATAGCTCTCTCCATGAAATCGTACCCCCTCATGAAATCAGAGCCTCCTCCCTCCCTCACCTCATTATGATATACTTAACATGAGTGGGGGAGGGCTATAGGTTATCTAACCACTCAGCTGTGGGGCTATAATGGGAATAACCCAATTGTTGCCTGTTTCGATTGACCAATAAAGAGGTCTCATTTGTCCTTAAAAGGGATGCGGTCTCTGCTTTACTCTAACACAAAAACTTGCGATGCCGAAATCTTAGAGAACTTGCTTTAAGAAAAAAAAAGGGATCTTACCCGTATGTGCCCCTCGCCCCAATTCATTATGTAAAAATATGGCAAATGCGTCTACAGGTTGCAAATAAAATGCACTCAATAAGCTCGGGGGGACACAAACGGAAAAGATCCAACTCGTCTTTTGCTTATCCTCAATTTAATTAGCAACAAAAATTGATTTTACTCATTATAAACCCCCCTTGAAAACTATAGCCCCCTTATGGTAAAATTACGTTGATTGGTGGGGGGAGAGGGCTATAGGTTATCTGACCACAAAGCGGGGGGACTATAATGGGAAAGACCAACAAATTCAACCTGGCGTAAGTACCATTACAAAATTACAAAGAAATTTAGCTGCACGCGCTTTAAAGAAATTGAAACACCAGATGTTAAAATGCCAAAAGACCCTACTTGGCCAAAAAATGACTATCGTTGACTTTCCTAATTTGATTTACGTAACAATTACTTAAAAATTGATTACCATGGTAACAAATTTGAGTCCTCCCATTATAGACCCCATAAAAATTTCGCCCCCACTTTGGTATATTTACCATGATTGGGGACTATTGGTTATCTGACCACTAAGCAGGGGGGCTATAATGGGATAGACCCACAAATTGTATGTTGATAAATCTTTTCAAGATCTTTGCGTGGTTACTGGTATGATTTTCCCTTGATTGGATGTTACCTTTTAAAGTTATCTTGAAGATAACAGGATCTGCTTTCAAACCCTTGCACGTTTTTTAGGAGTATTGAGCTATGTTTTGCTGGTTTGTTTCTTGTAATATTTTAATTGTTGATTTGGAACGTATTCCTGTCCCATCTTTGTAATCAGTCATTTTTGACCGATTGATGTCTTTTTCGGAGAAATTAAAACAGTAGTACGATTAATCAGCTCCTTGAAATTTGTGTTGATCTGTCAAAAGACCTTTGGGATTTTTAATTTCTCAGGGTGTAAGTGAAGCATTATTTTTTCAAAAACAAAATGATAATTTACATTTTTTCACTTTTGGGGTACGTCTATTAGCTAATAAATACTTTATATATGCTTTGCAAATTGGTCTGCATGGTAACAAATTGTATGATGGTAATTTTTTTCAAGATCGTGCCGTGGTCATTGACATGATTTTCTCTTGAGTGGGTGTTACCTTGTTAGGTTATCTTGAAGATAACAGGATCTACTCTCACGCTAATGTCCGTTTTTAAGGAAAATTGAGATATGTTTCGCTGGGTTTTTTCATGCAAAAAAAATTCGGAGATTTGGAACGTAATCTTGTCGCAGTTTTGTAATCAGTAAATTTTGACCGATTGATATTTTTTTCGGAGAGACTAAAATAGTATTACTGTTAATCAGTTTTTGAAAATTGTATTAATATGTCAAAAGAATTTCCGAATTTTCAATTTTTCAAGGTATAATTGAAGCAAAATTTTTTTTAAATTAACATTTCATTTGTTTTAGGCCTATGAGCTTTTAGGCCTACGATCTCTTTTAGGCCTATGAGCTAAAAAGTACATTATATACGTTTAACAAATTGGTATTTATGGTGACAAATTGTATGATGGTATTTTTTTTCAGGATCATGAGGTGATTTTTGATATGATTTTCCCTTGAGAGGATATTACCTTGTTAAGTTATCTTGTAGACAATAAGATCTGCTCCCACGCTATTGTCTGTTTTTTAAAAGTATTGAACTATGTTTTGCTGGGTTGTTTCATGCAAGGTTTTAATTATGGGTTCGGAACGTAATGCTGTCCCGCCTTTGTAATCAGTCATATTTGACTGATTGAAATCTTCTTCGGAGAGATTAATAAACTAGTACGATTGCTCAGCTCTTAGAGTTTTGTGTTGATCTGTCAAAACACTTTGGGATTTTTAATTTCTCATGGCGTAAGTAAAGCATGAGTTTTTCAGAAACAAAATGATAATTTTTTTTTCACTTCTGTTGTACGTCTGAAAGATAATAAATACATTATATATGCTTTACAAATTGGTCTCCATTGTAACATATTGTATGATGTTAATATTTTTCGAGATCTTGCGTGGTCATTGACATGATTTTCCCTTGAGTAGGTGATACCTTGTCAATTTATCTTGAAGAAAACAGGATCTGCTCTCACGCTAATGTCCGTTTTTAAGGAAAATTGAGATATGTTTCGCTGGGTTTTTTCATGCAAAAAATAATTCGGAGATTTGGAACGTAATCTTGTCGCAGTTTTGTAATCAGTAATTTTTGACCGATTGATATTTTTTTCGGAGAGATTAAAATAGTATTACTGGTAATCAGCTTTTGAAAAATGTATTAATATGTCAAAAGAATTTCAAAATTTTCAATTTTTCAAGGTATAATTGAAGCAAAATTTTTTTTTATATTAACATTTCATTTGTTTTCACATCTCTTTTAGGCCTATGAGCTAAAAAGTACATTATATACGTTTAACAAATGGGTATTTATGGTGGCAAATTGTATGATGGTAATTTTTTTCAGGATCATGAGGTGATTTTTGATATGATTTTCCCTTGAGCGGATATTACCTTGTTAAATTATCTTGTAGACAATAAGACGTGCTCCCACGCTATTGCCTGTTTTTAAAAGTATTGAACTATGTTTTGCTGGGTTGTTTCATGCAAGGTTTTAATTGTGGGTTCGGAACGTAATCCTGTCTCGCCTTTGTAATCAGTCATATTTGACTGATTGAGATCTTCTTCGGAGAGATTAACAAAATAGTACGATTGCTCAGCTCTTAGAGTTTTGTGTTGATCTGTCAAAACACTTTGGGATTTTTAATTTCTCATGGCGTAAGTAAAGCATGAGTTTTTCAAAAACAAAATGATAATTTTTTTCCACTTCTGTTGTACGTCTGAAAGATAATAAATACATTATATATGCTTTACAAATTGGTCTCCATTGTAACATATTGTATGGTGTAATATTTTTCGAGATCTTGCGTGGTCATTGACATGATTTTCCCTTGAGTAGGTGATACCTTGTCAATTTATCTTGAAGAACACAGGATCTGCTCTCACGCTAATGTCCGTTTTTAAGGAGAATTGAGCTATTTTTTGCTGGGTTTTTTCATGCAAAAAATAATTTGGAGATTTGGAACTTAATCTTGTCGCAGTTTTGTAATCAGTAAATTTTGACCGATTGATATTTTTTTTCGGAGAGACTAAAATAGTATTACTGTTAATCAGCTTTTGAAAATTGTATTAATATGTCAAAAGAATTTCAAAATTTTCAATTTTTCAAGGTATAATTGAAGCAAAATCTTTTTTTATATTAACATTTCATTTGTTTTCACATCTCTTTTAGGCCTATGAGCTAAAAGGTACTTTATATACGTTTAACAAGTTGGTATTTATGGTGACAAATTGTATGATGGTAATTTTTTTCAGGATCATGAGGTGATTTTTGATATGATTTTCCCTTGAGAGGATATTACCTTGTTAAATTATCTTGTAGACAATAAGATCTGCTCCCACGCTATTGTCTGTTTTTTAAAAGTATTGAACTATGTTTTGCTGGGTTGTTTCATGCAAGGTTTTAATTGTGGGTTCGGAACGTAATCCTGTCTCGCCTTTGTAATCAGTCATATTTGACTGATTGAGATCTTCTTCGGAGAGATTAATAAACTAGTACGATTGCTCAGCTCTTTGAGTTTTGTGTTGATCTGTCAAAACACTTTGGGATTTTTAATTTCTCATGGCGTAAGTAAAGCGTGAGTTTTTCAAAAACCAAATGATAATTGTTTTTTTTTCACTTCTGGTGTACGTCTGAAAGATAATAAATACATTATATATGCTTTACAAATTGGTCTCCATTGTAACATAATGTATGGTGTTAATATTTTTTGAGATCTTGCGTGGTCATTGACATGATTTTCCCTTGAGTAGGTGATACTTTGTCAAGTTATTTTGAAGATAACAGGATCTGCTCTCACGCTAATGTCCGTTTTTAAGGAAAATTGAGCTATTTTTCGCTGGGTTTTTTCATGCAAAAAATAATTTGGAGATTTGGAACTCAATCTTGTCGCAGTTTTGTAATCAGTAAGTTTTGACCAATTGATATTTTTTTGGAGAGACTAAAATAGTATTACTGTTAATCAGCTTTTGAAAATTGTATTAATATGTCAAAAGAATTTCAAAATTCTCAATTTTTCAAGGTATAATTGAAGCAAAATTTTTTTAAAAAAAATTAACATTTCATTTGTTTTCACATCTCTTTTAGGCCTATGAGCTAAAAAGTACATTATATACGATTAAGAAATTGGTATTTATGGTGACAAATTGTATGATGGTAATTTTTTTCAAGATCATGAGGTGATTTTTGATATGATTTTCCCTTGAGAGGATTTTACCTTGTTAAGTTATCTTGTAGACAAAAAGATCTGCTCCCACGCTATTGTGTTTTTTTAGGCGTATTGAACTGTGTTTTGCTGGATTGTTTCATGCAAATTTTTAATTGCTGATTCGGAACGTAATTCTGTTCCGGCTTTGTAATCGGTCATTTCTGACCAATTGATATTTTTTTCAGAGAGATTAAAAAACAAGTACGATTGATCAATTCTTTGATTTGTATATTTATGAACTTTCAAGATTCTCGCAAATGTTGCCTTTGACAACATCGTTTATCATTGGACATTATTAGCAAATTTCACAGATTTATCAGAGAAAATGTTTGATCAATATCTATCGCATCTAGCGTCAAAATGATCAAACTCGCATGTCCTAAAATGTAATTTTTTGTTTATCTGGGGGAGGCAGGGTACTAGCATGTGTTCTAATGTGTTGAGTCCTTTTGTTTATCTTGGGGGGGGGGGGGCTGTATACCTAGAATATATCGAGGAGAATGATACCGCACAAAATTAGGTAGTCTACTTAATTATTGGGGTCTTTCTCGTTATAGCTCCCCCCCCCCACCCTCACCTCATTATGATATACTTAACATGATTGGGGGAGGGCTGTAGGTTATCTAACCACTCAGCTGTGGGGTAATGGGAAAGATACAATTGTTGCCGGTTGCGATTGACCAATAAAGAGGTCTCGTTTGTCCTGAAAAGGGGTCCGGTCTCTTTTGACTCTAACACAAAAACTTGCGATGCCGAAATCTTAGAGAACTTGCTTCAAGAAAAAAAGGATCTTACCCGTATGTGCCCCTCGCCCCAATTCATTATGTAAAAATATGGCACATGCGTCTACAGGTTGCAAATAAAATGCACTCAATAAGCTCGGGGGGATGGGGGGACACAAATGGAAAAGATCCAAAACGTCTTTTGCTTATCCAAGCATTACTTCCTTGTCCGATGTCGAAATGACATCGTATTTTGTGACGTGTTGCGTTAAGCTGTGAACTAAGTTCACTGATCGCCAAATTTGTTCATTTTTTGATTTCCCGCTGTGAAAATATGAGGCCAAATTCTTCACGCATATAATTTTGTACTCACATTTTATTCAGGCTGTAGTTCAAAAAATTATTGGTTCGATAATTTGACACAACATATATTGACTTCAAACAACACATTAAATTGATGCAGTGTGATTTTAATAAAAAATTTTAGTGTAAAATTTTATTGTGATCAATTTTATTCATCAAGCAATGAAAACTAAACATTCTTGACTCACTTTAATTAGCAACAAAAATGGGTCTTTCCCATTATAACCCCCCTTGAAAATTATAGCCCCCCTTATGGTATAATTACCATGATTGGTGGGGGGAGAGAGAGGGCTATAGGTTATCTGGGAAAAACCCGCAAAAATAATCTGGCGTAAGTACCATTGTCATATTACAAAGAAATTTTAGCTGCACGCGCTTCAAAGAAAATAAAACAGCAGATGTTAAAATGCCAAAAGATCCTACTTAGCCAAAAATTGACTATCGCCGAC
Organism: Convolutriloba macropyga; assembly: GCF_964194025.1. Classification (NCBI taxonomy): domain Eukaryota; kingdom Metazoa; phylum Xenacoelomorpha; order Acoela; family Convolutidae; genus Convolutriloba; species Convolutriloba macropyga. Next base: position 7,377,623 of record NC_134472.1, read on the forward strand.
TTTCCTCATTTGAAAATTTTGACTTATTATATCAAACCACTTCGCAGTTCTCGATCAACGCAAGAAGTTCGCAGTGACTTCAAGCAGATTTACGTAACAATTACTTAAAAATTGATAACCATGGTAACAAATTGGAGTCCTCCCATTGTAGACCCCATAAAAATTTCTCCCCTACTTTGGTATATTTACCATGATTGGAGACTATAGGTTATCTGACCACTAAGCAGGGGGGATATAATGGGAAATACCCACAAATTGTATGTTGGTAAATCTTTTCAAGATCTTTCCGTGGTTATTGGTATGATTTTCCCTTGATTGGATGTTACCTTGTTAAGTTATCTTGAAGATAACAGGATCTGCTTTCAAGCCCTTGCACGTTTTTTAGGAGTATTGAGCTATGTTTTGCTGGTTTGTTTGGTGTAATATTTTAATTGTGGATTCAGAACGTATTCCTATCCCAGCTTTGTAATCAGTCATTTTTGACCGATTGATATCTTTTTCGGAGAGATTAAAACAGTAGTACGATTAATCAGCTCCTTGAAATTTGTGTTGATCTGTCAAAAGACCTTTGGGATTTTTAATTTCTCAGGGTGTAAGTGAAGCATTATTTTCTCAAAAACAAAATGATAATTTACATTTTTTCACTTTTGGGGTACGTCTATTAGCTAATAAATACTTTATATATGCTTTGCAAATTGGTCTGCATGGTAACAAATTGTATGATGGTAATTTTTTTCAAGATCGTGCCGTGGTCATTGACATGATTTTCTCTTGAGTGGGTGTTACCTTGTTAGGTTATCTTGAAGATAACAGGATCTACTCTCACGCTAATGTCCGTTTTTAAGGAAAATTGAGATATGTTTCGCTGGGTTTTTTCATGCAAAAAATAATTCGGAGATTTGGAACGTAATCTTGTCGCAGTTTTGTAATCAGTAAATTTTGACCGATTGATATTTTTTTTCGGAGAGACTAAAATAGTATTACTGTTAATCAGCTTTTGAAAATTGTATTAATATGTCAAAAGAATTTCAAAATTTTCAATTTTTCAAGGTATAATTGAAGCAAAATTTTTTTTTATATTAACATTTCATTTGTTTTCACATCTCTTTTAGGCCTATGAGCTAAAAAGTACTTTATATACGTTTAACAAGTTGGTATTTATGGTGACAAATTGTATGATGGTAATTTTTTTCAAGATCATGAGGTGATTTTTGATATGATGTTCCCTTGAGTGGATTTTACCTGGTTGAGTTATCTTGTAGACAAAAAGATCTGCAACCACGCTGTGTCTGTTTTTTAAAAGTATTGAACTATGTTTTGCTGGGTTGTTTCATGCAAGGTTTTAATTGTGAGTTCGGAACGTAATCCTGTCCCGCATTTGTAATCAGTCATTTTTGACTGATTGATATCTTCTTCAGAGAGATTAAAGAACTAGTACGGTTGCTGAGCTCTTTGAATATTGTGTTGATCTGTCAAAATACTTTGGGATTATTAATTTCTCATGGCGTAAGTAAAGCATGAGTTTTTCAAAAACACAATGATAATTAATTTTTTTCACTTATGGTGTACGTCTAATAGCTAATAATTACATTATGTATGCTTTACAAATTGGTCTCCATTGTTACAAATTGTATGATGTTAATGTTTTTCGAGATCTTGCGTGGTCATTGACTTGATTTTCCCTTGAGTGGGTGATACCTTGTCAAGTTGTATTGAAGATAACAGGATCTGCTCTCAAGCACTTGTCCGTTTTTTTAGGCGTATTGAACTGTGTTTTGCTGGATTGTTTCATGCAATGTTTTAATAGCGGATTCGGAACGTAATCCTATTCCGGATTTGAAACGTAATCCATTATTTATGCTTTACAAATTGGTCTACATGGTAACAAACTGTATGATGGTAATTCTTTTTCAAAATCGTGCCGTGGTCATTGACATGATTTTCTCTTGAGTGGGTGTTACCTTGTTCGGTTATCTTGAAGATAACAGGATCTACTCTCACGCTAATGTCCGTTTTTGAGGAAAATTGAGCTATGTTTCGCTGGGTTTTTTCATGCAAAAAATAATTCGGAGATTTGGAACGTAATCTTGTCGCATTTTTGTAATCAGTAAAATTTGACCGATTGATATTTTTTTGGAGAGATTAAAATAGTATTACTGTTTATCAACTTTTGAAAATTGTATTAATATTTCAAAAGAATTTCAAAATTGTCAATTTTTCAAGGTACAATTGAAGCAAAATTTTTTTTAAAAAAATTAACATTTCAATTGTTTTCACATCTCTTTTAGGCCTATGAGCTAAAAAGTACATTATATAAGTTTAACAAATTGGTATTTATGGTGACAAATTGTATGATGGTAATTTTTTTCAGGATCATGAGGTAATTTTTGATATGATTTTCCCTTGTGAGGATTTTACCTTGTTAAGTTATCTTGTAGACAAAATATCTGCTCCCAGGCTATTGTCTGTTTTTTAAAAGTATAGAACCATGTTTTGCTGAGTTGTTTCATGCAAGGTTTTATTTGTGGGTTCAGAACCTAATCCTGTCCCGCCTTTGTAATCAGTCATATTTGACTGATTGAGATCTTCTTCGGAGAGATTAAAAAAACTAGTGCGATTGCTCAGCTCTTTGAATTTTGCGTTGATCTGTCAAAACACTTTGGGATTTTTGATTTCTCATGGCGTAAGTTAAGCATGAGTTTTTCAAAAACAAAATGATAATTGTTTTTTTTTCACTTCTGCTGTAGGTTTGAAAGGTAATAAATACATCATATATGCTTTACAAATTGGTCTCCATTGTAACATATTGTATGATGTTAACATTTTTCGAGATCTTGCGTGGTCAATGACTTGATTTTTCCTTGAGTGTTTGTTACCTTCTTAAGTTATCTTCTGCTCTCATGTTCTTGTCCGTTTTTAAGGAGTATTGAGCTATGTTTTGCTGGATTTTTTATGCAAAAAAAACTTAGAGATTTGGAACATAATCCTGTCGTGGTTTTGTAATCAGTAATTCTTGACCGATTGAGATTATTTTCGGAGAGACCAAAATGGTATTCCTGTTAATCAGTTCTTTAAAAATTTTATTTATCTGTCAAAAGACGTTTAAATTTTTTAATTTTTCAAGGTCTAATTGAAATAAATTCTTTTTGAAAAGTTAACGGTTCACTTGTTTTCACATCTCTTTTACGCCTATGAGCTAACAAGTATTTTATATACGTTTTTTAAATTGGTCTCCTCGGTAGCAAATTGTATGATGGTAAATTTTTTCAAGATCTTGCTGTGGTTATTGGTATGATTCTCTCTTGAGTGGATGTTCCCTTATCAATTTATCTTGAAGATAACAGGATCTGCTCTCACGTTCTTGTCCGTTTTTTTAATAGTATTGAAATTTGTTTTATTGGGTTGTTTCATGCAATTTTTTAATTGTGGATTCGGAACGTATTTTTGTCCCCGTTTCGTAATCAGTCATTTTTAACCGATTGATATCTTTTTCGGAGAGATAAAAAAGGTTGTAATATTAATCAGTTCTTTGAATATTTTACTGATCCGTCAAAACACCCTTGAAACCTTCAACATCTCAATGTATAAATGCAAAAAATTTGTCATAAAAATTGATGTTTAGTTTTTTTCAAGTCCGTTGTACGCCTATGAACTAAAAAATGCAATATATATGCTTTACAATTTGGTTTCCATGGTAAAAACTTGTATGATTGTATTTTTTAAGATCTTGCCGTGGTTATTAATAAGGTTTTCCCTTGAGTGGATGTTAACTCGTTAGTTTATTTTGAAGATAACAGGATCTCATCTTACGATCTTGTCCGTTTTTAAGGAGTATTGCGCTATGTTTTGCTGGATTTTTTATGCAAAAAATAATTTAGAGATTTGGAACATAATCCTGTCGCAGTTTTGTAATGAGTAGTTTTTGACCGATTAAGATTATTTTCGGAGAGACCAAAAAGGTATTCCTGTTAATCAGTTTTTTAAAAATTTTATTTATCTGTCAAAAGACGTTTAAAACTTTTAATTTTTCAAGGTTTAATTGAAGCAAAATTTTTTTGAAAAGTTAACTTTTCATTTGTTTTCACATCTCTTTTACGCCTATGAGCTAACAAGTACATTATATACGTTTTTTAAATTGGTCTCCTCGGTAGCAAATTGTATGATGGTAATCTTTTTCAAGATCTTGCTGTGGTTATTGATATGATTCTCCCTTGAGTGGATGTTCCCTTGTCAATTTATCTTGAAGATAACAGGATCTGCTCTCACGTTCTTGTCCGTTTTTTGATAGTTTTGAAATATGTATTGCTGGGTGCTTTCATGCAATGTTTTAATTGTGGATTCGGAACGTAATTTTGTCCCGATTTTGTAATCAGTCATTTTTAACCGATTGATATCTTTTTCGAAGAGATAAAGAAGGTAGTAATATTAATCTGTTCTTTGAATATTTTATTGATCTGTCAAAACACCCTTGAAACCTTCATTTTCTCAATGTATAAATGCAAAAACATTTTCCATAGAAATTGATGTTTAATTTTTTTCAAGTCTGTTGTACGCCTATGAGCTAAAAAATACGTTATATATGCTTTACAAATTGGTTTCCATGGTAAAAATTTGTTTGATTTTATTTTTTAAGATCTTGCCGTGGTTATTGATAAGGTTTTCCCTTGAGTGGATGTTAACTCGTTAGTTTATCTTGAAGATAACAGGATCTCACTTCACGTTCTCGTCCGTTTTTAAGGAGTATTGAGCTATGTTTTGGATTGTTTCAAGCAATATTTACTTTGGTGGGTTGGAACGAAATCCTGTTGCGGTTTTGTAATCAGTGATTTTTGACCGCTTGATTTCTTTTTTGGAGAGACTAAAATGGTATTACTGTTAATCATTTATTTGAAAATTGCATTAATCTGTCAGGAAACCTTTAATTTTTCAATTTCTCAAGCTATAATTGAAGCAAAAATTTTTCAAAAAAGTGACATTTCCTTTGTTTTTACATCTGTTGTACGCCTATGAGCTAACAAGTACATTATATGAGTTTTACAAATTGGTCTACATTGTAGCAAATTGTATGATGGTAATCTTTTTCAAGATCTTGCCGTGGTTAATGATATGATTTTCCCTTGAGTGGATGTTCCCTAGTTAATTTATCTTGAAGATAACAGGATCTGCTCTCACGTTCTTGTCCGTTTTTTGATAGTATTGAAATATGTTTTGCTGGGTGGTTTCATGCAATGTTTTAATTGTGGATTCGGAACGTAATTTTGTCCCGGTTTTTGTAATCAGTCATTTTTAACCGATTGATATCTTTTTCGGAGAGATAAAACAGGTAGTAATATTAATCTGTTCTTTGAATATTTTATTGATCTGTCAAAACACCCTTGAAACCTTCAACTTCTCAATGTATAAATGCAAAACATTTTCCATAAAAATTGATGTTTAATTTTTTTCAAGTCTGTTGTACGCCTATGAGCTAAAAAATACGTTACATATGCTTTACAAATTGGTTTCCATGGTAAAAATATGTATGATTGTATTTTTTAAGATCTTGCCGTGGTTATTGATAAGGTTTTCCCTTGAGTGGATGTTAACTCGTTAGTTTATCTTGAAGATAACAGGATCTCACTTCACGATCTCGTCCGTTTTTAAGAAGTATTGAGCTATGTTTTGGATTGTTTCAAGCAATACTTACTTTGGTGGGTTGGAACGAAATCCTGTTGCGGTTTTGTAATCAGTGATTTTTGACCGCTTGATTTCTTTTTTGGAGAGACTAAAATGGTATTACTGTTAATCATTTCTTTGAAAATTGCATTAATCTGTCAGGAAACCTTTAATTTTTCAATTTCTCCAGCTATAATTGAAGCATTACATCTGTTGTACCTTTGTTTTTACATCTGTTGTACGCCTATGAGCTAACAAGTACATTATATGAGTTTTACAAATTGGTCTCCATTGTAGCAAATTGTATGATGGTAATCTTTTTCAAGATCTTGCCATGGTTAATGATATGATTTTCCCTTGAGTGGATGTTCCCTAGTTAATTTATCTTGAAGATAACAGGATCTGCTCTCACGCTCTTGTCCGTTTTTTAGGAGTATTGAACCATGGTTCTGTTTTGTTTTCCCGGTTTTGTTATCTTTCATTTTTAACCAATTGATGTAATTTTTGGAGAGAATAAAAGGGAAGTAATATTGATCAGCTCTTTGAAGATTGTATTGATCTGTCAAAAGACCTTTAAAATTTTTAACTTCTATAATTGAAGGAAAAAATTATGAAAAAAAAGATATTTCTTGTATTTTCCTATCTGTTGTACGCCTAATTAAAAAAATGTTAAAAAACTGAGTCCTTTTTGTAGTCGATAACACCGAAAATGATATTAAACGGAAAAATTTATTGATGCCTACGTTATATTCAGTTGTCCTTTTCAAACCATACCTGTGTTGGCTTCTAATAAATGCATGCTGTTTATATATGTGTATGTATAAACTTACTTAACTTTAACAGAATATTTAAACATGTATAAATGGGGGGGTGCAAAACTAAGCGGGGGGGCTCTAGCAGAAAAGGTCAGTGGGGGGCTCTAGCAGATCTCAGTTTGCATCCGTTTAACACTCATTTTTCTTGTATCACCCCTCCTACGTTACCCTTTATACCCCCATTAAAAAAAATGATTTTTTGATGGCTTGACACATTTCCTTTGCGAAGCACAACCGATGACAATCCCCTTTGTTTTAAATGCTTCAGTTTCCTCACATCTTCAATTAGGATGGTTGCGTGTTTGATGTCAATTAACTTCAGAATTTTTGGTGTAAGGAAAAGATTGATGGTTTCAATCACTTATTTCACATTATCTTGAGTCTGCCGGTCGTACGGATGTTGTCGCATTCTTTTTCAACTCAACCACTATAAATTTTCTTTTGTGATAATGGAAAATTTATTGAAAACTTGTTGCAATTTTCATTTGATTATTGCTGATTGAGATATACACTTGGAGACGTTTACTTCGATTAGTTTTGTAAGAGATTCTAAACCAAAGCTAACCCATCTACCAAGTTAGTGTTTTCTTTTCTATTGTAGGTATTATACAGAATTGTTGTGGGTAGGTAGTTGAGAACTTCCGTGGGAAAACAAGTTTTTTTTCTAATACAATGAGGAGCGCTAACGTGAGTGTGTTTTACGTTTCTCAACCCCGTACTGCGAGCTCATTAAGCGGAGAAGGAAACTTTGTGAGATAAAGTCGAGGCTAATTAACGTTTCGAGTCTCAAATATAACTATCAGTCTATAAAAGCTAAAGAAAAAAGTTTCTGAATAGCTATCTCGATTTCTATAACTATAACTAGAAATCAAAGAAAGTTATAAATCTTAATAGTTTATTGGAAAGATTTTGTCGGAAAAAAATAAACCAAGAAGAAGAAATGTGTTGTTGTAAGGTCTTGCATTGTCTAGTGAACCACAAACCTAAGTAAATATATTCGTCCTTTTATTGCAAATTTCTAGAAAAAACCCTTTTAATGTTCTTAACAATAAATTGCAGAATCCACAATTTTTAAGTCCAAGGAAAAAGTTTGGTCAAACAGGTTTCCTTTTCAAATTAATTTAAATAACTTGTGAGAAAATAGAAAAAAAACTATTTTTAGTTATAAATTTTTATATATATATATATATATATATATATATATATATAATATATATATATATATATATATATATATATATATATATATATATATATATATATAGCATCAGAGGAGCAATCAGATAAAAGTTTATATATCATCAGCAACAAAAAAGTACGTTTCGAAAACTCATTTGAGACCGGTCTTTCATGAGACCAAGCAACAAGTCGACAAAACAGAACAAACAGCAATAATTGCAAGAACGTTTATTTTCATGAAAACAATTTATTACAAAGCCTATAACACCATAACGAAAAAATTGAAATAAGAATTTTTATAATTCCAACGTAAACTATTGAGAGAGGTCATAATTCAGAATGTCCTTTAAATACAAACAGCAACAAATACATCCAAAACAATTCATTTAAAGGTTGGAAGAAAACGGTGTCGAAATTGTCAGATTTTCTTTATATCCTTTTGATATATTCAACTGCTCTTACATTCAAAGCCAAATGAAAACAGAACTGTCATTTATGTTGTGCTATAAAGAAAAAAAAATAATGAATATAACTCAAAATATTTTTATATCCGTTTATTAAAAAATTGTTGATAACTCGAAATGTCAGCCATAAAACCGTTAACTAAATCAACAACTATCATGGAGAACAAATACTTTCTCTTGAAAAACATCCGTGCTATGTTTAATTAGACTATTCTACAACTGGACAGAAAAAAATTAAGAAAATGAAAAAACTTCAAACTGTCCCGATTTTTTTAACCGGGTATTTTCAAAAGTAATAACAACCAGAAAGTTGTCACTACTAACAAACAGATAGATTCAACTGTAACCAAATAGGAAATCACTTGTATCCTCCCATCAGGGACGAACAAGTCTTAAAACTATGAATTACCAAGGAATCATTCAAAATTCTACAATCAAGTTTACGAAAACACATTATTGAAGCAATTAAAATCATAAGCTATCAGTTGAAAAACTTAAGGGTATTCATTGTGGTAATTTTCGAACGTCAATGGACCCTATTTTTGAAGGGATTGTCCAAAAAAAACAGCCAGAGATAATCATAAGCAATTATTATCAAAAAAGAACGGGACATGTCATTAATGAGGCAAAATGACAAGTTGTCAAACAATGAACAAAAAAGAATTCCGAAAATCAAAAAAAAAATTCGAAAACAGTCTATTTCAACGTCCATTATACCAATAGTTATGAGCTGAAATCATTATTTAAGGTTGTTAATGAAAGAAATGAAGCCAATGAGACCTGTAGTTGTCCAGAAAATGCTATAAAACTTCAAAAGGAACGACAAATACAAGTAGAAATTGAAAAGTCAATAATTTTTCCCCAAGAAAACCGTTTGGAAGCCGCTGAAACTATACGTTTCTCTTTAAAATTGTTCAATATGCGAGAATTTTAGTTCAAATTGAATGAAGTTTGATGAAAAAGTGATGATCTGACAAGTCAACAAAAACACCTTCAAAGACGAGCAAATGTCAAAAAGTGGGCAAAAATCCAAAAGTTAATGAAAACTTGTGAAATTAAGGGCAAACACCCTTGATTATAAAATAACAGCTAGCAAGATTAGGCGTTCTTTCTGCAGAAGAATTTGCAGTTTGTTTTTACTGAGATTAAACAAGCAGTTGGTAGGATTTAGATTTAATGTGCAACTTTCAATAGATAATTGAAGTTTTGCTGTGAAACAACATATTTATAGATATAGTAGCTATCAGGTAATAACTGTAGGCATTATATGGGTTAAATTATAATGATTAAAGAAGCTAATTTGGTCTTTAATTATTGATACTCAGTCATCAGACTGTAAAAGAACAACAAATACGGGTAAAAAAATGTTAAATTGATGTTTTCGAGAAACCATAAAAACCATGAAACTTTATTTGAAAACAAAATATATAATGATAGGTACTCAATCTTACGTAAATGTTAAATGTCCTTTTTGATCTCTGACAGGAAACTATTATTTTCTGTTATAAACACAGAAAGGAAAACAAAAACAATGCTAACATAGTTTTAAATAGTACATCAACAAAAAAATCATAAGAAATTTTGATTGCCAAAAACTATGTGATGGGACCAAAAAAAAACCGTTATATTGCTGAACGTTTGCAAAAACTGTTCAAAGTGTAGTCGAAATAGATAAGATGCCAACAAATGTTCAAAAAATGATGCTTTTTGGACTACGATAAGTTAGCAAAAAACCAACTGCATTTCCTTCCAGAACACTTTTATAGGAACGAAAAGTAATAGTAGCCCTCTGTCGAGTTTGTTCGAAATGTGTCGGCAGGTTTGATGTCACTACTTCCAGCAAGTTTGAAAAAAAATGAACAAATAGGGATATTTGGTGCCATTGGCAACGAAAAGCTCTGAAAAAACAAAGCCTTTTTTGAGCAATATTTGTTGGACAAAAAAACTGGCAACACTCCTCTGTGTTTAGAGGCAAACCTAACAACACTATTATTGACAAAACTAACAAAAATAAGCAAATTTGACAAAAATTGAACAAATTGTCCGGAAAACGATACCAAAACACTCGAATGGCCACCAAAGTTTTAGACCTTGATAACAGGCCTGGAAAAGAACCAAATGTTTATTTCTATATTACACGCTCTACTGGTCTCTGATGATACTACTCAATAATCTCAACGGTGAATATATCGATCGGCCAAAGTTGACTAATCAAAAACACCAGTTGAGCATATTTTTCCTCCTCCACTGAAGTGGGTTGAAACAATAAACCTATTCCATATCCAATTGTTTTTTAATGTTATTAAGACAGACAAGCAATTTGTAAGGATTCAGAATTGAAAATTTTTCAATATTTTTAATACCAAAGTCAGAGGAACGAATTTGTCTTGTAACTGAGAATCCTTAGCTGACAAGGTATGTTAAAAAGTTATCGAACTTAAATATCGGCACAACCTTTTGAAAATAAGATTGTATCAATTAAATAATTGAAATCAAGAATCCTTTACGTTACATTTCCAAAAAAATTTTTCCTGCGTCAAAAGTTTTTCGAACTCAAACAAATGTTCGTTTCCTCAAACAAATGTTTTCGTCGGGTCTTAGAAAACAAACTTTCTCTGAATATTTTACTACTAATGTGTATGGAAAGCAAAAATGAGTTAATGGGGAAACTTTGATTTTGATAACTATAAGATTTTCTGCGTGCTTTTTGCAATTTGTGTCAACAAAACCTATAACATTGTCTGATTGATCTGATATCTTTTCAATTCATCTGTTTCGCATTAGAAAATAATTCATTAAACTCAGGAATAGTTATCTCGAAAAACCTTTTTAAATTTCTTCCTTAATTAGTTATTCGAAGATGTTTTTTTTTTGAAAATAAGAGCACGAAGTACCTGACAGTGAAATTGATTAAAAAAACAGCAAGAAATGAGATATGAGATGCTCGGTATTGTGCGTTCGCACATCATGTTTCGACCCCGTTTGCCGTGCGTTTCACTTTCAAAGATATGCTTTTGTCTTTTTGAGAACAATTAATTAGCAGATCAAAAACAAAAAGGGCAAAATTATAAAAAAAAACAATTATATTTTTTGGAAACAATTAAGTTCAAAGAAATGCAAAAATTAACTATCAACTGTATTCTTTCAATGGCTTCATTTATAACTCCATGCGAAGCCCATGAGACGTGTCATTACCCTTAAAGTCAAATAATGACCACAAAAAGAACAAATACAGTAGTCAAAAATCAGAAAATCAATTTTACGAGGAAAGGAAGCCGCAGCTTATAAAATTATATTCTATTCAATGAAAAAAATAAACAGAATTAAATCTGAATTATTTGAATGTCATTGATGTCATATTTGATTTTTCGTAAGGGCGTTAATCGGACATGACAGTAAAAGTTAAACTCAAGAATTGGAAAATATCTGAAACTATAAAAAGAATCTTTTGAATACTCCTAAGATCAACGCCAAAAATAAAGTTTAATAGGTAAATGACAAGTCGACCAGGATTACTACCTAATTCCATTACAAGAGAATGCAATCTCACTCATTGCTAAGACGAACCTAAAGGTCTGCAGGTCTCAGAAAAACGGTGTTGATGACATAAAATAAATAAACTTTTGGTTGAATTTATCATGTATGTTCATTGGCATCTAATTGAAAATCAATTTGATCTGTCAATACTTGAGCTTTGGAATGAAATAATTCGGGTCTGTAACTAATAAAACAACATTGAAAGAAGAAGAAAAAATTTTTAAAAGCGCTGTTTTAATCCAAACATTTTTTTTTGAATTGTAAAATTTTATAACTAGAGACAAAAACAATTCTCGTTTTTGCTGCTTGTCATAAAAACAAAAAAATTCTGTAATTGTTGTTGAAATAAGCAATTCGACCAAAGACTCAATATATCAAAAATATGTGATGTTTTTTTGATACCTATCCAGATATAATATTGAAAAACATTTAGTTATCAAATAAAAGCTTTAGATAGTCTATCTGTTAGCTACTTCGATATCGAATCAAACACCTGATATATTAGAACTCAGCCATGATACTACCAAAAGAAAACAGTAATTTCATACAAATCATCAACACTCTTACCTCTTTAAACGTAAAACCAGTGAGATTATCGCTAACAATTTCTCTAACAAATTCTGAACAATAAAAACATTGATCAGAATTTAAACAAAGTTTACAAAAAATGTGAACAAAAGAACGGAAGTTAGGCTAACGCTCACAAAACTTTAAACCTCCATTACTCCTCCGAAGAAGGGAAATTCAAAAAAAAAAATCTTTTTATTTTGACATTCTACGCTTGGCGAGCTTTCTGAAGATACCACTCACAACTGTGTACGATGAACACATCGATCGGCGAAAATTGACTGAAGAAAAAACAGTTGAGCATATAGTTAATTTTATTCGAACCTTTATTGGGATTTGTTAAATACATGTTTGCCTTAAAACGGACATATTATTTTGAAAAAGCGTTTTGGCTCGATTTCAAACGAATCAATTAAGATCATAATTGGAAAATCTGTGACATCAGTGAAAAGTAGAAAGTAGATATATATTGCCAATTCATAAGTAGGTTTACTTTGACGCTTGTGGTAACAAAAGAACAGTTACTTTTGATGTTTTTGGCGTCAAAATGGTACTAAATCTAAACCTGAATTAAATTCTCAACTTTGATTTAGAAGACAATAAATTTAGAAGACAAAACTAATATGCCATTAATGGACATTCCATTAAAAGCGTTTAAGGAGCAGATTAGATCATAAACTACTTGAAAAGTGACTCAGCAATAAGAGTTGAAACCACAAGAACAGAAATTATTGTAAAAACAGAAATAAACTAACTTGAGTTGAGTTTAGAATGAAATGAAATTGCGCTGAAATTTGAGTTGCATTAAAAACGCACCGAAATCCCTGTTTTTGTTTGGTTTGTTGAGAAATGGTTAGGCGGGTTAAGATTGATGGAAGCAGAAACAATGAATTTAAAAAGACCAAACAACTATAGCGCAATGCGAGCAAAAGCATTGCGACTGGTTGGAAAGAGAAATTTCCAGTAAAAAATTATAAAAAGACGTTATCATTTTCAATTATTTCAAGCTTCTATTTGAAATACAATTCCAAATTATTCTCGAGTTTCTTTGTAATAAAAATGGCAATATTCGGTTTTTAGGGGGGAAAAGTATTTTCCTTGGAATTAAAAATAATGACCTCTTTAAACAAGAAATCTTAAAAACGCCGCATTTTTTATTCATTCCGCTGTTCAGGGTTTTTTTGGGGTTTTTTGAACAAAATGATCAGCCTTTTCTTTCAAATGAGCACTTGAAATCATTTTGAAAGGTTGTACAGATTAAAGGACTAAATGTGCTGTGCAGTCGCACATGATGCTATAGATAAACAATCAAATCTTAGGCTTAAAAGACCTATAGACATTTAAGTCTATATATAGTCCTCCGCCAGCTGCAAGAGCGCGCGATTGCCAGTGACAATAAAATAATTTAATGCTCGACGATTAAATGTTTAATTGCTCTCTAACGAAGTTTGTAGCAATTAAATTAGTTCTGTTGGTCTTTCATTTTTATGCGATTTTTCGCTTGACCGATTTTTCGTCTGACCCATTTGACATTTTGTCCTCAAAAACGGGATAAACAAGTAGCGCCTTGCGGGCACTAAGTTCTCTTAGAGCCTTGAAACACTCCTTCAAATAAGCTAAAGCTAGCCTCACTAAGCCGTAGCTAGCTACTGACGCAGCCAACCGCTCTCCCGTCGTTTGAGAGCAATTCGCTCCGACGTTAGTTGGTTATATTTTGACATTATCCGCAAACAATTACTCATTGAAAAAGTCTAGTTATCAACGGAATTTGTTTTCGAGAAAAATTTTTGCCATCAATCAGTTCTCGAAAGTTTTTGTTTCACTCTTTATTATTTTTAATTTCTCTGTGTCAGATATTGAGATGTGTAGGAAACTTTCAGCAAAAGAAAGTTAAAAATCTGTGAATTCCAGTTGTATGCACTTTTCAACTTCTGAAAACAAGATCTTATTTTCATATTAAGAGACATATTAACATCATGATTTACTGAAGAGGTCCATTATATGTCAAATATAAATAAATTGAATTAAGCATTTTGTTTTGAACTTGCGTGAGGTCTGGGCTTGTATTGTTAAAATAAGGGGCCTAAAACTAAAAATGTTTATCATCAAAATCGCTTTGGACGCTTATCTAAAAACACCTATTCAAACTAGGTCATATATGCAGATTATTTATTTTGTCAAATCAATTGACGAAATTTCCCAGCTCATGAAATGTTAAATGTCACGTATATCTCTGGATACCTAAATTGCACATGTTTACTTTACAAAATCAATTCTTGTAATAAATGAGGAAAATATTAAGAGATACGAAAAACATGAAAAATATTTTAAAAATATAGTTTTTTTTGGATCGGGCACTGAAAAGACTTTTAAATAAATTTACCCATTTTGTTTTCAATATTTGACAATAAACAGGAACAAAAAAATTTCTATGCGCCAAGTTTTGTTTTAAATACAAAGTGCAAAAGAACCATTAAGTTATCTTAAAAATCATTTTGTTAGAAAAAGATGAAGACAAAAAATATTTACCAGCTTTTGTTTTTTCTCAAAGAAACCTTTACCACTGTCATTCGTTTCTGTAGTCTCAATTTTTCAGACTTATATTTTCCAGATTTTATTTCATTTTGCAAAACATGTTTAAAAAATACAATAAAGCTATATGAAGGAAGTCAAACTTGTTTGAAACACATTCCAGAGCAAGGTTAACATTGACATTTTTATTGATTTTTTTATTAATGTGTTTCTTAATTCGATTGACTTTCACTTTACTTTTTCCACTTATGGACTTTAAATGATAGTCACCTTCAAAATTCGTTCTGGAGTGTTTGAGAATCTTCAGAAAACAGTTTTAAGAAACTTTAAGAATTTTGTTTTCTCAATTTCCTGAAATAGCTTTTAAAAGTTTTAAATGTTGCCAGAAAACAGAATGGATTTAGACATGATGATTATTAAAATACCAATAAAAATATATATTGCTTTTTTCTGAAAACCCAAAATGGCCGCAAAAATTACTCAACAGCAGATTAATAAGTCAATGTATTCACTCAAAATAAAATTACCCGTTGTCTGATACTGAAACATGGGAGCAGTTCAATTTAGCAATGATGCCAAAAACATTAAAATTTCAAATCAGAAGTATTCAAGTAAACGCAAAAATTATATGCAACTTGTTCCGAAGGAATGACTGTCGAGAGTTCTTCGAAGTCAATCGCTAAATAACTTAATTTTTTATTGAACACAAAATAACTGTATACTGGAGATCAGATTTTTTTTAAAAAATTTTTTCAAAATCTGCATTTTTATATCAATCTTAATTGAAGAATCAAAATTTTGCTATTTCAAAAAAATAAGGTAATTTTTAATTGAAATGAAGCAAATAGTTTTGTTCCATCAAGGGTTTTATTTTTATAAATACTGAAGCAGCTTCATCGAAAACTGCAGAAAAATTTTTTGAGTTATTGAAATCCAATTATCCTTTGAGAAATCATATCGGCAACAAATCATTGATTCTTATACATTAATTTCTATGTGTCTGCAACAAAACATTGATCGTCTAAAGCGCTTTAAGAAATGTGGGCTGGCATAAGTTTTCTAACCATTTTTATGAGCGGTTGGAACAATGAGCATAATATTTATCCCAAAACATTGCAGAAGAATGGTTGCAGTGTTAAGAAGAATATATATATATATATATATATATATATATATATATATAGCTTGATATAAAATTTGACGATCATCAAAAGTTGCACAATGAAAATTTTTTTGTTTATATCAATATTGGTTGAGAAGCTGTAGCAGGCTTTAACAAAACTTAACAATTACTCAAGCAATTTAAAAAAAAGTTGGTTTAATTTTTAAAAAAGGAGTTTTTTGAAAAATTTTGTTGTTAATTTATTTTTTTCTAAATATTTTCAACTAACTCAACTACCAACTAAAAACTTTTTATCGTTGAAAATCATTAAATCAAAAAAAATTGCCAGGGGTCACATTATGACTTATGCCTCAAGTTGCAGATCTCAAAGTCAAGGAACATTTGAAACGCGCTTTTCGATAGCTGGAAACCTTATCTTAGGCTAATTCCGCAGAGGGTAGTTCTAAAAAACTTTTACTACTCTTTAAAAACCTATTTGTTTTATTTTTGGATAATGGAGCAAATTGTTGAGGGAAAAATTACAATCCGTTTACGTGGTACAAAAGAAGAAACAGAAACAATGTTACCTCAGTTTTATGAAAAAATATCATCTATGTTTTCCTAGAAATTTAGCCTAAATCTACTGAATCTGACATATGAAACACTTGTTACTTGTAGATTCGAAAGAAGTTTTTTGATAACAAGTAGATGTTAACTCTCGAAAAAAAAAGATCTCAAACTACAAGCTTTTTTGAAGAAAAATTTACATAGTTTTCTTATTGTTTCTACCCTTACCTTTATCTGGATGATGATTATGTGAAAACAAGCTAACGAACCATACACTCTTATCTGACATTCTTTAAATTGTATGAGGTACGCAATACCATGAGGGCAGTTTTGAGAAGAACTAATACTTGAAAGTTTAGCTTGTGCACAGATGGTTACACAGATTGTTACACAGATCACTGATTTACAGAGACAAATTTTTGGCAAAAATGCTGGGAGTCAATACCAGATGCGAGCCAAAAAAACTGGTAACAAGTAGCGAACGCATATTGCTGAGTATTTTAGCGCACCTAGACATAAGTTTATATTATTTTAAGTTTTTGCCCGAAAAATGTGTCCAGGAGTTTGTTGCTTTACGTCTGAGATTTATACGCATCCACCAACTTTGAAATAAATCAAGGCAGAAAACGTGATATAAAAAGAAACTACAAAATGAGCTGTCGAATTTCATTCATAAAAAAGATTTATTGACAAAACAACAAAAAAGAACAGCAATTGTAATTAAAGCTCAAAAAATCTCGTGAAGTTTTCGAAAATAAATAGTATCAATATAACAGAAGTCATTACCTGCCTAAAAATTAATCATGCTTCATTAGAAAGTCCATGATACCTGTCAGTAACATCACCTCAGGAGACATTTAAGCGGCAAGACCTAAAAAAAGAAGAGCAAATCTTACTAAAATTTTATAATATCGAGGTCATAAATACTATTAGCTATCAACCTAAACACCTAACTGAAATCACTAACTAATCATAAGAAATCTGATAAGATTTGTACTGATTTTAGGTAACAGGACATCAAGAAGAAAAAATTAAGGGCAAATTTCATAAATTCGCCAACATTTTATAAAAGCAAGAGGCATTGAATACAAAACCAATCCTTATGACCTGAAATCTCTAATTATCAATATGTATTCCGTACTAAAAAACCGATAAGAGTTTTCAATAATTATCCAAAGCTACGGTATTTTTGAAAGATCAACAAAACCTGGCAAAACTCTAAAATTCACAAAAAATTTATGAAAATAGACATCATGAAAGTCCAATAAGATAAGCCGCCCACTGACGTGTGAAAACAGTTTGAAAGAAAGTCACACATCAAACTGCTCTCTTTTTTGCTTAGTCCACTACTTAAAAATCACTATTTCAATTGACTCTGCATTGACATATAGAAAATATTTAAACTTAAATTAAATAAGAGAGAGCTGCAATTGAGTTCCAATCCTTTGAATTTGGAAAAAAATTGTATTGTTTTTGATTGAATGACACTTATCCAATGGACAATTGATATTTATCCAATTGATAACTTTCCCATTGAGTTCACCATTCTGATTGTAAATATGTTATTACTGTTACTAAAAATTAAAGAAAAATCCTCAAATAAGGAGGATACCAGGTATTCGTGCTTTGAGTCGGTGATCGTTTAGTGAATGCCAAGAGTTTATGCATGCAAAACCTTCGACCGTCTTTCCACAGCAATATTTTTTTACAACAAAAAACGTTCGATATTGTTGCTTAAAATTGTGGAGAAATGTAAATTAGCTTTTAATTCCGATACCGAGCTATCACAAAAAGCTGTTGATTGGTCAAGCACTAACAATATCTCAATAATTTGTTTTTCTACGTTACGGTTTTGTTTTAAATAGTGTTTTAAAAATTTTTGCCGTAAAAAATAAAAAAAACGCCACTCAGATTAATGCAAAAATACAAGTTAAGTCTGAAAATTTTTACGTCCATTTGAGTTATCTTAAATCTTTAATAAGCATTAATATGTTCCAAATGCATTTTCTAAAACATCAGACCCCTGATTGATATTTTGCGACTATTGATATCTTGCAAGATTCCTGCAAGAATCTTGGAACAAGTTTTTAATAAGTTTGTAAGCATGTAAGCTTGTAAGCTCTAAATTCGCTCGTCCCCGGGGAACACTGAGACGTTGACTTTTAAAATGACGATGCTGTGTTCGATCAAAGTGCCTGTCAAAGAAACATAGCTCAGCTTTCACTGGGTTGATAAACAATGTGGGTTTTAGTTATTAGAGGGTTTTAGAGGGCATTGGGTAAATTGTCCTGACACTTCTGCCATCCAGGAAGCCTGAGAAGTTATCATAGCAATTTTGATCAATTTATGGAATTTTGTCACCCTCGTAGCGAGACTAGAGAATTTATAGACTAAGACAAAAAGATCTGTCCAAATATGGAAATCTATTTGTTAATATAGTAAGCATGTTCTACTTTTGTCGCCTACTCAGACTATATTGAAGCGGATTATTGTTATCAAAGTGCTGTTTTTTATTTAACTTGTTTCTAAGACTTGTTATTTGCAGATCAGGCGACATCATTTATCATTTCCCGATTGTCTCGTGAGGTATTTGAATCTAATCAAAGGTTGTTTCTCTTTGTTGAATGCTAGTTGATATCAGATAGCATACACTTCAAAACAGAAAAAAAACTAGTCGATTGTTTAATCGTCTGCTTTTAAGTAACAATATAAAGCACTCTTAATCTTAATTCGTCTAGCCGCTGTCTTGAAACAATTTTTGAATTTTTTTCTTTGTTCTGAAACCATTTTTGTTTTTCAATCACGCTTTAAACTAAAATCGATCGTTTTTTTACAATTGCATAATTTTTGCATGATGTTTTTGATACAATTTCGAGGTATTATTTTGGGATATTTTATTATTTCGGACAACTACTTTGTAGAATTTTTCTTCCAAATTCACTGATTCAAAGCGGTTATAAAGCAGATTCTGGAAACTTTTAATTGCTTAGAAGTTATTGAAATTGCATCAGTTTTCAAAGATCATCAAACGAAACTGCGTGTCCTTTCAAGATCACAGATTTCCTCAAAAGGCTGATTAGATTTCAGATAAATTGTGACTGGAGTGATTACGTAACCGTAACTTGTCATTAGCACTTTATGGGGGAGGTTGTTTTTGAAGGGTGAAACTCAAGTTTGTTACAAGTCTGGGCTAACATTCCCTAAATAAGACTTGTAATAAATTTCCAACTTTCCCAATTAGGGTTAGACAATCTGCTATCTCGAATTCCAGTCAATAAAACAAGCTTTGAGCTCGAATAATTTGCATTTTAAATCTCAAGTTTGTAATTTGAAATTTACTTTGAAAGTTTGAAACTTTCCGCTTTATTGTGGCTACAAAATCGTTCAAAATAAACATGTGTTAATAATAAACTTTAATTGGCAAACAGCTTACGCAAACATTTGGTAATGCTTCCTTGTTAATTATCTCCGGAAAGTTAGCTGGAAAAGTTGCGGGTCGTAAATTGACAACGAGACAAGATAGAAATCAGGGCTAATGTCAGTCAAGTTAATCCAGAGTCTGTGTCTCACCTGGTTTTGTAAAAATCAGAGAGGGTTAAAGCAGATTTTGAGCCCTAAATTTTACAGTCTGTTGATTAGCCCAGCCACGCCAACCTGTCAAACTTTGCCAACTATCGCCGTTTGAGTTAGTCTAAACCAGCGACAGTTATAACTGG
>NC_134472.1:7397956-7601939 GCF_964194025.1 Convolutriloba macropyga
CTCTCTCTCTCTCTGCCAAAATTTCTCTGTGTCACTTCAATTTATACTCAACCAATACGCTCTTATCTTAAGCAAACAAACTTTAATCTCTTAAGTAAACATTGCAACTTACACTTGCAATCTGTCACATTCCGTAGGAGGGCTTTGTTTGCTATGCAAACAAACCAATAGCAAATTATGCTCTGTCATTCAACTGCTAGCAACCATTGTTCAATTTTCTTCTTATCTTAAGTACACGACTTTTGGACTCTTGTGTAAACAAACCCACTCCGCCTTATCTCTAAATACACTCTTGGAACTTAAGTAAACACCGTAAGTCATTCTGACAGATTGATACATCCGCAGGAGGAGTTCCCTTCACTAAACAAACAGACTAACGTCAAAGTCCGCGGTCCTTACCGCCCTTATTTGCGCACACAAATTTGGCACCAAGTCAATTTTGTCGCTTTTGTGATTCAAAGACTATCGGTCTCCATGGGTAAATATATCGCTAATTCATGCTTGCTAAAGCTAAGATAATGGATTGGTATGCTTTTCCCAGCATTCCGTGCAATTCCCCATACAAAATTAGTTAAAAACCGAACTTTCGCAAAAACCCAAAATTTGACCTCTAGAGGTCAATTAGAGGTCAATAGTCGAAGATGAAGGGTCAATTTGGTAAAAATAACTTTTGGCACGGGAAGTCCTTTCATAGTTACACTTACCCACCAATTTTTATGACCTAACTACTAATAGAACACGAGCAATGACCGCGCACACTTTTCATCGACCTCCCGGATGTTCCCAAATTTCAAAACTTAATAACTTGCGAAGTAGTGGTCAAAACGTCTCCGGGTAAAGTTTTCTAGTAACTATAGGGTGCCACCAACTTGCCTGCCAAGTTTCATGACCAACGGATTAGCCGTTGTGAGTCGTTTGCAATTTAAAAATTTTTAACGAGTCGTGGGTGCCGAAACCCGAAAAATCCGAGTTCGTCAAAATTGACCGGGGTGGTTATTTTTTGTCACTAACTATCTCAGGTTATCATATTAAAACCATTTCAAAGTCATTCGGCAGCTCAAAAAGGCCAATTTCCGGTTTTCGGCACTCGGGTCGTCCCGAAGCACCGACTTCCGGTCGGAATCTGGGATTGAAAATATCACCAATCGGAAGCCCTTGAAAAGTTACACTAACCCTCCAAAAATCATATGGCCACTACCAATACTCCACGAGCAATTCAAATTTTACGTTCCGCAGCACGGGCGTGCGCTAGTTCCGTGCAGGTTGGTGTGGGGTCAAATCTGATATCAAAATCGGATTCCCCGTACCCAAATTAGTCTATCCCCCAATTTTCAGGTCAATCCGACTTCAACTTTTTGAGAAATTGCTATTTCAATTTAAGTGTTAACTACTTTTAGTGAAAACTGCCTATTCTTATTTTAAAATGCTAATAAATTTCTCCCACAACTTCCTAAACCCTTCCCATGATCACTCAGTACATTAATTCACACGTAAACCTAGTTTCGACTGGTTAATAAAGTTATTTCTTACTTAAAAGTTCATATTTCCTCTTAAAATATCGAAAACCTTCAAATCACCCTACTTCCGGTGTTAATAGCTCGGGGTTGGGTAGTCGGATTGGCCCAAAAGCTATATCAGCCTGAGAGGATCATTGGGTGTACCTGACATTAAAATTTCATAAGCGTCCGCTTAATATAACCCTCATAGTTGTAGGGCACCAAGTTCGGCTACCCCCCTTATTTTGTCACTTCAAAATAGCACATTTTGCTTCAAATTGAATTTCCAATTCTGTTCAAAGAATCTAGTTCGCTTCAAATTTTTGCTCTCAAGTTTTCTTCTAAATTTAAATCCCTCATTTGGACTTTGGCCTGATGCGCAAATACAACTTTGCTAATTAATCAAAATGTTTCAACAGCTCAATATGCTTTTGTTCATCAAGTTGTTTGTTTAAGATATATCACTCAACTCTCGTCTCTGGCGCCTCCGAAACAATAACCCTCAATAACAGAAAGCTAAACTCAAATACCTAACTTCACTTAAATAACTTGACCTAAATTATTTAACTTAATTAGCGCTATCTGGTTATGAAATTTCTATTGAGTTTATTCTTATGCGTTCTACAATCTAATTCAAAGCAAAACTCATTTTAATCGCTATTCCGGCAGCTTACTGAATGTAAAAATCATCTATTGTTCTTAAAATCAACCTTATGAAGTCTGAAAAAACAAATTTTTTTCCAGCGGCTATTCTTTGATAATCAGTTTTCTCTGCTTTCCATTTTGTCAAATATGCATGTAAAATAACGGGAATTAGTTTTAATTTCTCAAAATGTGAACATGGAGCATTTTAAAAAATCGGTTATAAGTGTCCATTTAATTTTAGAATTTATCCCCGAAATTTGGTCCTAATTGACATTATGAATTCTAAAATGGCTCCATAACTGGTTGGAATTGGGAAAACTTTTCCCACACTTTTTGCATCCGTAAGATTTCATCTCATCTCCGTGGAGCTTCTGGTGTGAACAAAGAGAGGAGAACCGTGAGAAATCCTTCCCACATATTGCACAGAAGAAGTCACGTGCTCCAGTGTGAATGGTGAGGTGTGCCTCAAGGTGGGCCTTGCGCGTGAACGCCTTGTCACAGTGTGAACATTGATAGGGTCTCACTCCTGAAAAATTTAATGAGAACTTCGGTTAATTATACAAACCTAACCTGATTGAATTATATTAAGTGAAAAGCATGTCCCATTGGACTCCGTATTTGAGTTGGAACCCAAGATAATGTGACACAGACCAAAATTTTGCATGTTTAGACCGATCATGGTCGCTCAAGGAGGTCTTGGTGCGTTCAAAATTACATAATCTGGAAACTTGAACGGAAAGAACGCAAGAAAGTCTCAAAATACTTGCTCTCAACGATGGAAAAAAATCATGCTGTGGTGTGAGTTACTCTCTGGAGATCAGGCTTCTCATCTGACCAGCCGCATAGAGGCTATTCAATAACAAACTCTCTAGTACCATGGCGTTGTGCCAACTCACCACGACGATCGACTGAATATTTTGCCTTGATCTGTAGTGTAACCGTTTTACTGTAGGGTATTTGCTCTCATCGTAAATAAAGGATACATCAAAACAGCTATTAGCGCTGAATTTGATTTAGTCTGGAATGAAATGAAATGAAGAACCACGTGCAGGTATGAAGTAATGGTTAAGTGACTCTGCTTGAAGTCACTGAGAACTTCTGGCGTTTATCACGAACCGCCAAGTGGTTCAAAATATTAAGTCAGAATTTCGAAGTGACTTCTTCAGAGTCACTTAACCATGCTTAAAACACGAAACGCGCACGTTTTAAAATGACAAAAGTCAGCGGAAGTCAACTTCTGGCTAAGTAGCAACTTCTGGCATTTTAACTTCTGGCACTGCAGACTTTCGGCATTTTAAATTGTGCACGTGAGTGTTGTAATAATGGTGATTCAAGTGGTTTTAAAAATTGACCGTCCGCTGAGTACAATGTGTTTCCAATTAATCTGTTCAACGTTCACCATTGTTGACACCATGTCTTCACAGACTACATGAGAATTCACAAAAAAGGCTTGAAGTTGGACTTTATAGAGCCGAACACCAAACTTTGAACGACATGTAAACAAGGTAGCGTGAATCCAAGATTCTGGAGAACCAATAACAACCCTAAAAACCTGTAAGCCCAAAACCCTTTTATTTTTGTTTTCAATCAAGGAATTCTTCTCATGCGAAAAAGAGGATCCGACGTACTAGACTATACTTATACAACAGTTTCCATGCTTCGAACAACAGTTATACTCTTGTGCCTGTCCGTACAAATGAATCTTTTTAGTTGCAGACTAAAATGTTACAGAGTTTTAATGATCCACACGAACAGCCTTTTTGTATTTCTCAAGTGCTGCGCACAAAACAAATGTCACGGTTGTGGTTTGTATGCTTGGTAAGACACTACCTTACTGCATGCCGTGTTTAATTTTAATTACATTTAGTTCAACTTCCAATCTTATTGCCGAAAATCTTCTCCTCTTTGGTCATTAAATGATATACGTACCAAGTCATTTATTTAATTCACTCTATTTTATTCTCCCGCAGTATGAAATTATTTTTTTTTATCTTTTGTTTATATATGATTGTTCTGATGTAATCTCTCCTTTACTTTTGTTACTGCGCAATCAGTTACACAATTCAAACTTTTCATACAGTTTTATTTTACTATAAGCAAAAATCCCTGGTCCAAAAGCGACTAAACTAAACATTATTTACTGAACGGCAAAGGTGACTCAACAATCCTAGTTTTACGAAGTATAAAATAATTTTTAGAGGCGATATTACTCCAATTTAAAGGCAAACTTCGAAAACAGCTTTTGTCAAGATCACAAGTTATTCACATTTGTTCTCTCTCTAAATTTTAATCTAAGTGAAAACTTAGCCAAAGATGAGCAAACCTGAAAACTTATCACATCTTATGACAATTTTTTTTGTTGTGAAACTTGGATGGAGTTCATCAACTGTACATTAGGATTTCTGGTAAGTGAGCGTTGCATTTTACCTGAATTTCATATTTAGACAAGTGGACTAGTTGAGGGGATCAATGGTGTAAAATCTGTTTTCGAAATTTGCCTTTAAGTTGGAGTGATATTGCCTCAAAAATGAAATTTTTCTTAAACCAAGGGGGTTCTAACCGACTTTGCCGTTCAGTATAGTATTTTGCTTCGCGAACTCAAAAGTCTAATCTTAAACTGCAATTTGATAACGCATAATCACATTTCGTATCTCATCAATACGACATAGTTCAGCCAGCGTTGCGTGACTGCCCAAAGACATCTCTAGGTAATGCACCCTTTGGGGACGAACTTACTCCAGATCTACCGCTGCGCTGGTGAAATGAAAAATCTGTTTCAAATTTCAAATCTAATTAAGAGAGGATATACCCTTAGTTTTACTTCTACAATCACCAGCCAAGGATGTCTACTTATCCCATTATGAAGAAACTATAGTTGAATCGTCTGCTGAATCGGACGGAGAAAAACAATCAACAAAAACTTCCATCAAGTGATAGATCAGCAAATCCTTTCTGGCGAAAAACTGTGGACTCTGGAAAACTGTGGATTCATTGTGATTAAGAAATTCCGCTTCACTTCTCTATCTGACTGTTGGTATAATAGGACGCAGCTTTTTCAACAGAAAGGACCCGCACGTGGATACCAACAATCTTATAACACTCGAACTCTGTAACCTTATGGATGATGTCTATGTCACACCGAGGAATATCGCATTTGGTCAATGATACGTAACAATTAAATTGAGGTTATTTTGTTGTATGTTGTACTAACTAATTGGCTAACTCACCAGAGTGGCAGACCATATGCTGTCTGAGAGGCCCCCTCTGGTTGAACCTCCTGCCACACACCTCACACTCATACCTCCTCAGTCCCTTGTGGATCTGCATGTGCTGTCTCACTGTCCCCTGCTGTGTAAACCTATTACATCAAAACATCATGTATGGATTAAGAAAATAAAGGACGTCTAAAATATGCACCTTCTAGATCTGCGAATTAAAAACTGGAGGGTGCTAGTTTTTTTGCCTTCATTATATGCAATCAAAAATTAGGGAAATTTCCTCCCCGTGAACAAAATTCTGGTTCCTATTACCATCTGCGCATAACTTTATTCGTGTCGTTGCGCTGATAATCGTTTGTTTTGTTTGGCTGGCTTAAGCAAAGTAATATCATCAACCTAAAAAACTCGGAAGAACTAAACACCACTCCCTCTGCTATCTTTTTTTTCAGGCCCAGTGAACCAGAACTTGAAGCATCTCGCAGGATCTCAACATTGAGGATCTGAACATGCAGGATGTTGACATCACTGGGAAAAACACCTAGATTTCTTGACAAATCTTGATAAGATCTAGGTAATATGTTATCAAGGCAAACCAATGAAATTTTGGATCTATTCTGTTCCCCCCCCCCGCCAGTGTTTTTATGACCCACAGTTTCAAATTATATGTTCATATAGCACGTTACTATGTAAGAAAATAACACGAGCGCCTGGGGGTCATAAAAGATTTCACGAAGCTTTGAGGAGGGCTGAAACAGAATAGATCCGAAATTTCTGCACATGACAAATGGCAGATCTTGTTAAATGCTGATTACATTTTTGTTTGTTCTTGTCTGTCAACTTTTGTCATGTTATGTGCTTTTGTGATGCTATCCCAGGTCTAGGTGTTAATGATAAGAAAGACGCATAGGGATATAGCAAAGTATGTCAATTTTCAGTTCACGGGGAGTTTATAAGTTTATAAAGCCACCAAAGAGGCTAGCCAATTTATATTGTAAGATTCTACCCGGAAAAAGGAAGCAGTTACAAGTCTCTCATTGGGTTCATGGCAGCATTTATTTATCTTACCTCTTACCACAGACATCGCATGAATATGGCTTCAATTCTTCATGCATCGATTGATGTCTGGCCAAGGTCTCTTCATCCTGGAAACCAGCTTTGCACACTCGACACAGAAACGTCACTTTAGGATTATTATCACTTGACTTGTCACACGAATCCAGGACGTTATTTTGTACCTCTTTCTCTTGCAACAATTTGTTTGTAATATTCTTATTCTGTTTTTCAAAATAGGGTGGAGTGCATTTGTTTGTGTGAGAGTTTTCACAATGTTGCGGAATGACGTCATCTGATTTCTGCGGTGGTGTAATTTTGAGAAGGTTGCTGCAACCATCAACTGCTGTGATCTCCTCCGCGGTCGAGTCTTAAACAATCGTAGATCTAATTTTATATATAAAATTGACTTTTGTCAGTTTCTTCATAAGTCACACAGAAATTGAAACTTGATAAATCTCTTGCCAAGATCTTGAAATAGCAACATTTTATGGTAAATTTTGATAAGATCTTGGTAATTATAGATTGATAGATCTAATTAATTGACATCATAATAAAACGGGAAAGATTGTTAAAAAGAGAGTCTGAAATCGGAAAAAGATTACGAAAACATTATTATGGAAAAAGGAGCTCTTAAGTACAAATTCCCGTTATAAAACAATCAAAATAACATGCACGCTTCGTTACACTGCGAACGAAGCTGGACAACTTTTTTCTCATAGCGCAAAAAAGATAGACACAAAAAATGTATCTGAAAAGTGTATATGCTATATAGGAACTCTTTCAAGTTTTCTCCTTGGTGTGCAGACGAAGAGGAAACGCTGATAGTAGGTCACGTTTTTTTTATCAAATAGTCTTTTCCAAAAGCCATCTGTACTTTTTACTGACATCAACTGCGCAGTTTGTCAAAAATTACAAAGTGGTACCGACTGTTTGTTTTTGTTTCAGAAATTTTCCTCGAAGAATTGTTAGATCCATCTTTTAAGTAATTAATCAATTTGTGAACTCGATATTGTGACTTTTTTTGCTTTAGTCGCAAATATTTTCGAAGTTTAAAAGCTAACCTTTAAAATTTATAAAAACTAGGATCAAGTTTTTGATTATTGGGAGAGAGAAACGGACATTTTCCACAAAACGAGAAAATTGTTCTGGTCAAATGTAGTTTTTTTAGCAGTTTTTTAATATCAATTAATTTTTCCCAAAATTTTTGAACAGAATATAGTGTTATCGTTGAGGGTTTGATAGAGATTCAATTATTTTGACCAATAAAAAGACTTTCCAAGTAAAATTTGTCCATGTTCATCTCTGCAGGTTCTCTTTTTTTAATATAGCTTTCTTGATTTCATTGATAAAGCTTGTCGAAAAATATTTGATTTTTTTCAATAAAGTTATTGAAAGGCATCTGGAAAACATTTTTGGATTAAAAAAATGTTATATTTATTCTTTACAGTTTGATCGCTCACCAATATTGAGGGTAGACTTTGTTTATACGACATGTCGAGAAATTATGGTGAAACGATGTTATCCAAGCGAGCCATTTTTTGTGTAATTGTGGGTTTTCTGGTTTTTTTAACTCATTTATATTTAACTGAAAAAAATAACTTTTGAATAACTTCTCATTGCTGGAAAAAATATAAAAAATAATACAACAATAATAATAATTACAGCAACAAAAATCTCCAAGGTAGATTGATATTGATTTTGACCTTATCGAAAATTTTAAAAAAAATGTGGCTAACTTTTAGGTTTTGGATTAATTTGCAGACTCTGCGGCTGTTTTAATGTTTGTTGTTTTCGTTTCATTGCTGATTAAATGGCAAGTTTAGTTACAAATTGAGTGACTTTAAATTAGTATGTTCTAGGTTATAAGCAGTGTTTTGAGAAAATTAGCAGAAATTTAAGAAACTTTATAAAACTTTTGTCAGTTTTTTCCAGATTTTTTCACTTCCCGTACCGAACTCCAAGTACGAATCAGTACTGGGCACGTCTAAATGCAATTCCTTATCAGTACTAATTCATTAACTGATTCTCGTCTATTTTTTAACCGTGCCAGATGTGCGTTCATACTGATTTTACAATTATCAGACTTCGGTCAAGTGCAAAACTCAGGTTCTGTACGGGGATAGCACACACCATCTCCCTCTCTCTAGACGATTGTTATCCTTACTGCGCAACCATGACAGTTGAACGTGTGTCTTTTGCGCCGTTAATATAAAGCGAGCAAAATACATTACAGGGGAGACTTGCATTTACAATTGCCCAGTACTGATTTACACTTGGAGTTCGGTACGGGTTTTTCCAAAAAAAAACTAGAGAATTTTTTTAGCTGGTTATTGCTTACCTATTTGGTCTAATTATTTTGCTGCGGTTAATTGCATAGGAGAAAGATTTTTATCGGTTATTTATGGAAAACTTTGATATGTAAAATATGAAATTTTTTATGTTGTACAACTTTGTGTTGTAATGTTGTCTCACACAGTTACTACCGAGTCCAATTTTTATTTTGTTCATCAAAGGCGACTTTGCGAGTCATTTAACGAGAAAATTTTCAGGCTATGTTTCATTTAGTTCTTGTATTTTTGTGAAATCATTTCTCACCATTTGTGGAATGTGACCCCGAATGCCTCGAAAGATCAACTGCTGCATTGTTGATATTGCTGCTTCGTTGGTCATGATCATCGCTCTTGTAAATTGACAACAGCTCTTCAATTGTGAAATTCGATTCCTCATATCCACAGAGAAGACGTTTTTGTGGTGAAATTTTTAAGTCCAAAGGCAACCTGTTAAATCATTTAAACTCCATTTATAACTGATCAGTACTGATTTACTCCTACATATATACACTTATGTTTGACATAAGACCATTAACAGAACAGCTAGACCAATTATGTAATAGGTTGTCTTATGACATTTATGTCCCAATCTGTGATCAAAAAGTGATAAAGGAACGCTTATTGCATATTTATATCTTCATGATAACGGACTTAATTCTGCTCAGGGAAACTCAATTCTTGGGCTCTGATATGTCCTAGTGAATCCCAAGCCTTGACTTTTTGACTTCCAGAGGCGTCCCAAGTCTTGAAATCTCTCTGCCAAGACTTGGCCTCTGCAAAATCTCTCATCCAGGCCCGAGACCGATGTCCTCTGAGACCTTTGTAAGGTTAACAACAGATGGAACAAATGATTACATTTTACATGAGCCATCTATAGTGTAAGAATGCGAATTAAAAATAACGAATAGCACAATTTTGCAATGACCTCTGTTTAATTCTATTTTTTTGCACATGGATGCGGTTAAGTTCAATAAAACTCAATTTGCAAAGGGACTTGGTAGAACATAGAAAAACTTTCACAATAGAGTCCATAATTTGCCATTCTGATTGAGATCTAGACTTCTTAAAGCACCATGACTGTCCAAAAATGGATATTTTTGAACGCAATAGCAGGTTCAAGTGAACCCCTAAACCTAAGTCTATTAGTTGATTTTTTGGAAAAGCCCAAAACCAATTTTTTTCCAATCAGTGGAAAGACGTTTTGGTACAAAAACATAGGTAATACTGTAATTGTACAAAAACGCACAAAAATGCCATATTTGGTGGCCGATAACAGTCCCCGAAGTTTTGACATATCCACCTATTATGTACGAGGAGGCGATGCCTTTTTCAGAACTCTAAGAATTTCAATTTGAAAAATTTGTTAAAACAGCTGCTCTAGCGCTATTACAACCACATTGATGGGAATTAAAGCATAAAGAAAAGAATAATTCTTGTGTTACTAAAGTTCACCTAATTTTTCACACGATTTTTTGCAACTTCCGACAAAATGACTAGCAAGCAATAATTCAATTACAATACAACACAACAACCGTTGTAACAACAATGTTCATTCTACAAAGGGTATCCAAAAAAACTTGGTTCGCAGCGGTGGAATTTGTATTAAGGATACATGCAATAAAATTGATTTTCTGAAAATTTATCACCTTTCAAAAATAATTATTTAGTAAAAAATTTTACAATAAATGACAATTCTCGAATTCATCTTTATAGAATAGAGTAAAATGATATTCAAGGTACTCAAAGCTCATATTTTCAATGAAAGACAATTTTTGCTCCGACTCATATTAGTGGAAAGAGGAACTATATACTCAAATGAGCTTTTTTTGCTCTGTCAATTTTCGCCGATCGAGATAATAATGGTTAGAGAGTTGTGATTGGTATCATTAGAAATCCGGTCCAACCTAGAACAAGTAATTGAAAAGTTTTTTCTGAATTACGTTTTTTACAGCAAGTTATCTAGATTGTAAATTTTGTGCACATTAGGCCCAATTACGATGTATTTGTTCAATATTTCCGGAACTTTTGTCCCAAAGTTCGAAAAGTTTGCTAAAACATGCAAAAACTGTTTAAAGTAGTGTTATTGGGCTAATCCCTAAAGATACAGGGCAGTTGTTTAATTGTCCGATCACATTTTTTGGCTTGAATTTATGCAAGCCACTGTTTTCATCAAAAATGGGACCAATATGCTTTTTAGCCCACTATCTGTAAATTGGATGAAGACACCTAAAAATGCAGAAAAATTTTTTGTAAGCTCACAAAGAGAGCTAGTTGTACTCCCTCTGCCAAAAAGAGACTCTCGAATTGTAATTTTGTTGCAAATATAAACTCAGTACAGTAGTTATACAAAAGCATTATTTGTTTGATAACCTGAAAAAAATTGTTTAGTAATTAATGTATTTCGCCACCATTTGAACCCCTAAGTGATTTAAAAGACGCAAGGCAAGATCAAGGCTTATCATTATCTCACAAAAAACCCTGTCTATGAAAAAAGTTTTAGATTTTATTTGGGCGCGGTCTTGTTTTTTTTTCAAAAAAATTTGCTTTTGTAGTAATTTTATTAATTACTCACAAAAATTTCAAACCAGGGCTCAATTATTGACAAATAGTATATACAACAAAAGTAGACTCAGCAAATTCTTTCAAAATTATATTATCGTTTCAAAGTGAAGCTCATGGTTTTTATGGCTTCGACCAAATGCTTCTGTAAAATTTTAAGGACTTCTTATGTTTTGCTCTCATTTGTTATACTTTTTGTAGTCGACGGGCTCAAACTTTCCAATCAAATTGCAATCAGCTTCCCTAAGAGTTAAAAGTGAACACAGGCTAAAATATAATTTGTTATCTTATGTCTCCTATGACTTCGAATATATTTGTTTTTTGGAAAATGTCGGGAAAATTTTAAACTTTTCCATTTCTCTCAACTTCAGGCGTAGTCTCAGTAAAAACAGTCCAAATCTTTTTTCGTGTGAGTTTTAAATAAAGTTTGTAACGGTTTTACATTAAACTAATGATTTTTATGGTTCTGATAATATATTTTGATATTTGATTATAGTTGCATATTCTATGGGCTCATTTTGTTTCCTTGTCGCATTATCTTATTATTGAAAGCTCCAATAGAAGGAATGCAGTGCTGGAAGACTGCACCGCTTGAGCAAACGCAAAGGGATGTTTTAATTGATTTTGTAGAATAGTTTATGCTTTATGGGCTGAGACACAGATCTCCCGCACATTTTAGTGGTTTGTTGTTTTTATTTTTTACCTGGGTCTGTCTTTCATTTGCATGTTCTGCAACATATACCCAAAAATGGTAAGTATCAACTGATTCCTCAAGACGTTTAGTTAGACGTAATTAACGATTTCAGTTATTAGAATTTTGTTTTAATGACTTTCAAATAGTGCCTAAAACTAAATAAATGATATCTTCAACTTAATGGTTTTCATTATCATGTAACTCAACCTCATTAATAAGAATCCTCAAAAACTTTTATCGATTCAAACGTTAATTTCTGTAGTGCATATATGTTTTGACTGATGGCGTTGGCCATTTAATTTCATTAAAAATCTCGAGGTTTCCAAAAAGTTCAATTTTTGTGTTTCTTTCTTGTCAATTCTGCGTAGTCCTTTTATAGAATTTTTTGTGATAATCATTTGTACATTTTACACGAATGCTATTTTTTTCAAGTTATATGCATAGATATATGCATTGAAAAGATGCGCAATTGAACATTTTATATGTTCTTGAGACATTTTATATGTCCAGAGTCAAATTTGTGGTTTTAACGGCTTCACTGCCCTTTTCTGGCAGTCTGAATTTTCTGATTTTGCCAGTTTTTGTCCTCCTTTTTGTAGCGTATTACGTATGCTGGATAACGACAGGTCTCAATTGCTTCCTATGGCAATAAAAATTAACCGTTTTATTATTTCAGTCAATATATATTGATTTCAATAACTTCGAAGATATTTGTTTTCAAAAAAAAAGAAACGTATTTTTGAACTTGGCTCTTTTTGCGGTTTTTTTTCGACTTGTTACCCAGTCGCATTGAAGATATGTCCCATATTTTTTCTAATGCCCCCTCCGAGTGTAGCAGAAAAGTAAATATCTCGTTATTTGTTGAATATAATTGTTCTAGCTTATCTTTTTTGACAAAAAAGTAATTAACAGCTGCTTTTTCAAAAGCTTTTTCCAGTTCTTCTTCAATGAGTTTCACCATTCAATTTTTTTAATGAATCAACATTAAAACACCAATTGATTACAATTCGTGCTAGCCATTGGTTTCTGTCATGATATTATATGTGGCATTTTCAGCTCCTCTTTCTTCACTTGAGGTGTTGTTTTCCCTGATGCCCGATGTGATCAAAACGACCATTGTCGAAAATTCATCAGATATACGCGCCGTAATTTTGAATTTTTTCGGACAAGGTGAGATCAGGCGCAGAAACTTTAATCAACACGTTCTCAATATACTGGACAATTGCTACAAATTTATTTTTTTTTTACTTTTTTTCTGTTTTTGATCAATGACATCAATAAAATTTTCCAATGGAACTCAATCTTTTACAATCAATTTTTGCTAAGTGCGATCTTTTCGAAATCAGTTATGGTAGATCGTATTTGACACGTCGAATACGATTACGTCAATATCGAAGTTCCAAAGTTTTTAATCGAACTAACTTTATTTTATCTAGTTCTACTCCAAATTGATTACTCCTCGTCGAATCCGCATTCCCGGCTCCATTGAGCAAAAATGGAATTTGAAATTCTGCTAAACTTGGCGTCGGCCAATTTAGCGACAGGCCTGTAATGGCTGCTGATTGAGTAATCTGCGTTCTTTGACAGTCGAAAATTGTCTTCAAATAGCTTTCAAGCAGAAATCTCGATAAGTCGAATTGTGATTGATTCAACAGGAAATTGCTTGCTAGTTGCGAGCACGCTAGTATCGAGCTTGAAATTGCTGGATTTTGAAAAATGTTTGAAAAATTTGGAGCCATTTGAGAAGTTAAAATACTCGATTGCGAGTGTGAAGATGTGAAAACATTTTCAGCCATGTATTTTTTGTATTTTTTTGAAGCGTGATCGAATCGATATTTGAAGCACTTTTTCTTGTCCAAATTTGATAAAAAGCGACTTGAATATTGATGATTTTGAGGGTTAAATTAAAAGTGATTAATGGGTTTAGTTAAAGGTGGTTATTACAGGAAGAAATACTCATCAGAACAAATAATCGAGCAGTTAAATTGAAACAATGAAACAGAGAGAAAACTGAAAGCTTCAAATGAAATCTTTGTCTCTCGAAAGATGAAACGACATATAATCAGACTCAATATAACCAATTGCCAAAGAGGTAGGGATAAGCGCGCGGGGGGGGGGGGGTGATATCGATTCTTCTGAATAAATTGAGTATAAATTTAGAGAGGTTTAAATTTACGACTTGTTTCAGAGAAAACTTCGGCGGATATGGTAGTAAAATTTAAAAGAATCAAAACATACAAAATAGTTTTGGGCCGTGAATATAAAGTATTATTGTGTTGTTCGGAGGCTCTTTTGATTTAGTTTCTGTGACTCGTTAGAAGCAGGAAGCGAGTTAATTTCAAAGTTAGTATCTAAACAGATATTGTCTTCTGAGCAAACTTGATCTGTTTGTCTCATCAGTGCTTTAACGTCTCTCAGTCTCATCTCATTTCTCTTCATTCTCACGGATGGTTATAAATTTATGTTTCAAATGTTGAAATAGAAGTTATTAATGAGCGGAAAGAATATCAGTATATCACACTTTATAGTTATAACTAACAGACGATGTAATTCTTTGAGTTTTACCCTGGTCGAGATCCCAGACCAAAAAACCGCGGGGCACTGGGGCAATCTGAGCCCGAGCTTACACGGTCTTGCTATCGACTTAGGCAAACGAAAGTCCGGACAAAGGTCGGACGATGGTCTGATCAGACGTAACATTTGGTCTGTGGCCTCAACCTGGTTTGAAAAATTTCAAAACAAAAACCAGATAACATTTTTCAACCCAAAAAATATATTGCTGTCAGAAAAAAAAGATAAAATTAGTTTATGAGGTAATTCAAAAGCAAATGAATTATGAAACTGCAAATTTTTATCAGGTTCTTTTTTATTAAGGAAATTAGTCTTCTGAAGACTAAAGATACGCATTTTTTAATGCAGTTATATATTATATAATTGAAATTTTCAGAGCGCCAAAAAAGTTTTTAATTATATAATTAATAATGCAGAGATAATAATTAATAATCATGTCTTCATGATTTGTTTTTAATTGAGTGTTATGACATCATACCACTATGCGTCATAGCAGTTTTTGCGAGAATGTTTTTTTTATAATT
Organism: Convolutriloba macropyga; assembly: GCF_964194025.1. NCBI lineage: Eukaryota > Metazoa > Xenacoelomorpha > Acoela > Convolutidae > Convolutriloba > Convolutriloba macropyga. Next base: position 7,413,047 of record NC_134472.1, read on the forward strand.
TGAGATTCATATAGTGTATCAAGATTTTGATAGTGTATCAAACTTTGAACTGCAGGGTTAGGGTTCAACTCTCAAAAGATAATAATTTGCAGGTCTCGAGTTTTTTTAAAGGTAATATTCATTTTGATTATAATAAGAGCACACTTTGTGATGTTCTGATAAGAACATATCATTTTCGTAGAGGCTCCTGTCAACGAGAACTTGTGAAAGCTGACAAATATAGTAATTATCTGTGCACTTCTGAAAAAAACTCTTTACTAATTTTTATTTCGTGAATTTTGAAACAAAATTTTTTCGTTTTTTTTGTTGAGACGATCAAATGTGGAATCTACCAAAAAACTTTTTTACACAAACTGATTTTTAACGCGCAAGTGAACTATTAACTCATTGACTTAAAACCTGTTTTAACAGCGCAGCAATGCCCCCACTGGAGACTAAAATAAACGTACAAAAAGCAATGACGAGCAAATGTAATATATGCTGAATGTTGAAAATTCTATGGCGTCTTTTGTGATTGTGCTCAAGAGCTGATTTTGACGGTTTGTATTCTTAATTGACAAAAGATGGACAGGCTTAGCAAGATTTTTTTAAAACTAAGTTTTTCTGACAAATCTCTACATCTTTTGATTAGATCTTGACAAAAGTCCACTTTTTAAACAGATTCAAAAATCAAAACAAACGCAGACTTTCAGGACACATTATAAGATTTTTATTGCGATCTCGATACGCTAAGTTATTGTTACAAATATCTCGAAATGACACAACAACTTAGAAATGGGATTTCAAACTTAAACCTTAAGGAAATTACGAAAACTTACGAAATTTTAGCAAAAGTTTTGAATTGAAAAAATGATATAAAATTAATAGCTAAAGATTTTATAACTGGTGCATTCAACGAATATTGATCTTGATATGTAATGCCAGTTCTGACTTTGTCTAAACTAAACAGAGTCAGAACCTTTAATGAAACTTAGATTTCTCAGCTCCAATTAAAGAAGATCCCAGGTCGAGATCCATTAGGGGATAAATTTGTTTTAACCATGTGATTTTTGGGTCTTTTCTTATAAAAGTAAATTAACATAGCCGGCAGATTGCCGGAAATAGCCGCAATAGACACTTGTGGCCTTCCATGAATTGTAACAACGAAAAAAATTATATAGACAGGTTGACCCCCAGTCCTTTAATAGACCATTACACTTCCGGGGTAGATTCAGACTGTCATTTTTTATGAAATACAAACTCTATATAAGGAAAAATTCTAAAAGAGCTTTTTCAAAATTAATATTCGAAATGGAAACTCAAGACTCAAATACTCAAGAGAGAGAGCATAAACGGTTGGCACTACTTAGATGCACACTGTTAATCTTTAACAAGTGAATGTTTTAAAAAAGTAGAGTTCAGAAGTCCTTTTTTCAGTGAGGTAAGTCACGCAATTGACCTAAAAGCAGACGAAATGACGTCATGCACACAAATTTTAACTGCAAAGCAGTAGAAGTCACTCAGATTGAAAGTCAATTCCAAAACGTCAGGTCACAATAATCGTCGATAGAGACGATGAATTGAAAACAAAGGCTTTGCTTTATTTTCAATTCCTCGTCTCCATCGCTGATTATTGTGACCTGACGTCTTGGAATTGACTTTCAATCTTTGGAATTGACTTTCAATGACAACTCCTTATAAACAATCCAAGAAATCACTTGAAAAACTGAGATTTAAAGTACTCGACCAAAATATTAAGTTAACAATCTCAGCCAAAAAGACAAAATTTTAGATGAGAAACTAAAATATTCAATTACTAACAAAAAACGATAATTTCCAAGTCTCTTGAAGCTGTTACACTGAAGGCCAAATATGATACAATTGAATATACTCAATTATTCATGCCAAAGCCTGGAAAGCAAGCTATTTGCCGCTAAAGGTAAATGATCTCGGAAATCTGACAAATGATTCAAAGAAACTGAAAAGTGTAAAATTTAAAATTTCTAAATTTCGCAGAAAAAAAATTTGAAACCAACTTTTTCTTCTGGAGTTCTGTCAAGTAGTCTGTTGGCGAAACATTAAAAACTTTCGTTGGCTAGCAACGGTCGTTAAACTTCAAAAATAACCTCAAAACATAAACGATCTGTAAATTACAAAAATAAAAAAAAAATTATAATTCCAAATTTCAAAAAAAAAATTCTCAACTGCGTAATATTAATATCTTCAGAACCATTTTTTTGTTTTCATGGACTATCTTGTATCGCGATTTCAGTCCCTATATAGTTTCACTAGCTCATAAGGATCAAAAAATATGTAATATAATAAATTTCGGAAATTTTGAAAAAAAATAATGTTAAAATTCGCGGTATCGAAAATTTGAAAAACTTTCCGTTGCCTCTAGTAACCATCAAATATACTATTAAACCCCAAAAGGAATTTGACTGGCATCTTAATTGAAAAAAAAACAAAAGACAACTATTTTTGAATAGCTGGAAAGTTTTAAGTTTTAGCAAAACACTGCTGTAGTTTGTTGTATTAAAATGTTGAAGACCATTTCATGGCCAATTAAAATTTTTCATTAACCTATAACCAAACACTAAAAGAAGATGAGGAACTTTCCTGGCACAATGCCTAGGAACTATGCATTAACTATCCTAGGAACTATGCATTCACTTAATGTCAAACCCTAGAGGACGCTCCTTGACAAATAGGGCTAAAAAAAACTCAGAAAAAGAACAAAAATTTTCAAATATTGGAAAAATTGTAAAACTTTGTATAAAATTGCGCGTTTATGTTTGGAGAAACCAAACATATAGCTTCTAAATGGTCATAGAAAGTAATTGTGTCTTGTAAAAGACCTCTATCAAATTTTACAGACCTCAGATTTAGACTGGTCTAACAAAAACTTCGAAAAAATACGAAAAAAATTTGAAAAATTGCATTCTTTTGTGCCGAAAACTCCTAAAATGACCTTATAACCATGAATTACGGCCTTCACGGTAGCTTCGCCACTCTAAGCACTTGAAAGATTCCTAAACGCGGCCGAGGGTCTCTAATGAAACTTGATGCCTGCTGAGCTTTACCCGTTTATCCTGTTTTGAAAGCTCAAACTCCTGAAAAAATGTGTAAAAACTGCTTACAAATTTTTTTTTAAAAAACAGATTACCAATACAATTTTCTTCTTGGATTGTAAAAAAAACCACGATGTCCCCAAAATTAGCCGGTATTGCTTCGAGGCTACAAAAAAAATTGAACGTAATTATATCTATTTTATTTGCTTTTGTGGAGTATATATACCGCTCGATTTTTGTACATTTTCAGAGCTTCTTTTCGAATTTAGTTTTGTATATAAAATATCTCCTTTCTGTTGGTAGGACACGGAGTACCTAGTTATATCTTGGCGTGTTTTGATATAATTTTTTAGTAGGCAAAAGTACTAGTATCAAACTGGTGTATGTTAACTTTCGCTAAACACCGGATTTTGCCCGTTTCCTGGGATGCCCATCAGACACAATTCTTAGTAGCCATACTAGGTCATATATGATTCCTAGTATTCATAAAGGGTCATGTATGATTTGCATGTCTTCTTTGTTGTCATACAAGGATCATATATGGTTTCGTAGAAATCTTACAGGGATCATAAAAAAAAATTCAAAGACCAAAAACTGTATATTTTTCATTCTCTTTTGATGTGGAAAAAATTTCTTCGAAATCATAAAAGGTCATATATGACACATAAAACATTGATTGGTTCCACAAACTCCCGTATAATGTAATCAGAGGACATAATAATTTATTATATCGCATTTGCATTCCATATTTGATTCTTTGTGTGGGCTAAAAGAATAACTTTACAACTTAAATAATTTCAGAAAACGAATATGAGACCATCTGCAAAATTTTTTAAAACATTTTTCTTATTAATGAGCATTTATATTTATAAGCTGGCTTCAGAGATTATCGGAAATTAATCTATCCATTTGGACTTACTCTTTAATTGAGTGCCCAACTTTGCAAATGATATTGTACGTTTGGGTCTTTTGGCGGATCACAAAGTGATGCCGGGGATTCACATAAGTTAGTAGTTGCTAAATGAAATTTTTAAAAGACATAAATGGTTAAAAATTTGTGAAAAATAGATGTATGATTCTTTGTATTCATACAAGTGGAGCATATATGATTTCTTTCTAGTCATACAAGGTTCATATATGATTGCCTAGTAGTCATAAATGGTTTTTTAGTAGTCATACAAGGATCGTACTAGGAAATACGTTAGGATTTGTATGATATCATTTGTGATCCTTGTATGACTACTAAGAAGTGGCGACCCGGGTTTTTAAATTTAGTTAGGTTAGAAAGTCTTTAAGAGAGTTAAAGGCGCCTAGAGGGCTAACTCAGAGAAAACGAATACTTAAGAAATATATTTGAAAATTGCTGGAATTTTGAGGCTAAACCCCCGAAAATCTAAAAATCTACAAACAATCTTGTGGCTAAATACCTAATTTGTGGAAACACATAGAAAAAGCTTGCAACGTTATTCAAAGCTCAAACTCCTGAAAAAATGTGTAAAAACTGCTTACAAAAATTTTTTAAAAAAACAGATTAACAAAACAATCTTCTTCTTGGATTGTAAAAAAACCACGATGTCCCCAAAATTAGCCGCTATTGCTTCGAGGCTATTAACAAAAGAAATTGAACGAAATTATATCTGTTTTATTTGCTTTTGTGGAGTATATATACCGCTCGATTTTTGTACATTTTCAGAGCTTTTCGAATTTAGTTTTGTATATAAAATATCTCCTTTCTGTTGGTAGGACACGGAGTACCTAGTTATATCTTGGCGTGTTTTGATATAATTTTTTAGTAGGCAAAAGTACTAGTATCAAACTGGTGTATGTTAACTTTCGCTAAACACCGGATTTTGCCCGTTTCCTGGGATGCCCATCAGACACAATTCTTAGTAGCCATACTAGGTCATATATGATTCCTAGTATTCATAAAGGGTCATGTATGATTTGCATGTCTTCTTAGTTGTCATACAAGGATCATATATGGTTTCGTAGAAATCTTACAGGGATCATACAAAAAAATTTCAAAGATCAAAAACTGTATATTTTTATTTCTCTTTTGATGTGGAAAAAATTTCTTCGAAATCATAAAAGGTCATATATGACACATAAAACATTGATTGGTTCCACAAACTCCCGTATAATGTAAACAGAGGACATAATAATTTATTATATCGCATTTGCATTCCATATTTGATTCTTTGTGTGGGCTAAAAGAATAACTTTACAACTTAAATAATTTCAGAAAACGAATATGAGACCATCTGCAAATTTTTTTCAATTATTTTTTTTATTAATGAGCATTTATAGTTATAAGCTGGCTTCAGAGAATATCGGAACTTTATCTATCCATTTGGACTTACTCTTTAATTGAGTGCCCAACTTTGCAAATGATATTGTACATTTGGGTCTTTTGGCGGATCACAAAGTGATGCCGGGGATTCACATAAGTGAGTCTTTGCTAAATGAAATTTTTAAAAGACATAAATGGTTAAAAATTTGTGAAAAATAGATGTATGATTTTTTGTATTCATACATGTGGAGCATATATGATTTCTTTGTAGTCATACAAGGTTCATATATGATTGCCTAGTAGTAATAAATGGTTTTTTAGTAGTCATACAAGGATCGTACTAGGAATTACGTTAGGATTTGTATGATATCATATGGGATCCTTGTATGACTACTAAGAAGTGGCGACCCGGGTTTTTAAATTTAGTTAGGCTACAAAGTCTTTAAGAGAGTTAAAGGCGCCTAGAGGGCTAACTCAGAGAAAACGAATACTTAAGAAATATATTTGAAAATTGCTGGAATTTTGAGGCTAAACCCCCGAAAATCTAAAATTCTACAAACAATCTTGTGGCTAAATACCTAATTTGTGGAAACACATAGAAAAAGCTTGCAATGTTATTCAAAGCTTAACGTCTTGTGCATATGAGCATTGTTGATTTTTCTGCAGATATCAGTAGCCTCATTTTACAGGGCCACTCTTCAATCATAATTAAAATAGGCGTTGTTTAGGAAAGATTTATAATTGTTGGAATGTTCAAAGAAAACGCAAAGTGGTCATAAGGTACAGAGTAAGTTCAGAATTTCACTATGAATCTTACTATGAAATGTCTATTAGATACCAGAATTCTGGTCATAGTAAAAAATCATAATAAAGTTTTGTGGCTCAGTGCTGAAATATAATGACAGAAAGGTCCGAGTAGCATCAATTATGTTAACACATGTGTCTTTTCTACATCATGAATCTAGTTCCAGAAGTGTAGGCAGATTCGTCTTTGAATATGTTGCTCTTTCCTCTGTTGTTGATCCTCTTGTGACATTGACTACATCTCGCGTATTCACTGCATTGTTCCATAAGACATGCACCACCTGTAATTATGACATTCTTTCAGTGATGAAATGGCCGTCTATAACTGATTTTTCTGCACATTAAGGAATGACATATAGAAATTTTAGTGGCTAGTCTCTTCCCTTATACGGCTATCTACGCCATTATATCAATATAGAAGCGCAAATTAATCGGCCCGCGGAGACGGAAAAAAACAGAACTATGTTTGTGGTGGGACCAGTTGCTAAAGTTCGCCCCAAATGTCGAGAAACCATATTTCTACCAAGGATGAGGTCCGCCCAAGGCACGCATTGGCCAGTCCAACAGATTCGAGGTTCGCAGACAGATTCGATGGTCTGGAAAAAAATGTGGTCACGCCTTTTCGTCTGTTCGATCTGGGCTATACACACACATATTGGTCTGTTTGATCTGATCAATACCGCATTTAAGTGAGCTTGGTCTGGGCAATACACATATCAAAAGCCCAAACAACCAGCCAAATGAAGGTCTGGCCCTTTGTAAAATGCACAAATGTGTGCTGCACTGGCTGTTATTCAAAATAACAACCGATCATTGGCAAACAACAACTAATTTTAGGGTCCGGCCTATGGTCTGTTCGGTCTGCTCAAGTTTTTCTCGGTCTGGGCTTGGTCTTTTCGGTCTGACCAATGATCTGGATAACAGTCTGTTCAATCTGGCCAACAGGGACTAAATTTCTTCCCTATGTATTTTTCACAATGTCAGTTGAAGTGACTTAACAAGGACTTTTAGATCTAAGAGTTGCATTTGTAATTAAATTCGTAATATAGCCTTAGCCTGAGATTCGTTTACTGGTTTATTTTTTGCTCCGATCTGATGTATTGAGGACAACAAATTTATGACAACCTCGCTTTTCTGTCAATTTTGATTGGAGGAAGACACTCGAAACTTCATCGAGGAAGACATTCAAAAAGTTTTTAGTAAGCCTCTGCAGAGTAAAATAGAAGGAAAAGACGTTTTCTGCCAAAAGTTCTTCTGCTTTTGAAAAGATATAGCGTTAATAACAAAACTTGGTTTTTTAATACAAATTAGAAAACGTTGAACAAAATTCTTTGTGACCTTGAACTATATGATGATTTAAAATATTTGAATATATATTTTTTCATTTTCGATAAGAGTCTAAACATCTAATCTCTAATATCTGGTTAAATAACCAGGAATCTAGTTCCTGCCTTAGAACATTTTCTTGAGAAATTTTAGAATGGTATGAAATTGTTAAACACAAGCCCGATGACAAGGCTAGGGGTTATGGTGTACTATATTGAGTTTTTTTGAACGAAGAATCAGTTTAAATTCCAAATTGAAATTTGAATGGTTCCAAGGAGCTTTTTCCAAGCTTCTGGTGCAGACTTTGATGACTTGCTTTGTATCTGAGGGGTCTTTTGCATTTTGCTCACATTTCCCGGTGTTTGTTTTGCTTTCAATTCGTGCTATTATTAAAATGTGGCGTGCGTTCTCAAATAATAGAAAGTTTCACTAGCTACAAGTTATGGGATCGTATCAATTGACAGTAATGACTGTTGGAAACACTGTTTAAAAGAGAACTATACAATTTCTTTGCTGTTTGTCATACGGGATGGATAATACCATCAGATTATCCATTACCGTATTTTAGTTCAGATTTAATCTTTTCATCCAATTAAAGGGCGGTTGATCTTAATTCAGTTCGTCATGTACTATTTTATTATTATTTCATGATTGCTCAACCAAGTAGACAGCAAACTGTCTGTTCATACTATAAACAAACTTCCACTTCCTTTCTAAAGTGTGAACAAGCCCATAATTTGTTAATTTCCTTTTGATCTAACTTTCATCATTTTGTTTTTATTCATCTCTTTTGCATCTCTGTAAACCAGTTGCAATTTAAAGTTAGTCAACTGCTTTTCAATTAGAAAGCTCGAAATAAGCAGACCCATTCGCGCCGCAAATGCTCAGTTCATAATTCGGAATCAACCGGTGATTAATAAGTTGGCGAGCGCACCGCAATTGCCTTAGTCATTTGGTAAAGATAGAATTGCTACTCGATTGACTAGTCATAGAGTAATTAAGTACAACATGTCGCAGTCAGCAGTCAACTCTCGCAAGACTCCTCTCCGCATCAACGCTTTCCGGGAGAAACCTACTATCACACCACCACTTGCGTGGGACAAATGGACGCAACAATGGAGATTGGTATTGTGGGTGAAAGAAGGGATTCGATTGGAAACCTCGCTTAATGGACCACCTCAAGCGACCACGTACCCACCTGAACCCGTATTTGAAGAACCCGTGGAAAATCATACGTAAGCATCTGAAAGGGACAGAAAAACCGTAACCAACAATAAAAGGTAACTTGGCAAAATAGATGCAAAAAGATAGATCAAATTGGTATTTTGTGCGGGGATAAACCCTGGGAACACTGTGAACAAAAAGCTGCATCTCTCCTCTACCTATGTATTGGAACAGAAGGTCGTCGCATATTCAAAAGCAAACACCCCATTTCCAAATCGCAAAAAGAGACGTTAAAGGAACTTTGGCGAGTGATGGAGGATTCATTCATAAAAACTAGAAACATCACCATGATCGTTTCGTCTTCTTCTCTTCTAAACAACAAAAAGGGGAATCAGTGGAAAGTTTCTATGGACTTCTTATTGAACAAGCCAAAAATTGTAGTTTGGGGATGAAGAAAGAGCACACTTGAAAGAGAGAGTATTATCAACCAAAGCTCTTGAAGTTGTCAAAAACATGGGAATGGGGGCGCAAAGTCAACAGAAAAAAAATGAAAATTTGAATACTAACGCTCAATCGGTCAAAATTGTCAATAATTTCCAAGGACGCAATCTCAACACGAGTTACCAACAGCCACAAAAGGACTTCACTCGGTATCCAACTGTCCATCAAAACATCCAATACACTAGTATCTGCGCTAAATGTGGTCAGCGCTGCAAATTGTAAGAAATGCAATAACTGCGGAATTATAGTACATTTTGCAAAACAGTTTTGCGAACCTAAAAAAACACAGACCCAAATGTCAGAACTTCAACAAACAAATATCAACCAGATTGATACAAATACCACTAAAAGAGAAAATTAGGAATCTGTCAATTATATAACAAGTTGTCAACAACTCTATAATCAAATCTATGATTCTAACTATGATATTGACTCTGATGACTATGTGGCAGCTATCTCCAGTTACTCTGCAAACCATTTAAAACCCATCAACGCAAAAATTCAATAAGAAAACATCTCGGTAAAGTCAATTGTTGACTCAGGCAGCGTATGCAGTCTCAACCCAAAAACTCTAGCTAACAAAATCCTCAAAATTACACCACTTGCAAGATGTATCACTACGAAACAGGACAAAGGTCTCAAAACATTTTCGAATGAACTGATCAAAGTTTTGGCAAAAACTTTTAACAACAGTCACAAACAATAATTGGACTTGTGAAGAGGCTTGCTCAACAGTTGAAGGACGAACACAAACTAACCATTGAGAGAGATCTTTTCAACATTCTTGACCTGGCAGCGGTACAACAACAATCAAAAAGAGGTAAATGTGATAACAATATTGATAATTCTACATGTAAATTTACAATTGCGGCTCAACTTCCACATCTAATCTCAACAATTGGCCTCTCAAATACTCATGTAGTGAAATCAAAGTTAACAGCAATGCATCAAAAAGGTCGTCGCGTTCCGATTAATCTACAACCTAGAGTTACAATCGAATTAGATGGTCTACAAAAAAAATAATTTGAAATATTTTTTAGCTGCTCTGACGAATACCTAATATCCCGATAGTACTCAAAGTAAAGAATTATCAATCTATAAAATTAGCATTAGATTTTTAAAAAATAAATAAATCAATTCACAAAAATAAACATCAAATGCCCAACATTGAATTGTTAATAGATTCAATTTCACAAATTCTTACAAACACACGAAACGGACAACAAGCATATTTTTCAGCAATAGATCTCAAACATGCCTATAGTCAATTAGCACAAAGATATCGCAAAGCACTGTAATTTCAATATCATTTGTGGAGAATCCACCGGCACCTATAGATTAAAAACTGGAATTCACGGTCCTACTGAAATGCCAGCCAATTTTCAAAAAGCAATGGACAGCTGGACTTCAAAAAGCATGCCAGCTGAAATTCCAAAGCAATGGATTTCTTATTCCTACAGAAAAACGATACAGTGTCAATGAACTAGATCTTTCTACCTCCCTATAATTTCACAATTGAACATATGTTTGGAGCAAAAATGGGTCATGTTGACTACATCTCTAGAAATCTTTTTGCCAAGACTAAAAAATTTTCGTCGTATTTTGAACATTTTGTGCTGGCAACGATATCCAAATTTCAAAATTGCTTAAAACACCTAATCAAACGGAAACTACAAACAGAAGAAAACTTAGATAACATATTAAAGTTACATTCACTTTTTCAAACATCAAGTAGGTTGATCGCACCGCAAGCACCTAATTTATATCAAGACAATTCGCATATTCGGATTACAGCAATTGCATCTTAATCACAATATCTTAGAGATCATTACCAATTTCACCTCTTTTGGCACATCAGATGAAATCTATTAATCTCCACTTAAAAACGCCAATCGCGTCTTAAATACCCCTTTAAAATTCAAAACCACAAATTGCACTAAACAATCTGTCATTGCATGAAAGACATTCAGTTAACAAACTTGCTGCATCTCCGCTGCAAAAGTCAGACATTAAAGAATTCGAACATCCTGAATAAATATACCCACTAAAGCCCATATTTGATACCAACTTAAATAATCACCACAAATTGCTCATACTAGGCGCAAAAAAAACAATCAGTTCAAAAAGAGCTCAGTGCCCGAAATTGATGCAGTATTAATAACTCAAAAATTCACTCCATAAACGCTGTCTTCAATAGCCGAGACCTAAATCAACCAGACCTTAATATATATTTATATATATATATATATATATATATATATATATATATATATATATACATATAAATAATCACGGAGTACCCAAAACAATCAGATTAAATCATTCTAGATGTTTGACAGGCAAAAACTTTGAAACTTTTGGTACTGAAAACAATATTGAACCAATATATGCACCAGCAAATGACCTTAGAGGAATAGGTTTAGTTGAACGTCTTATTCAAATGATAAAACAACAAATATCATGCATGAAACACATCTAAATAAAAAATTTAATCTTGAACAGTCAATAAATGCAATTATACAACGTTTGCGAATATCTAAACAAAACAACAAAAACTTTGCCTTTTTAGGTACACTTTGGCAGACGCTGCAATACACCAGTTTCAAATATCACCACTAAACAAAATAAAAAAAAATTAATTTATAATAAAATAATTAAATTCTACTTAGACGAAGACACCATCCCAGGAAGATCGTATCTCACGGATCAACAATGAGCAGACACACGCATGTGCTCTGACGTCGAAATAGAGAAAGTCATAAATGCTGCAAACGTCCAAGCTCACGAGGAGCAAAAAAACCAAAAGACTAAGAGTAAAGGCTAATGTGGTCTGAAGATATCTCCAGACCGACCAATCCCGCGAAACGAAAGAAGCGTACACGTCATGATTGCACAAAAAATACATGCAGCGCGCAGACAAAAGAAAAATCTGAATGGCCTATACGAAGTGCTGGCCCCAGGAAACACAGTGGGGAAGATAAGCGCCACAACTATTGTAATCAAGGAACTAAATAGACCGGGGATACGCGTCCGAAATTCGGATTTTGCAAAATTTGGGATGAAAAACGAGATATACAGAGCTCGGTCATTATATCGATAGCAAAATGAAGAAATATCAAGAAAAAACGTTGGAGCAGAAAATCATTAACCATAAAAAGGATTTGTTGAGAAAAGACATGGGCAGCAAGAAAATTAAGGCAAATCCAATTAACCTGACGACGTCAGTATTGTATCTTCTGTACAATGTCGCATTTCAACCTCCAGTAACGTCACTCGTGCCTTAAAAATAAAAAAACGCAACCCTAAGCACGATGAGGCTTTCCATATTAAAATTAGCAATAAAAATATCCCGATATTATTATCTATAGCACAGGATCAGAATCCGATCACCTTAGTTTTGTCACTAAATGCCTTAAGAAATTAGATGATGACAACTCGAGAACTTATTTTCAAAAATGCCATTTCGCTTAAACGGAAATTGAATGGCTTTGGTTCAAATTAACCCAAACTGGTATATCACCACTTGAAAATGGAACGGAAGCTATATAAGCAATACCAAAACAATCAACATTAAAACGCCAAAGATCTTTCCTTGGGTCAGTACACTATTTAAGTAAATTCATACCAAATCAAGCAGAACTTTGCCAACCCCTTAGACCACTTTTAAAAAAAAATCCGGTAAATTTTTCTGGACTGACAACCACACTAAACATTTCAACATAATAAAGAAAAAATTGCTGCAAGCACCGAAAATAGCCATTATAATCCAAAACCGAAGTTCGTGCAAATTGTGATGCTTCCCGTTCTGGATTGGGTGCTGCCCTCGAACAAAACACTCTGATTGGTGGAAACCCATAGCATTTGCAATCACGATTTCTTGATCCTACAGAAGAACAATACAGTGTCATTGAACTATAAAAATTGGGAGCCGTTTGGACAATCGACTACTTAAAATACTACCCATACGGGAACGAATTAACTGTACTAACAGACCATCGCGCTTTACTATCAAGCCTAAAGGAACATAGATCCAACAAGTCTTACAATAGTTGTCTTTCTAGATGGATTGACCCTCTACTTCCCTATAATTTCACAATTGAACATATGTTTGGAGCAAAAATGGGTCACGTTGACTACATCTCTAGAAATCTTTTTGCCAAGACTAAAAAATTTTTGTCGTATTTTGAACATTTTGTGCTGGCAACGATATTCAAATTTCAAAATTGCTTAAAACACCTAATCAAACATAAACTACAAACAGAAGAAAACTTAGATAACATATTAAAGTTACATTCACTTTTTCAAACATCAAGTAGGTTAATCGCACCGCAAGCAACTAATTTATATCAAGACAATTCGCATATTCGGGTTACAGCAATTGCATCTTAATCACAATATCTTAGAGATCATTAGCAATTTCATCTCTTTTGGCACATCAGAAGAAATCTACCAGACGTTAAAATATAGACATATATGTATATATATATATATATATATAATATATATAAACATATATATATATATATATATATATATATATATATATATATATATATATATATATATATATATATATATATATATATATATATATTTATATATATATATATATATATAATCACGGAGTACCCAAAACAATCAGATTATATCTTGCTAGATGTTTGACAGGCAAAAACTTTGAAACTTTTGGTACTGAAAACAATATTGAACCAATATATGCACCAGCAAATGACCTTAGAGGATTAGGTATAGTTGAACGTCTTATTCAAATGATAAAACAACAAATATCATGCATGAAACACATCTAAATAAAAAAATTTAATCTTGAACAGTCAATAAATGCAATTATACAACGTTTGCGAATATCTAAACAAAAACAACAAAAACTTCGCCTTTTTAGGTACACTTTGGCAGACGCTTCAATACACCAGTTTCAAATATCACCACTAAATAAAATAATAAAAAATTAATTTATAATAAAATAATTAAATTCTACTTAGAAGAAGACACCATCCCAGGAAAATCGTATCTCACGGATCAACAATGAGCAGACACACGCATGTGCTCTGACGTCGAAATAGAGAAAGTCATAAATGCTGCAAACGTCCAAGCTCACGAGGAGCAAAAAAAACCAAAAGACTAAGAGTAAAGGCTAATGTGGTCTGAAGATATCTCCAGACCGACCAATCCCGCGAAACGAAAGAAGCGTACACGTCATGATTGCACAAAAAATACATGCAGCGCGCAGAAAAAAGAAAAATCTGAATGGCCTATACGAAGTGCTGGCCCCAGGAAACACAGTGGGGAAGATAAGCGCGACAACTATTGTAATCAAGGAACTAAATAGACCGGAGATACGCGTCCGAAATTCGGATTTTGCAAAATTTGGGATGAAAAACGAGATATACAGAGCTCGGTCATTATATCGATAGCATAACGAAGAAATATCAAGAAAAGACGTTGGAGCAGAAAATCATTAACCATAAAAAGGACTTGTTGAGAAAAGACATGGGCAGCAAGAAAATTAAGGCAAACCCAATTAACCTGACGACGTCAGTTTTGTATCTTCTGTACAATGTCGCATTTCAACCTCCAGTAACGTCACTCGTGCCTTAAAAATAAAAAAACGCAACCCCAAGCACGATGAGGCTTTCCATATTAAAATTAGCAATAAAAACATCCCGATATTATTATTTATAGCACAGGATCAGAATCCGATCACCTTAGTTATGTCACTAAATGCCTTAAGAAATTAGATGATGACAACTCGAGAACTTATCTTCAAAAATGCCATTTCGCTCAAACGGAAATTGAATGGCTTTGGTTCAAATTCATCCAAACTGGTATATCACCACTTGAAAATGGAACGGAAGCTATATAAGCAATACCAACACAATCAACATTAAAACGCCAAAGATCTTTCCTTGGGTCAGTACACTATTTAGGTAAATTCATACCAAATCAAGCAGAACTTTGCCAACCCCTTAGACCACTTTTAAAAAAAATCCGGTAAATTTTTCTGGCCTCACAACCACACTAAACATTTCAACATAATAAAGAAAAAAATAGCTGCAAGCACCGAAAATAGCCATTATAATCCAAAACCGAAATTCGTGCAAATTGTGATGCTTCCCGTTCTGGATTGGGTGCTGCCCTCGAACAAAACACTTGGTGGAAACCCATAGCATTTGCAATCACGATTTCTTGATCCTACAGAAGAACAATACAGTGTCATTGAACTATAAAAATTGGGAGCCGTTTGGTCAATCGACTACTTAAAATACTACCCATACGGGGACGAATTAACTGTACTAACAGACCATCGCGTTTTACTATCAAGCCTAAAGGAACATAGATCCAACAAGTCTTACAATAGTTGTCTTTCTAGATGAATTGACCGTCTACCTCCCTATAATTTCACAATTGAACACATACCTGGAGCAAAAACGGGTCTTGTAGACTACATCTCTAGAAATCTTTTTGCCAAAGCTAAGTAATTTTTGTCGAACTTTGATCATTTTGTGCTGGCAACGATATCCAAAGTTGAAAAATTATTTAGCTGCTCTGACGAACACCTAATATCCCGATAGTAATCACGGCAAAGAATCATCAATCTATAAAATTAGCATTAGATTTTTAAAATTTAAATAAATCAATTCACAAAAATAAACATCAAATGCCCAACATTGAATTGTTAATAGCTTCAATTTCACAACTTCTTACAAACACACGAAACGGACAACAAGCATATTTTTCAGCAATAGATCTCAAATATGCCTATAGTCAATTAGCACAAAGATACCGCAAAGCACTGTAATTTCAATATCATTTGTGGAGAATCCACCGGCACCTATAGATTAAAAACTGGAATTCACGGTCCTACTGAAATGCCAGCCAACTTTCAAAAAGCAATGGACAGCTGGATTTCAAAAAGCATGCCAGCTGAAGTTCCAAAGCAATGGATTTCCTATTCCTACAGAAAAACGATACAGTGTAAATGAACTGGATCTTTTGGGAGTCGTTTGGTCAATCGACTACTTTAAATACTACCTATGCGGAAAGGACTTCACTGTAATAATAGACCATTGAGTTTTACTATCAATCCTAAAGGAACATAGATCCAACAAGTCTTACAATAGTCATCTTTCAAGATGAATTGACCCTCTACTTCCCTATAATTTCACAATTGAACATATGCTTGGAGCAAAAATGGGTCATGTTGACTACATCTCTAGAAATCTTTTTGCCAAGACTAAAAAATTTTTGTCGTTTTTGAACATTTTGTGCTGGCAACGATATCCAAATTTCAAAATTCCTTAAAACACCTAATCAAACAAAAACTACAAACAGTAGAAAACTTAGATAACGTATTAAAGTTACATTCACTTTTTCAAACATCAAGTAGGTTAATCGCACCGCAAGCACCTAATTTATATCAAGACAATTCGCATATTCGGATTACAGCAATTGCATCTTAATCACAATATCTTAGAGATCATTACCAATTTCATCTCTTTTGGCACATCAGATGAAATCTATTAATCTCCACTTAAAAACGCCAATCGCGTCTTAAATACCCCCTTTAAATTTCAAAACCACAAATTGCAATAAACAATATGTCATTGCATGAAAGACATTCAGTTAACAAACTTGCTGCATCTCCGCTGCAAAAGTCAGAACTTAAAGAATGCGAACATCCTGAATAAATATACCCAATAAAGCCCATATTTGATACCAACTTAAATAATCACCACAAATTCCTCAAACTGGGCGCAAAAAAACAATCAACTCAAAAAGAGCTCAGTGCCCGAAATTGAAGCAGTATTCATAACTCACAAAATCACTCCATAAACACTATTTTCAATAGCCGAGACCTAAATCAACCAGACCTTAACATATAGACAGATATGTATATATATATATATATATATATATATATATATATATATATATATATATATATATATTAATGTATAATAAACATATATATATATATATATATATATATATATATGTATATAAATATATATATATATATATATATATATAATCACGGAGTACCCAAAACAATCAGATTAAATCAAGCTAGATGTTGGACAGGCAAAAACTTTGAAACTTTTGGTACTGAAAACAATATTGAACCAAAATTTGCACCAGCAAATGACCTTACAGGAATAGGTTTAGTTGAACGTCTTTTTCAAATGATAAAACAACAAATATCATGCATGAAACACATCTAAAAAAATTTAATCTTGAACAGTCAATAAATGCAATTATACAACGTTTGCGAATATCTAAACAAAAACAACAAAAACTTCGCCTTTTTAGGTACACTTTGGCAGACGCTGCAATACACCAGTTTCAAATATCACCACTAAAAAAAATAATAAAAAATTAATTTATAATAAAATAATTAAATTTTATTTAGACGAAGACACCATCCCAGGAAGATCGTATCTCACGGATCAACAATCAGCAGACACACGCATGTGCTCTGACGTCGAAATAGAGAAAGTCATAAATGCTGCAAACTTCCAAGCTCACGAGGAGCAAAAAAAACCAAAAGACTAAGAATAAAGGCTAATGTGGTCTGAAGATATCTCCAGACCGACCAATGCCGCGAAACGAAAGAAGCGTACAAGTCATGATTGCACGAAAAATACATACAGCGCGCAGACAAAAGAAAATCTGGATGGCCTATACGAAGTGCTGGCCCCAGGAAACACAGTGGGGAAGATAAGCCCGACAACTATTGTAATCAAGGAACTAAATAGACCGGAGATACGCGTCCGAAATTCGGATTTTGCAAAATTTGGGATGAAAAATGAGATATACAGAGCTCAGTCATTATATCGATAGCAAAACGAAGAAATATTAAGAAAAGACGTTGGAGCAGAAAATCATTAACCATAAAAAAACCTGTTGAGAAAAGACATGGGCAGCAAGAAATTTCAGGCAACCCCAATTAACCTGACGACGTCAGTATTATATCTTCTGTACCATGTTGCATTTCAACCTCCAGTAACGTCACTCGTGCCTTAAAAATAAAAAAAAACGCAACCCCAAGCACGATGAGGCTTTCCATATTAAAATTAGCAATAAAAACATCCCGATATTATTATTTATAGCACAGGATCAGAATCCGATCACCTTAGTTATGTCACTAAATGCCTTAAGAAATTAGATGATGACAACTAGAGAATTTATCTTCAAAAATGCAATTTCGCTTAAACGGAAATTGAATGGCTTTGGTTCAAACTCATCCAAACTGGTATATCACCACTTGAAAATGGAACGGCAGCTATATTAGCAATACCAACACAATCAACATTAAAACGCCTAAGATCTTCCCTTGGGTCAGTACACTATTTAAGTAAATTCATACCAAATCTAGCAGAACTTTGCCAACCCCTTAGACCACTTTTAAAAAAATCCGCTAAATTTTTCTGGACTGACAACCACACTAAACATTTCAACATAATAAAGAAAAAACTGCTGCAAGCACCGAAAATAGCCATTATAATCCAAAACCGAAGTTCGTGCAAATTGTGATGCTTCCCGTTCTGGATTGGGTGCTGCCCTCGAACAAAACACTCTGATTGATGGAAACCCATAGCATTTGCAATCACGATTTCTTGATCCTACAGAAGAACAATACAGTGTCATTGAACTATAAAAATTGGGAGCCGTTTGGTCAATCGACTACCTAAAATACTACCCATAGGGGAACGAATTAACGGTAACAACAGACCATCGCGCTTTACTATCAAGCCTAAAGGAACATAGATCCAACAAGTCTTACAATAGTTGTCTTTCTAGATGAATTGACCGTCTACCTCCCTATAACTTCACAATTGAACACATACCTGGAGCAAAAACGGGTCTTGTAGACTACATCTCTAGAAATCGTTTTGCCAAAGCTAAGTAATTTTTGTCGAATTTTGATCATTTTGTGCTGGCAACGATATACAAATATCGGGATTCCTTTAAACACCTAATCAAACATAAACTACAACTAGTAGAACAATTAGATAACATATTAAAGTTACTTTCACCTTTTCAAACATCAAGCAGGTCAATCGCACCGCAAATATCTAATTTAATTCAAGACAATTCGCATATTTGGATTACAGCAACTGCATCTTAATAAAAATATCTTAATGTTTCATTACCAATTGCATCTCAATTGGCACATCAGAATAAATCTAATAATCCCCAATTAAAACGCCAATGGCGTCGCAAATATCCCTTTAAAAATCAAAAACACAATTTGCACTGAATAATCTGCCATTGCATAAATCACATTCTATTAACAAACTTGCTGCATCTCCGCTGCAAAACTCATAAATTGAAGAATGCGAACAATCTGAACAATTAAACCCAATAAAGCCCATATTTGATACCAATTTAAATAATCACCAAAAATTCTTCAAATTATCCGCGGAACTACCAAATTCCAACTAAAAATACAATCAACTCAAACATACCTTGCTTTTTGTCCGAAATGGATTCAGTATTCGTTATTCAAAAAATTACTCCATAACGCTCTCTCCAATAGCCGAGACCTAAATCAACAAATCGACACCCACAAAATCAACGCCCGATTCACCTTCTCCGATAATTTACCCTCAACCACGACAACAACAAACATCTTGTCCAATACTGATACAACGCCCTCTACTGGTGCCATAGACAACGCGCACGATCTCAGATTGACAGATAACATCAACAGGAACTTCAGCAAAAAGTTGTTGGCAATCTTGAATGGAAAAGACGCTAGCTTGAAAGAGGTACGAGAATGCGTCATTCGCAACGACGAGGAACGATTGAAGGATATCAGCCCATATATCCATTCGTAATGGCGAGATATGAGTGTGAAACAAGGATGCCTATGCATCGATAAGCGTATGATGATAGTCAAAACCATCCTTGACGCTGTGCTGGAGGACATCCACTCCATACACCCCGGGAGTTTTGCTATGCTATCACTAGCGCAAAGCATTTGGTGGCCGTACATCCACCGAGATATATTGGCTAAAGCTAATGAGTGCAAAACCTGCAAGGAAATTGGTAAAAACTTAAAACCAGTGATTCCGTATAGCAAGTGGTCACCTTTACCTAACCGAACAACGAAATCCAAATGGACTTTGGCGGACCTATGATTAATGAAAAGGGTATAGAACAATAATTCCTTACAAGTATCGATCGATACTCAAAATACTCCTCAGTGGAAATAGTAAATAACGCATCTAGCACGAATTTAATTAAATTTTTTAGTACATATTTACATATACATATAAATATATATATATATATATATATATATATATATATATATATTATATATATATATATATATATATATATATAATGACGGAGTACCCAGAACAATCAGATTAGATCAAGCTAGATGTTTAACAGGCAAAAGTTTTAAAACATTTTGCACAGAAAACAATATTGAACTAATAAATGTACCTGCAAATGACCATAGAGCAATAAGTTTAGTCTAAAGTCTCATTCAAACTATAAAACGTCAATTATCAAGCAAGAAACACAACTAAATAAAAAAAATTAATCTTGAACATTCAATACATGCAATTATACAACGTTTGAGAATATCAAAACGAAAAACGACAAATATTGACCATTTGAAGCACACTTTATGCAGACGCTGTAATACACCCATTTCAAATATCACCACTAAAAAAACTAAGAAAAATTTAATTTATGATAAAATGATTAAATATTATTTATAGGAAAATACCATCCCAGGAAGATCGTACCCCACGGATGAACAGTGGGCAGACACAGTCATGAGCTCTGACGTCGAAGTAGAAAAAGTTTTAAGCGCTACAAACGCCCGAGCTCACCAGGAGCAACAATAACCAAAAGACTTAGAGTCATGGCTAATATGATCTGAAGGTATTTCCAGACCGACCAATACCGCGAAACAAAAGAAGCGTACAAGTCAAAATTGCACGAAGAATTCATGCAGCGCGCAGACAAAAGAAAAATCTGGATGGCTCATACGAAGTCCTGGCTTAAAGAAGCACAGTGGGGAAGATAAGCCCGACCACTAGTGTAATCAAGGAACCAAATAGACCGGAGATACGCGTCCGAAGTTCGGATATTGCCCAATATCAGACGAAAAATGAGAAGGATACAGATCTTGGTCAATATATCGAGAGATAACTAAAAAAAATTCAAGAAAAGACTTTGGAGCCGAAAAACATTGACCAAAAAAAGGACCTGTTGAGAAAAAACATGGGCAGCAAGAAAATTAAGGCAACGGCAAACAACCTGATTACGTCAGAATTGTATCTTGTGGACAACTTTGCAATTCAACCTCCAGTAACGTTGCTCGTGCCTTAAAGATAAGAATACCCGAACGCAACCCCAAGCACGATGCGGCATTCCAAAACCGGTCAGATCTGACACAAACTTCGAATTTCAGCTCACCAGTACCAATTGCTGCTCCACCTACACAACCCACTGCAGCAGGACCATCTGCGCCGCAAATAACCCCCATCTTGCGGAATGAAAAGCGAACCAGTCAAGTCGGCGATACGTCTGACTCCGATACATCGTTAGTGAAAAGGAGTAAGCGGCAATTTAAGAAGCAGAAAAAAGCCCCCCCGTCTCAATCCCTTGTGCAAAACATTCAGAATACCGAAAGATATTCAACAGAAATTGCAGTTTCGGATACAACATTTAGTAGTGTTGCATCTCCGAGAAACTCAAATAAAGGTAGACAGTAGATACAAGCGCTAATTTGCCAAGCAAAATGACTGTATTAGAGGCGGAAGAACGTTCAGAAAAATCTGAATAAATTCTTGAAAACTCTTTAAACTCGATATTTTATTTTATTATTTTATATTTTATTATTAGATAACTGGTGAATAAGTACTAATTTTCTGATTTTATTTATTAAATTTTTATTTTTCTACAGCAAAGGGAAATGTCATACGGGATGTATATTACCATCAGAATATACATTACCTTATTTTAGTTCAGATATTATCTTTTCATCCAATTCAAGGGCAGTTGATCTTAACTCAGTTCGTCATGTACCATTTGATTATTATTTCGTGATTTTTCAACCAGGTAGACAGGAAACTGTCTATTCATACTATAAACAAACTTCTACTTCCTCTCTAAAGTGTGAACGAGCCCATAATTTGTTCATTTCCTTTTGATCAAACTTTCATCATTTTATTTTCATTCATCTCCTTTGCATCTATGTAAATCAGGTGCAATTTAAAGTCAACTGCTTTTCAATTAGAAAGCTAAAAATAAGCAAAGCCATTCGCGTCGCAAATGCTCAGTTCGTAATTCGGAATCAACCGGTGATTAATAAGTTGGCGAGCGCACCGCATTTGCCTTAGTCGGTTGGTAAAGATACAACTGCTACTCGATTGACTAGTCACAGAGTAAGTCAGTACAACACTGTTATTCTCACTCTATTTTGTTTCCACTGGTAATCCTTTATATCAGTTTTTTTCCACTCGTTAAATTGTTACTAAGATACTAGTAATAGAGATACTGGTAACAGTTTCCCGATTATAATAGTCTATAAGACTATGAGTCGACCCATGAAAAGAGTGAGCTCGACGTTTTCGTCTGTCAAAAGACCAAAAAAAAGAGTTGTATTGAGTTTAGAGGTGTGCACGACTGTGCAGTTTGTGTCAACATCGCTGCCCTTTGACATTTTGGGTCTTTTCATAAAGACTAGAGATCTGCTTGGGCTGAACGGTTAACACCTTCTCCGCGTGATTAGTAATAACCTGGTCTGAGAAGATGATAGACCTCAGCCTGTTCTCTGGACTGTTTGATCCTCATCTGGTGCTGCCATTCTGTATCCAAGTGATTCTGAACTTTCATTCGCTGCAGTTGCTTACGAAGGTTCTCTTCTCGTAATCTGAAATGAACAAGCAGCTCTGTATGTTCAGCTGTAAAAAAATATCTATCCCTCCACCCCACACAACCCCGCCTCACCCCATCCTACACCACCCCACTTCTACTAACTCGGTAAATTAGGATCTTCCATAATTGAGGTTTTAGTGTTCATAAATTGTGAATGCTAGTTCTGCCTTTCATTGGGTTCCACCATCAATAATAATCTGATAACAATCAAATCATTGCAAAAATACGTGTTATTTTGTTACTACAGCGTTTTGAATGCAAAAAAAAGATTGCTCGGGGGACCCGGGCTGAGGTGTCAACGCTAAAAAAAATGCTTAAAAAATGTAAGATTTGAGCTGAACGCGGTGAATGCGGTAAAAAACAAAAAATTCGCCGCCAAGAATGACAAATCTTAGAAAAATTCACCGCTAAATTTACCAAATATCATCACCGCAGAAAATATTGCAAAAAATGTAAGAATAGCTGTGAATGCGTTGAGAAAGCTAAAAAAATTCCACTCTAAGAATAGAAAATCTTACAAACCTTCACCGCCAAACTAATAAATACCTTCTTCAGTGCAGAAAATACTCTAAAAAATCTAATGATAGCAGTGAATGTGTTAAGAGCCAGTAAAAGAAAAATTCACTGCTCTAAAACTCAAACCGTGCAACGGTTTCTATTTAGGGTTTGTTTCCCTTTACATTTCCTAACTTGCCATTTCTCACAAAAAACTTTGCAGCAACCAGCCGACAAATGAAACTTTCAACTTTTAAAAAGAACTCGTTTTCGTAAATCAACGTATATAGTTCAAGAAAAAGGTGTTTCGTTACAGCCTCTGCGTCAATAGAGATCAAAACCAAAATAAATGTGAGCTCATAGTCAGACATTCCCTATGTTTGAGAAGTATAGATTATCAAAAATCTTTGATGCAGTTTCCCTGGAAAAATGTTAGATTTTCATGTTTTTAGTTGCATATAGGCGAGCAGTATTTTCAGTGTTTAGTGGATTTTAATCAGAAAAAAAAGAGTTATTCAAATACACTTAAACTCAAAGTCAAGAATCTATTATATAGGGTTAGTCTAACACATTGACTATTTTTGATGTCGTTTCTCTGGAAAAGTTATATTTCATCGGTAAAAGTGACGAGAAAGAAATCACTCCTAAAAACCGCACGTCTTCACGTCTTACGCAATTCACCGGTTAAAATTTTTTGCGGTAAATTGTCATAAAAATTGGGGTTTCTAGTGTGAAGTTTTCACTTTCACCACTTCCTGTTGGTAGCTGTGAAATTTTGGTACCGCTTAAGCGGTGAAAATAATGAAAAACTCACCTCAAATCTTACAAAACTCAACGCATTTGTTTTCACTAACATTTTTGAATATGATTTAAGCTCACATAGAATTAAGTGACAGATGGTGCAGTAGAATAAGAAGTTGTTCGCATACAGGATGTTAGATATTCGAGCCCGAGGACCGGTGTTTATTTTTTGTGAGAAATCCGGTGAATGCGGTGAAAAAAAAGAATTTCACCGCAAAAAATCGCAAATTTTAGAAAAAATCACCGCTCAAAACCGGAAATCTTCCAAAAACTCACTCCCATAGTCGCATTCATTGCAAAAAGATGCGGGCGATTTGCGGAGAAAAGTTTTTGTAACGCTATTCACTGCATTTCTTACATTATATTTTCGACAAAACTTCGACCGTGGGTGGGGTACAATCTCTATTTTGCCACACGGTATTTTTTTAAAGCAGAGAAAGAGTAGTTCTCTATTCAATAAAATCAGCAGCTAAAAGAACAAAAAATTGAAATTAAAGTTTTCCGGTGAGTTTATACTATCAGTTTATCAGTGCCTAATTAGTTGAAAATCTTTACAGAAATCGGAAAGTTCTTTTTTTAAACATTCCTAAATTACAAAATGCCTTCTTCCTTTCCTCGCAATTACCGTAAAAACCTCATAAACTTACAGAAATGAAGATAACTAATGAATGCATATTCTTGACCAATATTCCGACGATACAGAAGAAAAAACGTAAGGGATTTCACGTTTTTGTGTACAAAACTTAACTTGTCGACGACTTTCCTACGTTTAAAACAAACAATTTCTTGACGAGAGAAAGGCGATGAAAGATTCAAGAAATTTATCAAATTCTTACTCTGTTTTACTCCGACATATCGCATTCTTCTGTTCATACTCGCTCATCAACTCATCAATCAACTCATTCTGTTTCTTCATGATAGCCAGATCTAACTGCTCATTTGCCAGTTTCTTTGCTTTTCTTCTTTTACTTGTGAGAGACTCTTCATCTTGGCAGAATATTGCGGCTGGTCTGGCTGGGGCCAGAGGCAGAGGTGGGATTTTGGTGAGCACCTAAAATGTGACTCATTTTGTCCCAAAGGGTTGTGGAACTGTTGGAGACAAATTGGAGACCAACCGAATTAGAAAAGGATCAAGATTTTTTGAATTTGAAACTTAATCTAAGAGTGCTTTTTTTGTGCTTGGCAGCTAAAAAATCCATAAAAATTATGAATTGTTGCTAGTTTATGTCATCCACAGTTTAGATATTTTTCAATTACATTTCTTGGCGCAAATGTAACAACCCACCACTGTCCTACCATCAACAATCAGGACAAAGTTTTATGAAAACTCGAGCGAGCCTTTTTCACTTAGGCGTCTTAAAACAATTTAACCGTAGCCCTAGCTTACTTTCAATCTATTTGAGGTTTATGTACCCACTGGTTGTTTCGCAAATATGCCACATAGTTACGAGAAAGTCATTTATGTCACAAATGCGCTAAAAAAGAATGCAAGCTTTTCACTTAATATGTTTTCTGCAGATATTTTTTGTTCCAACCCCACTTGTGGGGCGAGGAACTATATACACAAATAGGTTTTTTGTTCAGACAATTTGGCCGATCGATATATTCATCGTAGAGAAATGCGAGTGGTATCATTAAAAAGCTCGCCCAGCGCAGAATTCGAAACAAAAAATATTTTTTCGAATTTCGTTTTTTTCGAGGAGTTATCGAGGATTGAAGTTTTGTGTGAACACGCGATATTTGGCATGAATTGGTTCACTTTTACTGTAATTTTTCTTCAAATTATGATCTTTTTTATTAAAATATTAATTCAAAATTATTTTTCACGCCACAAAATGAAACAATTTTTTGAGTTCCTAATAGACGAAAGGCGATAAAAAGACTAGTTCTGGTCTCATAGGAAAGTTCACTATAAAAAAAATCGAATTCTATTTGAAAGCTCTTTTTTTAGAAAAATTCTTTTTTTTGTTTTCCTGGGTCACCTATAGCTAGTCACTTTTCATATCTCGATTCCGTTAAAGAAAAACCTGATTTACTTTCAAATGAAGCCCAATGAACAAAATATTCGTTTCTAAGGAATTGCTCGTGTTTTCTCTTTGGCTCCGACTCTGAGTTTTTGAAATTTTAAATGTTTTTTTTGGTTTGCTTATTGAAATTTTTATTAATTTTTGCAGTCCTCTGTCATAGTTTCGTTTACAAAAATGCAATAAGTTTTGTAGTGAGCCTTGAGTGAGCCTATCTAGAGGTTTCAGTGGACAGCTAATGGCTTTTAAGACTTTATAAATGATTTTTCGATAATTTTTTTTAAGATTAACTGATCATAAACTTTTTTCGTGAATTGTAAGTCAGTTTAAGTAATCACAAGACCCCCTTCTTTTCTGCTGCAAACAAATCTAATCTGGTGAGCTGTTTTATCTGAACTTTTGTTATATGACTTGAATGCCACAAGATTTCAAAAATTTTAAAAAATTTTTTTGGATATCTTCTTATAATTCGTGGTTCCTCTTGAAACCTCTTAATTCGTGGTTCCTCTATATTTCGTGGTTCCTCTCGTGGTTCTTCGTGGGTCCCCTTTCGTGGTTCCTCTTGAAATCTTATCACATTGTCCTGATAATTATATCTCCTCTTGGCTTCGAGAAAATTTTCAATGGATCATGGTTATTTGTTCAGAGAAAAGCTTATGGTTTAAATGGCTTCGACGCCTTCTTCTCGCACTTTTCTACTTAATTTTTGAATTTTGCCTGAATTTGTTGTTTTTTTTCATAATCAATGACTTATTGTAATGTCTTATTGATGACTTACCAATGACAAACATTCTTGTTGTCTCATCGAGGTATAACTTACCTGATTTATTAGCTTCCGTTGAAAGCCATTGATTTTAATGGCATTGATACTACCGATTTTCTCAAAACTTTCGTGGTTTTAATGTTTTTCTCAAGTTTGTTGGTTTATTGGAGTCAAATTGTTAAAAAGAAAAGTCCCATTGATGTTAGCAAATGTTAAAAGCAGTAAAATTTTTCTGAACACTTTATTTTTCAATGGCTTCGACACTTTTCGCTGAAATTGTCTGAATTTGCCGTTTTTGCTTTTTTTGATGTATTGATCTATTGAATGCATGATGTTGAAAAAAAGTGCGAAAGATTTTGCAGTGAGTAATGAGTAAAACCATCTAGAGCTTTCAGTGGACAGGTAATGGCTGTTAAGACCCTAAAAGGACCCTCTTTCTTTATACTGCAAACAAATTTTCACCAGTTAGTTGCTTTATCTCAATTTTTTTATATGGCTTCAATGTCACAAGATTTCAAAATTTTTTAAAAAACCCTTTGGATATTTCCTTTTTTTTGGTTCCTCTTGAAATCTTAGCACCTTATCCTAAAATTGATATCTCCCAATGGCTTAGAGAAGACTTACCATGGATCATGGATAAATTTTCAGAGAAAAGCTAATGGTTTAAATGGCTTCGACACTTTCTTCTTGCCTTTTCCTACTTAATTTTTGGTTTCTGCCAATATTTGTTGTTGTATGCATATTCATAAGACTGTTTGTAATGTCTTACTTATTACCAATTCACGAAATAAATTCTTGTTCTCCAATTGAGGAGTACGCTCCAATTGAGCGTATTTATTGACTTACGTTGAAAGTTATGGAATTTAATGTCTGTTAAGACTTAGAAAAAATTTTCTGAAAAATATTTTCGAAATAAATTTTTGAAAATTAACTGAAATTAAACTTATTTTCACGAACTGTCAGTCAGTCTCAGTAATGTCCGGACCCCCTTCTTTTCTACTTGAAACAAAATTAATCTAGATAACGATTTTATATTCTAACTATTGGTGTCATGACTTCGAGGCACGAGTTTTCATAATTTTTTTGGATATACATTTTTTTTCTGTAATTTTGGTTCCTTTTTGAGTCTTAACACACTATCCTTATATTGATAGTTGCATTGGCTTAAAGATGACGTTTTTTGCGTCATACCTAAAATCTTCAGAGAAAAACTTATGGTTCAAAGCGCCTCGACACTTTCTTCTCGCACTTTTCTACTTAAATTTTAGATTTTGACTGTATTTAATTAAAAATTTTATGTATTTAATGTTTTTTTCAAGTTTGTTGGTTTATTGGAGTCAAATTGTTAAAAAAAAGTCCCATTGATGTTAGCAAACGTTAAAAGCAGTAAAATTTTTCTGAACACTTTATTTTTCAATGGCTTCGACACTTTTCGCTGAAATTGTTTGAATTTGCCGTTTTTGCTTTTTTTTGATGTATTGATCTATTGAATGCATGATGTTGAAAAAAAGTGCGAAAGATTTTGCAGTGAGTAATGAGTAAAACCATCTAGAGCTTTCAGTGGACAGGTAATGGCTGTTAAGACCCTAAAAGGACCCTCTTTCTTTCTACTTCAAACAAATTTTCACCAGTTAGTTGCTTTATCTCAATTTTTTTATATGGCTTCAATGTCACAAGATTTTAAAATTTTTTAAAAACTCTTTGGATATTTCCTTTTTTTGGTTCCTCTTGAAATCTTAGCACCTTATCCTAAATTTGATATCTCCCAATGGCTTAGAGAAGACTTACCATGGATCATGGACAAATTTTCAGAGAAAAGCTAATGGTTTAAATGGCTTCGACACTTTCTTCTCGCCTTTTCCTACTTAATTTTTGGTTTCTGCCAATATTTGTTGTTGTATGCATATTCATAAGACGGTTTGTAATGTCTTATTTATTACCAATTCCCGAAAAAAATTCTTGTTCTCCAATTGAGGAGTACGCTCCAATTGAGCGTATTTATTGACTTACGTTGAAAGTTATGGAATTTAATGTCTGTTAAGACTTAGAAAAAATTTTCTGAAAAATATTTTCGAAATAAATTTTTGAAAATTAACTGACATTAAACTTATTTTCACGAACTGTCAGTCAGTCTCAGTAATGTCCGGACCCCCTTCTTTTCTACTTAAAACAAAATTAATCTAGATAACGATTTTATATTCTAACTATTGGTGTCATGACTTCGAGGCACGAGTTTTCATAATTTTTTTGGATATACATTTTTTTCTGTAATTTTGGTTCCTTTTTGAGTCTTAACACACTATCCTTATATTGATAGTTGCATTGGCTTACAGATCACGTTTTTTGCGTCATACCTAAAATCTTCAGAGAAAAACTTATGGTTCAAAGCGCCTCGACACTTTCTTCTCGCACTTTTCTACTTAATTTTTAGATTTTGACTGTATTTAATTAAAAATTTTATGGATTTAATGTTTTTTTCATGTTTGTTGTTTTATTAGAGGCAAAATGTTAAAAAATAATAGTCCCATTGATGTTAAAAAATTGTTGAAAGCAGAAAAACTTTTACAGAAAAAAAAATTTCAACGGCTTCGACACGTTTCTCGCTGAACTTTTTCGAATTTGCTGTTTTTGTTTCTTTTTTATTCTTTAGATAGCCGTGAAATGCTGACCGGTACCATATGCTTGCAATTGATGCTTTGAATGCATGACTTTAACCGAAGCTGCTATTTTATTGCCAGTAGATTTTAGTAAATTTGTAACTTATTCTCATCATTAAGAGGTCCCATACAATTCCGTTTTTTTAAATTCAATTATGTTCTCATATTATTACGTAACTGATGATTTGCTGTTGTACAATATGAGTAAAACCATCTAGAGCTTTCAGTGGACAGGTAATGGCTGTTAAGACCCTAAAAGGACCCTCTTTCTTTCTACTGCAAACAAATTTTCACCAGTTAGTTGCTTTATCTCAATTTTTTTATATGGCTTCAATGTCACAAGATTTCAAAATTTTTTAAAAAACCCTTTGGATATTTCCTTTTTTTTGGTTCCTCTTGAAATCTTAGCACCTTATCCTAAAATTGATATCTCCCAATGGCTTAGAGAAGACTTACCATGGATCATGGATAAATTTTCAGAGAAAAGCTAATGGTTTAAATGGCTTCAACACTTTCTTCTCGCCTTTTCCTACTTAATTTTTGGTTTCTGCCAATATTTGTTGTTGTATGCATATTCATAAGACTGTTTGTAATGTATAATTTGACACCAATTCACGAAATAAATTCTTGTTCTCCAATTGAGGAGTACGCTCCAATTGAGCGTATTTATTGACTTACGTTGAAAGTTATGGAATTTAATGTCTGTTAAGACTTAGAAAAAATTTTCTGAAAAATATTTTCGAAATAAATTTTTGAAAATTAACTGACATTAAACTTATTTTCACGAACTGTCAGTCAGTCTCAGTAATGTCCGGACCCCCTTCTTTTCTACTTAAAACAAAATTAATCTAGATAACGATTTTATATTCTAACTATTGGTGTCATGACTTCGAGGCACGAGTTTTCATAATTTTTTTGGATATACATTTTTTTTCTGTAATTTTGGTTCCTTTTTGAGTCTTAACACACTATCCTTATATTGATAGTTGCATTGGCTTAAAGATGACGTTTTTTGCGTCATACCTAAAATCTTCAGAGAAAAACTTATGGTTCAAAGCGCCTCGACACTTTCTTCTCGCACTTTTCTACTTAATTTTTAAATTTTGACTGTATTTAATTAAAAATTTTATGGATTTAATGTTTTCTTCAAGTTTGTTGGTTTATTGGAGTCAAATTGTTAAAAAAAAGTCCCATTGATGTTAGCAAATGTTAAAAGCAGTAAAATTTTTCTGAACACTTTATTTTTCAATGGCTTCGACACTTTTCGCTGAAATTGTTTGAATTTGCCGTTTTTGCTTTTTTTGATGTATTGATCTATTGAATGCATGATGTTGAAAAAAAGTGCGAAAGATTTTGCAGTGAGTAATGAGTAAAACCATCTAGAGCTTTCAGTGGACAGGTAATGGCTGTTAAGACCCTAAAAGGACCCTCTTTCTTTCTACTGCAAACAAATTTTCACCAGTTAGTTGCTTTATCTCAATTTTTTTATATGGCTTCAATGTCAGAAGATTTCAAAATTTTTTAAAAACTCTTTGGATATTTCCTTTTTTTTTGGTTCCTCTTGAAATCTTAGCACCTTATCCTAAATTTGATATCTCCCAATGGCTTAGAGAAGACTTACCATGGATCATGGATAAATTTTCAGAGAAAAGCTAATGGTTTAAATGGCTTCGATATTTTCTTCTCGCCTTTTCCTACTTAATTTTTGGTTTCTGCCAATATTTGTTGTTGTATGCATATTCATAAGACTGTTTGTAATGTCTTATTTATTACCAATTCACGGAATAAATTCTTGTTCTCCAATTGAGGAGTACGCTCCAATTGAGCGTATTTATTGACTTACGTTGAAAGTTATGGAATTCAATGTCTGTTAAGACTTAGAAAAAATTTTCTGAAAAATATTTTCGAAATAAATTTTTGAAAATTAACTGACATTAAACTTATTTTCACGAACTGTCAGTCAGTCTCAGTAATGTCCGGAACCCCTTCTTTTCTACTTAAAACAAAATTAATCTAGATAACGATTTTATATTCTAACTATTGGTGTCATGACTTCGAGGCACGAGTTTTCATAATTTTTTTGGATATACATTTTTTTTCTGTAATTTTGGTTCTTTTTTGAGTCTTAACACACTATCCTTATATTGATAGTTGCATTGGCTTAAAGATGACGTTTTTTGCGTCATACCTAAAATCTTCAGAGAAAAACTTATGGTTCAAAGCGCCTCGACACTTTCTTCTCGCACTTTTCTACTTAATTTTTAGATTTTGACTGTATTTAATTAAAAATTTTATGGATTTAATGTTTTTTTCATGTTTGTTGTTTTATTGGAGGCAAATTGTTAAAAATAATAGTCCCATTGATGTTAAAAAATTGTTGAAAGCAGAAAAACTTTTACAGAAAAATAAATTTCAACGGCTCCGACACGTTTCTCGCTGAACTTTTTCGAATTTGCTGTTTTTGTTTCTTTTTTATTCTTTAGATAGCCGTGAAATGCTGACCGGTACCATATGCTTGCAATTGATGCTTTGAATGCATGACTTTAACCGAAGCTGCTATTTTATTGCCATTAGATTTTAGTAAATTTGTAACTTATTCTCATCATTAAGAGGTCCCATACAATTCCGTTTTTTTTAAATTCAATTATGTTCTCATATTATTACGTAACTGATGATTTGCTGTTGTACAATATGAGTAAAATCATCTAGAGCTTTCAGTGGACAGGTAATGGCTGTTAAGACCCTTAAAGGACCCTCTTTCTTTCTACTGCAAACAAATTTTCACCAGTTAGTTGCTTTATCTCAATTTTTTTTATATGGCTTCAATGTCACAAGATTTCAAAATTTTTTAAAAAATTCTTTGGATATTTCCTTTTTTTTGGTTCCTCTTGAAATATTAGCACCTTATCCTAAAATTGATATCTCCCAATGGCTTAGAGAAGACTTACCATGGATCATGGATAAATTTTCAGAGAAAAGCTAATGGTTTAAATGGCTTCAACACTTTCTTCTCGCCTTTTCCTACTTAATTTTTGGTTTCTGCCAATATTTGTTGTTGTATGCATATTCATAAGACTGTTTGTAATGTATAATTTGACACCAATTCACGAAATAAATTCTTGTTCTCCAATTGAGGAGTACGCTCCAATTGAGCGTATTTATTGACTTACGTTGAAAGTTATGGAATTTAATGTCTGTTAAGACTTAGAAAAAATTTTCTGAAAAATATTTTCGAAATAAATTTTTGAAAATTAAATGACATTAAACTTATTTTCACGAACTGTCAGTCAGTCTCAGTAATGTCCGGACCCCCTTCTTTTCTACTTAAAACAAAATTAATCTAGATAACGATTTTATATTCTAACTATTGGTGTCATGACTTCGAGGCACGAGTTTTCATATTTTTTTTGGATATACATTTTTTTTCTGTAATTTTGGTTCCTTTTTGAGTCTTAACACACTATCCTTATATTGATAGTTGCATTGGCTTAAAGATGACGTTTTTTGCGTCATACCTAAAATCTTCAGAGAAAAACTTATGGTTCAAAGCGCCTCGACACTTTCTTCTCGCACTTTTCTACTTAATTTTTAGATTTTGACTGTATTTAATTAAAAATTTTATGGATTTAATGTTTTTTTCATGTTTGTTGTTTTATTAGAGGCAAATTGTTAAAAATAATAGTCCCATTGATGTTAAAAAATTGTTGAAAGCAGAAAAACTTTTACAGAAAAAAAAATTTCAACGGCTTCGACACGTTTCTCGCTGAACTTTTTCGAATTTGCTGTTTTTGTTTCTTTTTTATTCTTTAGATAGCCGTGAAATGCTGACCGGTACCATATGCTTGCAATTGATGCTTTGAATGCATGACTTTAACCGAAGCTGCTATTTTATTGCCAGTAGATTTTAGTAAATTTGTAACTTATTCTCATCATTAAGAGGTCCCATACAATTCCGTTTTTTTAAATTCAATTATGTTCTCATATTATTACGTAACTGATGATTTGCTGTTGGACAATATGCGTTTTCATAAGTTATGTGAGTGGGTTCATTTTTGTTTCTTTTTTTTCTTCCTTTAGCATAATCGCGTAATAACAGGTCCCAATGATTTTCAAGTGTAGCCCAATTGAACGTATTTATTCATTCAGTATGGTTTTTTTGAGTTGGAATGAATAAAATTTGAAAAGTAACCAATTAATATTCAGATAATAGCTCATGATTTCCATGGCTTTACTAATTTGTTTTCGCAATATTTGTTATTTTTTGTTGGTAATTTTTTGAGTTTTCTGCATCTTTAGTCCGTTCCTATGGCTTAGTTTAACCAGCCACAAGTCCCCTTGGTTCCATTATGACTTTTGATTGGATTTGTCAAGAATTTTTTCAAAAACTAGGTATTTTTAAGACTTTTGAAATTATTTGGTTCAAAAAATGTTGATTGATTTTTGAACTTTGCCTCAATACTTTTTCTTTTTGACGACTTGTTACCGAAACTCATTATGAAAAATCCCAGGTGATATTTAGTTAGAAAAAAAGTAAATTTATGTGTTTAAGAGTGTAATTTGACGTTGTTACTAGGTGCTTTTAGATTAAGATATTGATTTTTTGCCGTAAAATTTTTGTTTTTGTTTTTTTTTTCTCGTAGTCTTTTTAATGGCAGATCTCGTAGTAATTAGGCCTGGCTGTATTTAATTCAGTTATTAGTTTGGTTGAATAACAATTTTTTAAAACTCAAACATCTATTTTTGATTATCTCTTGGCAAAAATATAAGTCAAAAGACAGTTATTTCCAAAATGTAGATGAGAGCGGGTCGGAACATCATTTGTGAACGCCCATTAACGAGCCTCCTTGTTGAATTGGCTAATCAATCCTATTATAACTAGGACAGTATAATATATTAGAAAAATTTGCACCCGAGAGAAATAACTTTCATCGAGAATACAATTTTCGTAAATATATCTAAGTAGTTCCAACTAAATTATCTTCAAATAAAGATAATATTTTCAAGCTTTTCAGGAACTCCCTAAAATAGCTACATTGAAAGGTGCATTTTTGAGTTTTTCTAGTTTTTTAATATTGTTTTTTCATCGTTTTGAAGTAGACAAAAACGATCGAACCTCTTAACAGCAAATCAATCATGTTCCAGCGTTTTTTGCTTTTTTCCTTCGGAAAAATGATTTATGGTTTTTCATGTTTTCACTGATCCTCCTCTATGTTTCCTTTTGCTGACAATTTTTTATTAAAATAATCAGTAGTAGCGTGAAGATTTCGGTTATTGAATGCTCAGATTTTGACCGTGTGATAAAAACGTTTAGGAGTTCAAAAAGTATAAAAAATGGATTCCCTAAATTCTCAATAAATTAAAAAAGAAGCATTAATTTGCCTAAAAATTTTTTCTAAAACTCCAACCACTACCAGATACAGCTACTATTCTCTTTAAAACGCATGTTGTTCATCATGAAAAGATAGATTTTTGGAACGATAGAGAGTTTAACAACGATTTTTCATCTGAATTTCTGAAAATCCGAAATAGTTTTAATTTGATAACGGTTGTTTTTCAACGAATATCCTAATTAGCACAATACATTTTTATAATTGCTACAGGCAAAATGTTTTCGCAAAGTTTATATCGCGAGAAGGAGTTCTGGAGTTCAGCAGCAGATTTGATTTTAAGAAAATGCTGTGACGCAAATGCTCTTTTTTGGTTAGAAGTTTATATTTCCAAATGAATATTTCCAATTGGTAAAACTATTGCATGGTAGTCATTGCATTATAGACCAACTTTTTACTTTTTTAAAGAAATGGCTCTTGGTTTTTAATCTGGATAGTCTAATTTTCACTCAGCTAATCAGTATTCATTTTCAAATAGAATATTTTTTGCAAGCAGTGTTGGTGGTTTTGTGCTTCTCATAAACCATTTAGATGTGTTAATATGATCAAATTGAGTACATGATTAGAAATTCAAGAATGCAGACGATTTCCACACATGATCAGATTTTACATAGTACATAGATTGTACATAATTAGATTTTATCCGGACTTCAACCAGCGAACTCGTATGACGTATAGTTCGAGTCGAGTGACTTTGCAATCGGCTTTTTCTAAAATCTCTGCCAAAACATCCATAATGAACTCATTCGTTACACATAGTTAAAACTTCAAAAATACTCTAGCTTAGCATGCTAAAAATACCTGATAGTCTAAGCTGTCCTTCATTTGGGCCTTGTTCTCAATATCCTGTTTTTTCTGACTTCGCCTCTGTGCTGACAACCTGAAATAAGTTTAAAAAATTAATAATAACTTTCTAAGGTGGTAAAACTCCTTATATTTAAATATTTAGGTAAATTTTTTTACCTAAACTCCTTATATTTAGGTAAATTTTTTCGACTGCAGCATGTCTCTATACATCTTTAAACAAAATTCTTGAAGCTTTTTTCAAGATATCATTCACTGTCTTAAATTACTTCAGCATTCATTGGTTACCTCAATGTGATCAAGCTAGCCTAGCTTAGAAAAGAACAAGTGGGGTCGGAGCAAGAATTATTTACAAAAAATTTTGAAAAGCAATTGTTTCTATTTCAGCTTCCTTTCTGGTACACTTACCACTATAATTCAGAAATATAACCTCCAAGTCAAATTTTAAATAGACTTTTTTAATCTAAAGACACGACGAATTTAAAAATATTTTGCTATGATAAGTAGCTCTCTGTTTTGTTCTTTTTTCGAAAAAGAATGAAAATTTATCTAATCCTATCCTTTTCTTTTGATGAACACAATATTGTCGGCTCTAAACAATAGTTGTTATCAGAGCGAACAATTAGATAACGATATTCAACAAACTAAACAATTCAATAGGAAAAAAATGACTCTCATCATATGCATAATGTTTACGCTGATTTTCTGTAGGCATAATGCCTATTATGACTTGTAAAATATAAATTAGCTTTCAGCAAGAAATTCAACAGTAGCTCGATTTTTAGGTAAAAATACCTTGGAACATCTTTTCGGTAAACTTTATTTTTTCAGCTAATGAGAAGCAGCAATTTCTTAAAAACATTTTGAGCCTTAACAATTTGTGGCTAAACACATATTAGTTTCCAATCTAAGAACATGTATCCAACTATTTCCTAAATTATACTTTTCTTCTCTTAACACTATTTTCTCTTTACAATCGTCTGCTTTTTCAACAATTTAAGCAATTCTGCTAAACAAAATTGCACAAAAATGTACTGCTTCGTCAAATATATTTGCGAAATTCTTTCACCTTAAGTATTTGGATCAATTCATTTCTGTAACAAGTTCTACATAAATGATTTTTACTCAATTTCCTCATTGGTCGTCTCATGAAAACTTCAGACGTCAATTGAACGTCATCAATGCTTAGTTAACCGAAACGAATGATCAAATCTTTAGACTTGAATATAACAGACGGAATTCATAAAAGTAAAGACAAGATCAGTGAAAAATTAGAGCACCTTCAAAATAAAAGATGCGCGAAAATCAATTCAAATCATTTTTTAGGTTGAAAATGACTTTGAATTAAACAAGGACGCTCGGTAATATATGTTCGCACTTACTGTTCCGAACCCACTCATCAGAATTTTCGACTAAATGGCCTAACAATTGAGGAAAAGGTGAAAATTTGCAAAAAGTGACGTAATGTTCAACAAATCACTTAATATTAAAGCATTGCAGCAATAGAGGGTCAATGAAACTTGCCAATAATGATAGTACGGGACACGACACACGTAAAAGACAAATAAAAACAAAGCTTAATTACACTTTATACTCGATGTTTCAAAAAGAACAATAACAAAATCAAAATGGCACTAGACAACACCTAAATTAAACAAAGTGACTGAACATTACTAAAAAGATATGAGATTTGTTCTTACTGAAACTCCATAAGAATTCAAAAAATGGCCGCTTAGGGGCAAAATTCGAGGTTACAAGAATACGGTTTCGCAAACTTTAAAACGATCATCTGTTCAATGAGAAGATTATAGATTCAATTGCGCATCCTTTCCAAGTAATGGGACCTCCACATTAGCTCGTTATTGAGGCAAGGAATCAAAGAATAAACTAAAAGTCGCAGATATCTAAAATCGCCTGTATTTAAAAGAAAATGCGCAGTATCAAAGCCCAGAAACAATCAGTTAAAAAAAATGGACAAAAAAATGGATTTTGGTTTGCGAGGAGAAAGAATATACCGCCTGTCTTTACAGAATCTAATCTACCTATGGACAGAAAGAAAATGAAAAGAGGCAAAGCTGAAAAATCTATTGATGTTTTTCTGAAATAAATATGTTCAAAGGTCATGAAAAGCTTGATATTTTAACTAAAACTGAAGTCAGATTTTTTTTTTACTCTTTAGGAATCCAATTTGGCTTGTTACCGGACTGAAAGTTCAAAAACCGTAAAAATGAACGATCAACTGAAAGGCATTGAATTTTTCTCTTGGGTTTCATTTGATTGTCAATCAGTCCTCTTTGTTAAGGGACTGGGTGAAAAAGACCAAAATTCATGAAATATTGACCAGTGCAAAGCTCATAATTATTCTTATGAGAACAAATTGCCCTAGCGCTATAACCATGCATCGAAAAATGCAACCAACAGAAATTTGTTTTATGCATCAGCAAAAAGTTGATGATTACTTGTCAGTAATAAACCATAATTCGATGATTTTGAAATCAAGAAAAAAGACTCCAAAATTTTTTTCTTGAAAAGGTTTTATCTGAAAGTCAATATAACCATTACCTATTATTTTAAACGATTCAATTAGTTCAATATACACATTACAAAGCAGTCGTTTAGATATTTGATGAACTAGAATTTGCAAACAGATAAGCATATTCATTTTTTTTAAAAAAAAATCATTATGAAAACAAATTCACTCCTATCATATGCATAATATCTACGCTGATTTTCTGTAGACATATTGCCTAAACAGATTTTTATGAACTGTAAAATATAAATTAGCTTTCAGCAAGAAATTCAACAATAGCTTACTTTTTAGTAAGAAAACAACTTAGAACATCTTTTCGGTAAATTTTATTATTCAACTAAAGAGAAGCAGCAATTTCTTAAAAAACATGAATGTAAAATTTAGCTGAGCTTTGACAATTCGAGATTAAACACATTAGTTTTCCCATCTAAGAACATGTATCCGACTATTTCCTAAATTGTAATTTGTCCCTTTTCTTCTCTTAACGCTATTATCTTTTGACAATTTAATGCTTTGTTGACAATTTTAACAATTCTGCTAAACAAAATTGCACAAAAATTTGTTGCTTTGTTACACATTTTGGCCAAATTCTCTCATCTTAAGTATTTGGATCAATTCATTTCTGTAACAAGTTATACATAAATGATTTTTACACAATTTCCTCATTGGCCGTCTCAAGGAAACTTGAGACGTTAATTGAACTTCATTATTGCTTAGTTAAGTGAAACGAATGATCAAATCTGTATACTTGAATATAACAAATGAAATTCATAAAAGTGAAGACAGGATCAGTGCAGACTTAAAACTTAAAGAACCTTCGAATAAAAGATGCGTGAAAATCGATTCAAACATTTTTCTAGGTTTAAAAAGGCTATAAATTAAAAAAGGAGGCTCGGTAATTTATGTTCGCACTTACTGTTCCGACCCTGCACATCAGGGTTTTTGACTTAATGGCCTACCAAATGAGGAGGAGGTGAAAATCTTGCAAAAAGTAATGTAATGTTCACCAAACCACTTAACGATAAAATATTCCAGCAATAGAGGGTCGTTGGGACATGCCAATAATGAGACTACGGGACAAGACACACGTAAAAGACAAAAAAAAACAAACATAATTTACACTTTAAACTCGATGTTTAAAAAAGAACAATAACAAAAATAAAAATGGCAATAGACAACACCTATTTTAAACATATTGACTGTACATTACAAAACAGATATGAGATTTGTTCTTACTGAAGCTCCATAACAATTCGAAAAATGGCTGCTTAGGGGCAAAATTCGAGGTAGCAAGAATACGGTTTCCCAAACTTTAAAACGATGATCTGTTCAATGAGAATATTATAGATTCAATTGTGCGTTCTTTCCACGCAATGGGACCTCCCCATTAGATCTTTATTGTAGCAAGGAAACAAAGAAAAACCTCAATATTGAAAATCGCTTATTTGAAATAGAAAAAGCGCAGTATCAAAGCCCAGAAACAATTAGTTAAAAACAAAATGGACAAAAAACGGATTATGTTTTGCGAGAAAGAATATACCGCCTGTCTTTACAGAGTCTAAACTACCAATTGACAGAAAGAATATAAAAAGTGGCAAGGTCGAAAAATCAATTGATTTTTCTAAAAGAAATATGTTCAGAAGTCATAAAAGCCATGAGATTTAAATAAAAACACTTTAGGAATCCAATTGGGCGTGCTATTAGTGAGTCTTAGTTATCGGACTACAAAAACAATAAATCAAGACTGAAAATGCGAAAACCATAAAAATCAACGATCCACTGAAAGTAAATTATTTTTCATTTGGATACCTCTTTGTAAAGTGGCTGGGTGAAAAAGACCAAAATTCATTAAATATTGACTAGTGCAGAAGACTCATAAATATTCTTAGGCGAACAAATTGCCCTAGCGCTACAAACATGAATCGAGAAATGCAACCAACAGAAAATTTAATGTCTGCATCAGCAAAAATTCGATAATTACTGATTAAAAATAAGCCTAAATTAGTAGACATTGAAATCAAGAAAAAAAGTTCCAAAATTGTTTTCTTCAAAAGGTTTTATCTGAAAGTCAATAAAACCATTACCTATTATTTGAAACGATTTATTTAATTCATTTATACATCCAAGAGCAGCCATTGAGATCTTTCATGATCCAGAATTCTTTGAACGGCTACAACAAACTCAGTCAATAATTACAAAATCTATTATATTTTACGCAAAAGCGTTGTCGCAGCCGTCAAAGCCATAAAATATTTATAAACAGCATTACATATGTTCCATTGGGCGTTCGTCAGACGTCAATTGATCGTGCTTTTATTGTGATTGCTTGTCAAACAAACAAAATTGAAACTCAAAAATGCACAAACATGCAAAAATCACAATTTGGAAACACGTTTTATGGGACAAGAATCGTTAGTTAAAAATTAAACCGGTATAAAAATTAAAATTTACTTCACGTACAGAAAGAGCTTGGGTTGTGTTTACACAATATAAGCTATAGGTTGACAGAAAGGTGAGAAAAACGTGCTTAACTCATTCTTGCGAATATTTCTTTAAATAAATATATACAGAGTCGAAATAGCCATTGGATATCGCCTGACGACACGGTTTAGTTTCATTTTTATTGTTTATTGCAGCCAATTAGCTTTTTTGATTAGTGAGATTAAGTCTTGAGACTAAAAAGAGAACAGAAAGTGCCGGCAAAACACAAGAATCCAATTTTTTATGAAACAATTTGTCAAAGCCTTAAAAAAACTTGAGCTCATACTAAAAACTAATACATTTTTTTATTGGAGCCCATTTTTATGTAAATGCGACCTGCTTTTATTGAATTTTGGCTTGAGTTCATTTTAGTCATTAATTAACATTAAAAAAACAAAAATTGCAAAAACGCGAAAATAGTACCTGCCTCAATAGAATCAAGATTTATTGAAATTACATATTTTAGCGGTGAAATGTGATTATTTTTTTGTAAGTTCACCACTTACTCTAGGGGTAAAATTACATAAATTCACCGCTTAGAAAAAAGTGTTAAAAAGATGTAAGATTAGGGGTAATTTTGGGGGGGGGGGGCTTAAATCTAAGAACACCTCCCTTACTCACCATTAATTTCACTGCATTCACTGCTAATCTCACACAGTTTTTTACACTTTTTTCTGAGCGGTGAATTTATGTAAGTTCACCACTAAGTTAAGCGATGAGTTTATGTAATTACTAAGTAATAATCACCGCTTATCTCACATAATTTTGACACTTTTTTAAGAGCGCTGAATTTATGTAAATTCATTGCTAATATCAGCGGTGAAATTATGTAACTTCACTGCTACCAGGCAATAAAGTTCTTTTTCACCGCATTCACCGCCTGATTTATGTAATTTCACCGCGTTTACCGCTTATCTTACAACATTTCCCGCATTCACCGCTTATCTTACATACTTTTGCGTTGAATGGCAGTGACATCTCGACCCGGGGATACGTATGTGCCAGATTGACCAGACCAAACGTTAGTTGTTAGTTAGACCAACCAACTCAATAAAAGGTATGCATCAGACGAACACTACCGTTTTTTGGGTACGAACAGCACAGGCCAAAATTTGATATGGATTAGACCATATAAGCCAAACTGAGGCATAAGTCAGACGGAAAGGCGCGACCGATACTTTGCTCAGATAATGATCTCGGGTCGCACCATTGTTGCCCATCTGGCCAACACCTGTCTCGGGTTACAGATCGCATCATGTATGCTCAAATTCATTTAATTAAATATTTTTTTAAAAGTTTTTGGAAAGTTTGTCCACTATTCTTGCTAAGCTAGCTGATAACTTACTGATTCCTGAGTCTCTGCTGCTGTTTCCAATCTTTTCTAAATTTCTCCTCATCATCTCCCTGCTTCCTTCTCTGCTCCTCTCTAATCTGCTGTCTCAGATCGCGCCCGTACTTGTCCCCCACTCCCATGTACACCTGGGCAGTGTGTGGTCTCTTTTGGAACAGAAACATTTTCTAGAACAGCAAATTTGAATCAAGTGAAATAAAGCGTTGCACATACAAGCAAGCCCAACTACTGCTTTGTTATTTTATTCAGAAGAAAAGTTATTTTGGCTCCAAATATATATATATATATATATATATATATATATATATATATATATATATATATATATCCATACATTCAAAGCCAAAATCAACGGCAGACACTGAATACTTCTATTTAAAACCAAAATGTGTATATTGTTGAATATCAGAATTGACATCCTCGAAACAAAACACATATTTGTGTCCTATTTTGAAGTCCTCTTAGCTTAAACCTGGTGTACAAAAAGAAAGTTGTTCAAAAGACGACCTACTAATTGTTAATTTTTACACAATAATTGAATCTTGAAGAATTCTCTGAACTTATTAGGGATTTAGGCCATTTGTTCCATAAATAGAAAAACAGAATTTTCAAAAATAATTTGTTTCGATGATTTATTAACCGTTCCACTCAAAGCTTTTCTACCTGTTTTTTGCTATCTTTTGAAAAATTTTGAAAATGTTGGGATT
Organism: Convolutriloba macropyga; assembly: GCF_964194025.1. Lineage (NCBI taxonomy): Eukaryota > Metazoa > Xenacoelomorpha > Acoela > Convolutidae > Convolutriloba > Convolutriloba macropyga. The sequence continues at coordinate 7,456,105 of NC_134472.1, forward strand.
GTAAGATGGTAGATTTTTACTATTTATTTATGAACACTTTCGTACAACTTTTTGTATATCCTGAATCTTGTTTGAAAAAAAAAGCAGAATAATTCGAATACTTGTGTGAGAATGTAATCACACTTGTAACCACACTCATTTGAACGAGTGTCGCCGGGTCATTTAACGAGTCATTTCACCTTTAGGTGCACACTATTCCGAATGTAGGAAGGAACTTTAATTGGCTGAAGAGGAGCCGGTCCTCACCAAAAAAGGATATTTTTTATCAAACACTATTGATAAAGTGGAAACGTTGATCAGACAACACTGGCTCGGGTTTTTCATCGTTGAAGGTTTAACATTTCCCTAATCATAGCAGTTATAAGATACCCGTAAGCAGATACGATAATCTGAAAAGAAATTACAGAAAAAATATTTAAAAACAAACTTTCATATCGGATAGTACTCTATAAATAATTTCTTATTGTAAACGCGCTTCAAAAGATACGCAATTTTTCATACCAAAATTTTGATGGCCACACTTCGCGTTTCCGATGTTCAAATGTTTGTGCATTTTTTGGATGTCCGATATAATACGTGTAAATTGATACTGTGAATTATAACATATGCACTGCAAATGATTTTCTTCAAAGATTATTTTGATTGTTGCTGTTTTTCTACCAAATATGAGTTGTTACGGTTTTTGAGAGAGGTAGTCCCCCCAAGAAAGTTGTAATTATGTAGCTAGTCAGTGCCGATGGTATCAGTAGAAATATCAAAATTCAATTAAGCAATAATGTTTGCAAAAACACAGACCAGAGTAAAATTTAGAATGAAATCAAACTGACACTAAATTTTAGAAAAAAAGTGAAGCGCTTGGTATCAAATAAAAGAAACAGAAAATTTAATTCTATTTTATGCTTGCAAAACGCCTCACAAACTTCTTAAACGTCCAAATTTAAAGGACAGCGATTTATAGTAGATTGTGAAAAATTGGATAAGATTTTTTTTTGAAAACATGCAAAAAATTATAATTCAGATCAAATCTAAAATTTAGTCTCACTGAAAACCTTATAAATTGTGCAATAAGTATTTCAATTTTCTTACATCTTAACCAGCAACCAAAAACTGGAATTGTTGGTAATTTTGAAAACAACTCTTAGATTCGCAACATTGCTTTTGTTAGAACAAGTTTTCAATAGCAAAGGTAATAGAGTTTCAACTTATAAAATAATTCTTTCTCATGTGCTCACAGTTTTTGACAGAAACGCGATCGTAATGAGCTATTTCACTGAAAAAGATGATCTCGTGAACGAAAGCCGCCAAAAACACCGAATAATGAGGCGATTATAAAAAATGGAGCAAATGCAGTGCTTTTGTTGAGTCTTGGCTGAACCGTTCAAATCACAGTTTGAAAAAATTTGAACTTTTTTGAAAAAATGTTAGTTTTATAGGGAAGACAAAGGAATATCAATCTGCCACATTCATAGCAAAAACATTATACTTTTAAGACAAAAAGAATAACGATAAGAGCGACATTTCAAATTCCAGAAAGTTATAGTTTGCATCATATGAAGATCGCATACTTGTCAACAGGAGCACAAAAACAAATTTTAGTTTTTAGTTTTGCTATTTGTTGCATATGAAAAGCACAGACAGCTGGATACAACAAAGTTAAAAAAAAACTTATTCAATTATTTCGTGTCAAAATATACTACACAAAATACCAACGAACAGGAAATGTCAAAATAAGCTGATTCTGTATTTTGTTTACGAAATCTTTTTGATACTTATCGAGAGAAAGAAAAATGTGTCCTTTTTGTGAATTGGGGACTCTGGGTGTAATGGGGGAATCTGCCGATCCATGCCATGGCCGGGGTAATATGATCACTCGTCCTGAGCATACAATGGTGACCAAATTATGGCAGCCTGCGCAAGCGCAGAATTTTGACCCATCTGTGAGCAGCAGAAATTAATAACCGAAAAAAATACCGCCAAGGCTACATTTTCCTACCTGCAAGAGATGCAGATGCACCAGTGGCATTGGATGTTACAATCAATTCTCCCTTGTAACAAAGCTTTATAGCAAATACAGCGGAAAAGTGTGGTTTTGCCTGGTCAGCTGCCAAAGACAAAAAGTACGAAAAATACACCTAGAAACGTAGCGAAGTCGAATTATATCCGTTCCCTTGGCCTTCGAGTCATTCACTGATTTCCAGAGACAGTTCGTAAGACCCTCAAACGAATCATAGTTGTGGCTGATAACAGATGCGGCCTGCTGGTTTATCTCAGGCCTTCAGTAGGTTTTCTCAATAGGTCTCTGTAACAGCTATTCTCAGATCTACAATCAAGTTGATTGCATAGGATGCAAGATTATAGGAATATTTGGACTGCCAGCCCAAGCAAGATATGGAAGCCTTTGACTCCTTGTCTCGCCCAATAAAAAGGGACTTTTCCTTGATAAATACTTAACACAATGGGCGAGGCTACCTACACTAATCAGTTTTGATGTATCATCCAATGAGTGGGGAGCTTAAAACTTAATTTCTGACTGCATGGGCTGTTAACAGTTCCAGGAAAAATTTGGTCCAAAGACCACGAGAAATAACTCTGAGAATTTTCAAAGACGGTGGCGAGGTTGACTCTAACTGTTTTGAACTGAATTTATGATCAATAATACCAGTGATTGGTTATGAACCAACATTACAATATTTTACATCTTCAAAAAACTAACGGGGTCTTTTTGACACCTTTACATAAACCTTTTTAATAAAATCTTAAACCCTTATAGCTTGAATCAGTTGGAGTCCAAGAAACCACAATTAAAATTATCTAATTGCACAAAATTTTCATTAATACGGCTTATAGCTCTGAATGCTACAATTTGCCACTAACCAAAATAAATTTTACAAAAAAATATCCCCTTTAACGTGTAATCATCTCATTGCCATTATGTTGGTTGGCTCATATTTCAAACGAAAACTAAAACTAGCACTTTGAATTTGATTCTAGTTCTCAAAATAGATTAGCCAATCACAAGTTCTTAATGATTTCGCTGATATTTGAGTGTCTGACGAAACAATCAAACCTTAAATTGACGGACACCGTGTTTGCTAACATTGCGTTTAGCCGACTGCCAAAAATTCACGTAATATGAGCAAAGAGATTCGTTCTGATGCTGCGATTTGCCTATTTAAAAAAAAAACAATAAACGGCACAAATGTTATGAACTACCAAGGTTGACCTCCCAGACATAAGCCACCTCTGATCAGACTATCGCCAGACTTCGATCTATGCTCAAACCGTGCGATATTGAAATGACCTGTGATCAGACATGTGTGCGACCCTTTCTTCGTGTGGATTTTGTGGGAAATTAGCCATACCGAGCTAGACCCAACAGATCTGTGATCGGATTTCAGTGCGACCATTTATTGTGTAACTTTCGGGTGACCAAAATTTTTTACGCGACATTCACGCGATCACTTTTGTGCAACCAAGTCATTTGTTTTGATTTCTGTGAAAATAAAAACTGTGATTTAACTTTGTTGCAACTTTTGTTCGAACAAAACGTATGACGCGAGTTTGGTGCAACTTACGTTCATTCCCGAATTAAAAACAAGTAAACAGTTCTTAAAAGTGACTGCTCGTTTCCGGCTTGCTTTTAGGCAGACCAATTCTTTCAACAATCAGTCGCTGCTTTTAACCCTTTGATATATTTTGCCAGATAAGAATTTCTTTACAAGAATACTTAATATATCTTAATTTAAAGATACAGTCAAAAACCTGATTGGGAGGATGCTTCTAATGTTTTTTCTGATCAATAGCGTTTGCAAAATTGACTGTTAGAGCTGAAGATTTAAAATTTTCCTCCAAAGGAGATTCAACCCTTGTCTATGGAAAAGTGAACGTCATTAAGAGAAGATAAGATTTAATCATATGCATTGAAAGTCAAGTAATCGTATAAATTTTTCATTAAAAAACTTATCACAGGTTGGTCTGATCAGAGGTGGCTTGGGCCTGAGACCTTGAATTGGGTAGCGTAACAAATGTAGAACCCAGGGGGTGAGGCTATGGGGAACCCAAGTAGTATAACGGCACCCAAACGCACACCAACGAAAATGGTCCAACAAATTTGTGATCTATCGACCAATGAGCTTTTTTGACATCAAAAAAATTTTCGTTTTTCCTTGTCGGCTAACACTCCTGGCACCCCTTAATGTGTATGATAATCTAGAATGATCTCAAATACTGATTTTGAGTGGAGTCCTGGATTTAGGGACCTCTAATAAAAAAGAAAATAACAACTGGGGGAAGAATTTATTGAGTGTAACTGTCACGAGTGAACAGGGGCAACTTATATGTATCCAAACGACGCCGATGCTGTCTTTACCAGCTTTTTTTTGAAAAAATTTACAAATTCCTGTTGCTGTTTTCCGTTTTTTTATCTTAATATATTGAAAATGGGGTCGACGTTCAATTTTGCTGAATATTCCAAATTTAACTGAATTGTGTTATTCAATGTCCCTATTAATAGTTTAATCACATCATCTAAGAGAGGACTTAGACACCGCCGCTAATTTCTCTGCAATTTTTATTAATTCGGTGTCGGCTGACACTTGTAATGTTTATTTCGTGTCTTCCCCATTAAGGAAGCCCCTAAGCTTAGCGCTCAGGTAAATTATAAAGCGCCACCCCCCCCCCCCCTCCCCCTGAATCATGCCGAAGAGTCGACGCTAAAAAACTCAAAATTATATAAGATTGACGTGAATGCTTTGAATTGATGTACCATTTTTGCTTGAGAATAGATCTTTCATAATTTTGCGTTTTTAAGCGTAGATCTTACATAATTTTGCATTGAAATTAGCGCTGATCCTAAATAATTTTGCATTGAATTTAGCTTAAATCTCACAAAAATTTGCGTTTTGCTTAGCGTAGATCTTACATAATTTTGCGTTGATTTTAGCATTGATCTTACATAATTTTGCGTTGAAAATAGCGTAGATTTCAATTGATTTTGCGTTCGATTTAGCGTAGAAGTCACATAATTTTGCGTTGAATTTAGCTTAGATCTTACATAATTTTGCGTTTAAATGAGTGTTGTTTTCTCATAACATATAAATAATGTGGTTCTTAACAACAGCAAGGTGCGGTAGAACAGTGGCAGAAGAGGCGACAAGCACGCAAGAGGTCAGTGGTTCGAGTATCACAAAGAGAGCTCTAAGCTTTGCATGTTTAAAACATATACGCTATCGAAAACGCAAAATGATGTAAGATCTTCGTTTAGAAACGCACAATTCTACGCATTCGCCGCAAAATTAAGTTAAAAAATGACAGTGAATGCTCCGACTTGTCAGCGCTAGTTACCGCTTATCTTAGATAATTTCGACAAAATTGCTCGGCCCGGTTGGTAATCATAACAAACGGGAGGGGCAATAATTTTTTGAGAGGGGGTAGCTGTAATGGGAAAGACCCGGTTATTTAAATGAGAAAAAAAAACGATTTGGCTACACTCTGACAAATCACTGTGACACCTTCAAAGCAAAAGATCTCTTAATCTTCAATACCTGCTCAGAAATCACCCTAGGTGTTGACACAAAAAACATTTAGACACAAGAAACCACCCATTAAGTGTTGTTTAAATGAGAAAAAAAACAATTTGTTTACACTCTGACCGTAAACGGAGGCTTCTGGGATTGTTTGTATTTCTGTGCTTGTGCCATTCCCTTGTTGAAACTGGCATTCATTCTGTCAATATTGCGTCTGTGTTCGTCTCTCGCGTCTTGCTGAAATTTACAAAAACCAATCTGGTTTAATCATCATCACGTTTGGTCAGAAACAGTCATGATAAAAAAATAGTTTTTAAACATTCACAGCTCCAATATGATATAACACCAATAAGTCTTGATAACGCGGGTTGAAGTTTCTTTGATTTCTTACAAAGATCATATATGATTTCATAATGTGCGTATCATTTGATAATGTCCATACTCGATTTCTTAGTACAAACCTATACTAAGCAACCAAAAAAATTAAAGATGACCCATGTATGAGTTTTAGGTTTTCATGTATGCCACATGTATGAGTTTAAAAAAAAACTCATAAGTGATGCATTCATGAAAAAAAATCATGCTTGATAAAGTGTGTGGTCCGTGAATAACCGACCTCGTCTTGGGCTATTTTGTGTCTGAAGAGGTGGTAGTGTTGCAGGGTTCTCTCCTCTGCCCGACTTCTAGCAGATTTCTCTCTAGAGTAATTGGCATTCTCGTTCTTGTCTCCTCGGTCAAAACAAGCAAAACACAAATCTTCGCTCTAAACATGGATTATTTTTTCGAGAAATTATTACTGAATGTTTTAAGTATGACCAGTTTAAAGAATGACATTGTTGGTTCCCTTTTTCAATTTTATTCTTGCAACAGAAACAACAAATTGCGTTGTGAGCAAAATCATAGTTCATTTTAAAAAATATGGGAAAAAAAGAGAAGTTTAGAACAGGGCTTTCAAAATTTAGATTGAAAATTTTAATAAATGTCAAATATAATCTACCCAAGTTCAGTTCTTATCTTAAATCCTTTGAAATTTAAACATAGCATTTAAACTAAATTTAACTGCAATCGGTAAAGTGCGTTTGCACATAATTTTCCCACTCTCATGCGCAAACCTTCCAAACCCAAAATGTTTTCTTTTTAATAATTGAATATTAGGGATTCAATAGGCTTTTTAAACTCGCATAAGTTTAACAAACTTTAGGAAAAACGACTGCAATAAATTTTTTTTTACATTTTTAAAAAAACTTCTCAATTAAGTATAGAAAAATAAGTTGAAAAAAATAATGGGAAGTAAAGCCTCTACGTTACAACTGAAAAGTAAGTTAAAAAGACAAAAATTTTAAACATTGTGAAAAAATCACTCAAAGAAATAATTTGATTGAGGCGGAATCTTGCAGTTGATTCGGCCCTGATTGAGATATAGAATCAGTTGTCACTGGAATAAGGAGTGCAAGTAAAATGTTGAGGAAAATGCTGCCGACTGTCAGAGCTCTTTATGTATGGTCTAGTGAAATCTCTGAGCGACGTACAATAAGATACAACAAACAGCAACGCTCACACCATCAAGACAACAAAATTATTTGACTTGGATCCATTGCAAAGATTTTGTACCGCTAGACGTTCGTACTCTGAACATGGTTACTCTCTACTTTTCAGTTATCCTTCTTATATAGGACCGAAAAAACTTGGTTCAAGGATGCTTCATGACGTGAGGTCAAAAGAGTGAACTCAATGATCTTAAAGTTTTACAATGTATTTTGAAGACGCTAATAGAAACAATAAACACATGGGAAACAAAAAAAAACACTGTAATTAAAAGTAGAGATAAAATATCACTCTAGTAAATATTGACATTAGTGAATTTTACATGACGTTGGTTGCCTTTAAAATGATATAAAAGAAAAAAGAACAGTAAAAACTCGGTGTCAAAATAGGAAAGTAACATTGTAGGCCCTAATACTTCAGAAGAGTGATTTCCAAATGAGACAATATTAATTGAAAAACCAATGACAAGTTGAGATACATTGGAAACTCCAGTGCACCCTGCAAGAAAAGTAGTTCTCGAAAAAGCTTGACTTTAGGTGAAAGTTGAGATAAATGTATAAATATCTCCAAAAAATTGGCCTGTTTTTCGTCTAATTATGTCAATTCATTCGCCAAAAAAGACAGACAATGATTTTTTTTAAAATACAGTGCTCATTTTTAAATCTGCTGATTCCACTTTTAAAATAATGTCAAAAACTTGATTTGCGGTCGTTAATTTGCGTTCAAATTGAGACTACCGGTTAATAACTGATAAGTTATACATGCACAACATCAGTTGTTATGACAATATTGTCAACTAAATGTTGAAACATTTGTTTTGAACTTATTCATGCCAGCTTTACATGCCAGCTTTCTTTTCGAGAACTATAATTCGCAAAAACCGAAAACAATTGGACTGTCATGTATACTATGCTTTTACTGGTCTCAGTAAAGTTGCAAACTTGTCCTATTGCGTAGAATAATCTGCAATCGACGGGCTTTAATCATATCACTCATATCTATTGACGTCGAAAATATTGATGAGTCAGAAGTGACAAAGCAATTTCAGAAAAAGCTTTATCAAATAAGATACGTTTTTGGTCTTTGACAGAACCATAATAAGAGTTATACGCCTCTTTTGCGCTTTTTTTATCTCCTCGGAACACATACCAATGGCTTAAATTTCATTGAAGTAGCATTTTGGCCAACAAATCTGACATGGAATGAAAAGGAACTGTTAAAATAATAACAGATTAAATTACGTTAATGCTTTTGGTTAAAAAAAAGATTTCAAATTAAATCATCTATAAGTTTTATTGCTTCCATATTCTGTACACTTTAGAGAACCGATCAAAAGTTTCAACAGCGTTCACTTCCAAAAGAGGTCGAAAACTTACATTTCTTTCGTCCTCTAAAACTTAGTAGAGAATTGTCATTTCTTGCATTCTGAAAACCACTGAAGACGATACGGTACCAAACAAACAGTTATTGAAAATTCTTGCCTTAAAAAAACGATCGAAAACTGTTGCCTGAAACAACTGCAATAAAAATTGGGTTCAGTCGTGATTTAAAAGTCAAGAATGATAGCAGACTCTCTCTCTAAAACTCAACTTCAAAAACAGTTTCCGCTGTGGGAACACACAGTTGAGAGCCTTGAAGTCTTGCAATATCGACGGTCTGCAGTGCCAGAAGTTAAAATGGCAGAAGAAAAAGCAACTTTGATAGCCAAAAATTTGTTAGTGACATGAATCATGAATTTAAGGCACGTGACCTATATTTGTAGCAACCAAACAAACGATAGTTGAATTTAAACTTTTTGTTTCGAAGACCCTTTTTTATATATGACAATTATAACAATTCTAACAAATATATTTATGTAACAAAAAAACTAGAAATTAAGAACTGAGTATCCCCCATCCATATCCGACCAAGCTAAACGGAACTCAAAAACAAAGAAAGAGATGATCAAAAGACATGGGACAAAACAATTTAAATGCAAAAGATTCGGATCTTTTTTTGTTCGTGTCCCCCACTGTACACGGTTAAAACAAGCCCCAAAGCGTGCTCATGAATGAGCAGGCCGGATTAAAATTTGTACAAAATGAGGAAACGAGAACTGCTTTAACTAAAAATACGGTTTAAAACTCGTTACAACGAAAAACAGAAAATTTAAAAAATCAGATCTGCGGTGACTCATGATCTATCTGTTATATAGATACAGAATTGAAGATAACGAATAAAGCTTGGTGAAATTCCATATAAATCTTATTCTATACAGCTGAATAAATTGAAGCTTGTGTGTGTCGAAGATTAGTGTGAAGAGTCAGATATTTATGCTTGGGCTTTCTTGTGGTTAAGGAAACACGCACGGTTCAATTTATTAAAACAAGAAGTGGAAAAAGGAAGACAAACCGAAGAAGCAGTGTGTAACCTGCCGGAAAAAAATGATATTTATTTCAACCTTTGTGTGAGGACTGCTAATTGATAACTGCATACCAGCCTATCAGCTTTAATCACTCTTGATCTTTGTATTAAAATTTTAAGAACATGTTTCTTTTAATTTTGTTCAAAAGGAGCAAATATATTTTCTGTTTTGATCCAACTAAAATGTCTGAACATGTGCAGTGGAACGACGACATCATCACATGTAAAGTAATCCAGGTAAGAAGAAGGTTGCTTCGATCCCTAAGAGGGTAAAGTAGAGAGGTTTGTAGTTAAGAAAAGTTAACACCATTTTTCTCCTCTGATATATTTTCAAACTGGTAGGAGGCTTTATTTGAAAACATATATAGAGCTCGCAAACTAATGGTTGGCGAAAGTCAAATTTAGTTAAATGGAGCTCCAAGGGAATCCTGAGCTCCAAGTGATTCCTAAAACGCAAAGGGATTCCTGAGCGAGAACCGTCTTTGCAAAAAATTAAACACCACCCCAAGTAAACATGTCCTCCTCGATAATGTTTTCAGCCGTTAGCTAAAATCAATATTGGTGAAAAACTCCAAAATTCAGCGGGAACGAGAGCCGAGAAATAAATTGCATAACCCTATATATATATATACGAATTTTGGTTTATAACCTGCGTTAGGCCGCTTACTAATTTACTTTATTGGAAAGATTATCGCGAAAAACGTGAAAATTAGCATCATTTTTGAGGGTGATGCAAATGAATTCCAGCTCTCAAATGTGCATTTAACCAACGTGTTAACGAGCTGAAATTTGACGCTCTTGATCCAGAGAAACATTCATATTTGTAACAGCAAGAGAGAGGGACTATACGGACATCGGTTCCATACGATGATGTTAATGTTTTCGGTATTTCCATTGATGAAATCCCAGTCAGCGATAGTCTACTGAGAAAGTCCTTTTATGAAGCTGAAATAAATCTTTAGGCACTTCCGCTGAGATTCGACAACCTGAGGTTGGAAAAGAGCCATTTATCGCACGATTTTAGTGATGCTTAAAAAAATAGGCAATTTTAAACAAAACGGCGAAAAAAATCGCCGAGATTCTCAATCTAGTACAGCAAACTACACATAAATGTGTTGACACTATACAAACGTATCGGAAGCCATGCAATAGCTTCCTGAATAATGAAAGACTCCGTTTGAAACTGATTGCTAGTTAGAAGAAAATGATTGATACTTTTAGTAAAATAGTGAAACGACTAATAAGTAGGAAATGACATACAAAATCTCAAAATCGCGACTTGACAATTTCTTATAGCATTCTCTTTAAGTTTTCATTTGTTTGGTTATGATGCTTGCTTATTTCTTTTGCTTTTATTTGACTGGGTTGAGACGTACACGGTTAAAACGAGCCCCCCAAGGGTGCGCTAAATTAGGAATCCAAGAAAATTAGGCAGACCGGATTAAAATGTTTACAAAACGAGGAAAATAGAACTGCTTTTAACTAAAATTAAGGTTTGAACCTGGTAACGACAAAGTGATAGCTGGACTTTTCTGTAAAAAATCAGAACTGCTGTCATTTCAAGTCTAACTGTTAATGAAATTAATTCGCCAAGGAAGATGACTGTTCTCTTGGGGTCAATTTTATTTTTAAATTATCAACATCAAACATTTGGGCGTTCAATAGGACGTGTTTGAGACTTAACTTACTTTGAATCTCTAATCTTGGAATATCAATTGGTAGCCTAAAGATTAAAAGTAAAACCATTTGCGTGTGGTATTAATTAGAAATTTGCAGGACCTTATGAACATACCGTGTACCCCCAGAAAGAGCTTTTTAACTTGTAAACCGTACTCTCTGCACCTGTCATTATAGAGCACGTGCCAGTACAGAGTGGATGGATGATCATTCTTTGCAAATAAAGTACATTCTTTGGGATTCGCGAATGATATACACCCACCAAGCTAGGGACAGCAATGGGAAAGATCCAAATCTTTTTCTTTTTCACGACAACCAATGAAGAAAGCCAAGTTTTTGCATTATACACTTCATCCAACAAGACCTTTTTTCGGTAACAAATGTCACACAAGAGGAAATTGTTTTTCGGACTGTTACTGAGTAAATAAAAGAGCAGCGAGAAATCTATTTAAATCTATCCAGCGAGAAAGTATTACGTCATAATTTCTTAACAATGTAAGCCTTACAAAAAGATTGAATGCACACAAAATCTCTTCTATTTGGCATAGAAAGCTCAGAAAAAGTTCGTGTAACATAATTTTCGTTAAGCCTACTAATATACTAAACTGATTGCGCTCTTTTTAGGTTTAATAATTTTATGTTTTGAAAACCTATCGCTGACCAATCTGAGTCGAAAATCGGCTCAGACAAAATACCTGCTAAAAAGATCAAGCTAGATTTGCCGGGCCATTGAGATGGGCCTTTGTCTTAAAACGTTGTTGAATACAGTTGCAATTGAATTTACACATCGAAAGACTGTTATCAGCTTTATCGTTGGTGCCGCGATAAAAGCGAGCCACTTTTCGATGAAAGATTGTTGTATCTGGGAATAAATCACTCCATTACATGCAGCTAATTAAGCGCGAAGTAGGCTGCAATATGCACTCAATCTGCCTCTGTATTCCTTTGAATTAACAAGATTTGGTTATTTTGTTTGAGACAATGACAGAGCGCCTTACCCTTTAGTTAACCCACACACGCCGATCTACGTCGACAAACAACAACAGACTGCATTTTTGCTTTTCCAAGGACGCAAGCCTATGAAAGAACATCTTTTCCGTTAATTTAATGACAACCTGCCGCAGCGGATGGTGCCAAACTGTGTGTGTGAACAGAGATTATATAAGTTATGAGTTTAACAATTAGAGCCGCGCTACGGTTACAATTTGATAGACATAATCCGATCCTGCACACAGCTGCGGACCTGTTCAACGAACCCTCCTCTGTTCGGCCTGTTGACTGTTTTGTTTGTACACTGGACTCGCATTGAAGCTCACCGCACCCCACTGCATACAGAGCCCATAAAAGAAAGAACAGCAGAATTGGACCTCCAGATGGGCGGAAGTGAGCAACCGAGCAGTTGACCAATAAAGACAAAAACTCAAAGCTGTAAGATCCATCCAAACTCAACTTCATTTCTTTTGTATGCTATAAATTGATTAAAAACCGGCAAATATAACCTCCCAGAACTCATTTCCTAGCCCATATAACAAATTTTTCGAGTTCACAGGCCACCGATAACCCACCCGATACACATTTTTTGTTGAAAAAGATCAATTTTGAAAATTTTTTGTCAAAATTTAGAATTGACCAAATCGGGGTGAAGGTTGGTACTTGGGTAAGTCTATTACACTTTTAAGCGAAGCGGAAAAAAATGAAAAAATTGACCAAACTTGAGAAAATTTTGCAATACTTCATTTAAAGCGTCGATAGATTGCGAATCGAACATTTGTATAAAAAAGGGTAGAACTTAGAGTTTGGCCAAAATTTTCGAATTTTGAAAAAAAAGAATCAGATAACTAATTTTCTTCTCTCAAATAAGCGCTTATTCTTGGAAAATCGTGAAAATTGTGGGAGGCTTAGCAAATCTCACATCAGTTGTGTTGTAAAAACATTACATGGTTTTTATATTAGCTGCCAGTTCACTGCATCACGCCATAAAAACTTTGCCTCAAGCGTTACAAGACCATTATAAAAAAGGAATTTACGCACTACCGGGTCTGAGTGTCAATCCTAACGCTTTGAAAATCCGAAAAACCGCGCAATTTCAATTGAATCACTTCTTTCGTGATAAAAAGAGGCTAGTTATATGGCATGATGTGCTGAACAATTCATTGTCCCGTCATCGCAGTAACAACAATAAGCCCTTAACACCTTCGCAGCTTACTGCAGTGCTTGAAGAGTATCGGGAGCGCATAGAAGCTATAGTGTATTGCCCCAGAGAGGGAACTCCTGATATTTACGATCAGCTCAAGCGTAGTACTCTAGTTACCATCCACATAGCGAAAGACATTGTGTCTGAACGTAAACAGAAAGATCTTAGTTTACTAAAAGAGTACAGAGCATTACACCAAAAGCCTGCGCTTGAGCTGAAAACACTCACTATAGTGTTAGCACATAAGAACAACCTTCGGTCCTTGATAGCACGCTCGCGACCGAAAAAACTCTCTAAGCGCCGTCGTAAAACACTTCGCACCCCTCATGCGTTCGAGGAGGCGGAACTCACTCAAGCCTTTGATAACCTGAATGTCACTTAGTCTTGCTTTGTTGTGGGGGTCTACCCGCTGACTGGCGGTGTGACTTAGTTTACCCACGACGTACGGGCTAGTTTGTGGTTGATACCTTCCAATAGGGCTTTACTAAACGTATTGCTCTCCCAATTCTTTGAGTTATTCACTACCGTCCGTTTTCCGCAGGTTTTCTGGTTTCATTTTTCCGTTTCCGTCCTTTTTGTTTCCGTGCCACCTTGTTTCTTTCTATCCCCCGTTCATTTGTTGTATGATGTAGTTTGTTGCATTTTGCTGTAGTAAAATTACTTTCTGCTAGTATGCTGGTGGGTTGTTTAGTCTCGTTCCTCGCTAGGGTGTGACTTAAGTTCATTCTGGAGTTACGGCTGGTTTGTTTTGTGACTTTCACCACACTCGCTTGCTAATATTGGCAATATTGTAGCTTGGTTAATATTGGTAGTATGCCCTTTTGTTGTCTGAGTATGGTGGTTTGCTAGGGTGTGATTTAAGTTTGTTCTGGAGTTACGGCTAGTAAACTTCCTGACCTTTTCGACTTTTGGTTATACTACATCGTTGTCGTAAATTGTTTTATGTTTGATGTTTTGATGCCGTTGATAACGCCCCATAATGTTTTGTGCTAGTTTACCTTTACCTGGCAGTAGATCCTCTCTTTCTTTCTAGGGTGTGACTTAAGTTTATTCTGGAGTTACGGCTAGCTTGTTTGGCTGAGTTTGTTGCTGTGGTCTGCTAGCATTGATCTTCCCGCCTCCTCGCTTGTGGTTTACCGTCTCCCTCCTGTGCTATCCCGGCGTCTCGTCCCGTCGCGCGCCACCCGCTCGACGTTCCCGCCCCACCCGTACCGTTTTCCCGTTTCGTCGCGCGCTATCCGCCCGACGTTTCCGCCCCGCCCGTGCCGTTTTCCCGTTTCGCCGCGCGCTATCCGCTCGACGTTTCCGCCCCACCCGTACCGTTTTCCCGTTTCGTCGCGCGCTATCCGCCCGAAGTTTCCGCCCCGCCCGTGCGGTTTTCCCGTTTCGTCGCACGCCATCCGCCCAACGTTTCCGCCCCGCCCGTGCCATTTTCCCGCTTCGTCACGCGCTTTTCGCCCGACGCTCCCGTTTGTCCGTCCGGTTTCCCGTTGCGTCATGCGTTACTTGTTCGGCGTCTCTTCCCGTCCGTCCCGTCTCCCGTTCTGTCCCGTTTCGCGCTTCCTGCGCACCGTTCTTTCTTTCATTCGCCGGGTAATATTGTACTCGACGAACATTTTTACTCTTTGGCGGTTTGCTAGGCAAACCGTCACACTAGGGTTCGTTATAACCCATTTGTGTTGTGCTGTTGCATGTGTACGTACTTTATATTAGTACCTAAATAAACTGGTGGCTCCTGTTTTTCTTAAGATCATGACAACATTGCAGGACAAATTCAACAAACTTTATAGTGCGAGAGCAAAATTAGACG
The DNA here is from genome assembly GCF_964194025.1 of Convolutriloba macropyga. Lineage (NCBI taxonomy): Eukaryota > Metazoa > Xenacoelomorpha > Acoela > Convolutidae > Convolutriloba > Convolutriloba macropyga. Next base: position 7,471,259 of record NC_134472.1, read on the forward strand.
CTGAACTTAATAACATCTATGGTGAAATTAACAATGCTGTTGATAAGCAACACAGGAAAGTTAAGATCGAACGTCTGATTGTGAAGTGCAAAGATGCTTTTACTAGATTAGTTGAGAAGAATGAAGAGCTCTTTGTTCTGGCACAAAAGACTGAAGATCCAGATGCTGCCTGTAAGAACCTTAAAAAATGGTTAGAGACTGTAACAAAGAAAACTGATGAGTTCATTGCTGCTGCTGGAGGGTTTATCAATTCGTTCCATGACAAAGAGACAGCAGAGCTGTATACCTCTCACCATTCAAGATCGGGTTCACATATGACTTCTTCGAAAAGACCAAGTCAGCGTCAACGAGACTTAGAAATATCAAGACTCAAAAGGGAGGAACTTGAGAAACAACATGAGGCAAAGCTTCGCATTGCTAGACAGCGTCTTGAAATTGAAAAACAAAAAAATTGCGGGAATTGGAAATGGAGCAGCTTGAGGAGGATCATCGCAAGGAAGTAGCTGCTGCAGCCCTTGAGGAAAGTGAGTTGATGACAAAATCATCAGCAGACTGGTCTGGTACAGGCAAAATGAGTGGGCTCTTTACGGAAAGAAGTTCAATCAAGAGCAAGAAACTTGTCCAAGATTGGGTTAATTCGTCACCGGCCGGGAACATGGCTGATGTTGCAAACGAACCGAGTTTGCACTTCTCTGGTTACATCGTCCAATCCAACCAAGCAATTGTCCAACGACCTTCTTCAGCTCAACTTCCAAACTCACACTTCAATCTCAATGCACATGGTCAAGTTGAGGCCAACACAAACCTCCCTGTCCATGAGCTGCAAGAACCAAGTAGTAGAACCAATGTAACCAATGACGCACATGTTGCAAACAACATCATGCAAGAGCGGCAACAGCCTCAATATACGCCTCCATCACCCCCAGTAAACTTTGGTATGCCAACTCAACTAAACGCCCCAAACACAGCCCGACAACTGTCTCAAGTAACAATGCACTTCGGTGGTTTACAGTTAGGTCATCAATTCCCGCTCAGGTCGAGCATGCCGGGAAAATTGAATTTAGTCAGTCCTCCGTGTTCACCACCTTTAAATACACTCGTTAATGCTCCGCTAGCACTTAATCCGCAACAAGCACACATAAATGTACCCGACACTCCATCCCCCGTTCTAAAACCCGCACCACCGCATTTCCCGTTAACCCCACCAGCATTCCGCTTTCCTCCTTCGCCGCCACAAGCACTCCCACTACGCGCCACTAACCCCGTGGCGAATATTGTCAATCTGTTAACCCATTCTCCGTCTGCACCATTCATTTCCTCCGCTAACGTTTTTGTACCACAATTAATTCATCCACCACCCCCACAAAAGAGTTTTCAGCCCCAAAACTCTCTACCCATAACCCATGTACCTTCTGCTCCTCCCGATCCAAATGTTTGGCGTTTTCCAGCAGCAGTCCCATCTGCAAACTTATACACCGTACAACCGGCCCCGTTAATCAACCCTCATATATCTACATCGCACTGCTCCTCCCATGTGCAAACAGCAGCAGTGTCTCAAAATTACGTAACATCAGACTTCATGCAAGCGAACCCATTTAGTTCTTCCACAGGTACCGCCCCCACCTTTGTAACTCCGATCATTCCGCCAACATATGGAGCTACCGTTCCGAACCCGTTGTGTTGGGGTGGCCCGCCACATCCCACGCCTTCGGCTCCTTCTTTGGACTCTGCGGATTTGATAAAGCAGTTGGCGGACGCAATTACTTGTAAGAAGAACGATCCACTGCCCGAGTGGAAGTTGTCACAGTACAATGGTGATCCCCTGCAAAGGCACGAATGGTTCGGACGATTTAAAAGCGCCATAGACGCACAGTCCTTGACTGATGACGTCAAGTTAACATAATTAAAAACTCTTGTAACTGGAAAAGCTAAAACCGCCATCGCTGAGTTCGCATAGTGCGGTTTAATGTGTAAGGACGCACTTAAGACACTCGAACGTAAATTTGGCCAACCACAGGCAGTAGTCAGTGCACACTTAGACAAACTCAGCCCTTTTCCTCCATTAAAGATGCACAATAGTGATAACATCATAAATTATTCTGCAACAATTTCAAGTCTTGTTGGGGTCTTCAAATCACTTTCATATGACTCAGACCTTAAGAGCGCCTCACTTCTCAACACGGCTGTGCAAAAATTGCCGCCCAATCTGAAAGAGTCTTGGTCACTCTTCACAGTGAAGAAACATTGGGTTAAGCCAACACTTCTTGACCTCAACGATTGGTCGAAGGAGAAGGCCGAGGCACATGATTCAATGAAACCAACTTCATCAAAGGCAAGAACTGAGGATAACAACAACTCAGTAGTAAAGACCAAAGTTGCCTCGAGAACTTTTGCTGCTAATACGCAAACTAAGGGCACTCAGAGACCAGCCTCAACATCGGCAACGCCTGCAACCCCTCGCTGCATTGTGTGTAAAGGCAATAATCGCATCTGGGATAGCAGGGTATTTAAAAAAAGTCTCCCACTCAGCAAGCAAAGGTAGTGGCGGAAGCAAAACTGTGTTTCTCATGTTTGAGAGAAAAGCATATGTTTTGGCAATGCCCAAATCCCAGGAAATACAGGAAAGACGGATGTAACAGCTCCCATAATACACTTCTCCATGGAGCTGAGAGGGTTTATCCATCAAAATCCCCTTCAAATAACAACATCACTAATTCTAATGCCGGCGCAAATCAAAGTAAACTTCCTAGTGTCCAATCATCGAGTAAGACCACCACTTTGTCATCTGTGAGTAATGTGAAAGGCCTCCTTCAGGTGACTGAATTACAGTTGAAGAGATCTTCCGGTAAAGATACCATGGTTTGAGTATTGTGTGATACCGCTTGCATTAACTCTTGGGTGTCCAATGATCTTGCAAATAGACTTGGTTTGCACGGTACAGTATTGAAACTAACAGTCAAGCGTATAAATACCGAGGAGGTTGTAGACACTAAGTTAGTTGAACTAATTGTAACACCACGCGAAAACCAAGCATTTGAACCATTTAAAGTCAGCCCTTACGTAAAGGAAAATTCGAATGTAGGCGCCGATGTCAATAACATTAAAGCACTTCAGGAAACATACCCGCACCTAGCAGTTCCAGACCCAGTTACATATTGCTATGGAAACATCGAGATGATACTTGGACAGGATGTGTATCATGCCATCCGCCCGTTAGAGTACTTCGCTGCCGACGAGAAGTCCTCGCCCTTCGCTGTTCGCTTGCCCATAGGTTGGGTTCTAAGCGGCCCTCTACCGTCGTCTTCAGGTTTAGTCTCGACTTGTTCCAAAGCTAATATGGAGCAGGATTTTGAACTCGCTAGTCAGGTAAAATCTTGGTACGACATGGAGTCGTACGGCGCACTTAAGCAAGTAGATCCACGATCCGCCTCGGATGCACGTGCGCATGAAATTCTTGAAAACACCACCGTGCATAATGGAAAAAGGTACGATGTCGGAATGCTATGGGCTGAAGATAACATCGAACTGCCCAACAATTATTTCTCAGCGCTTGTTCAATTAAAGTCTTTGGAAAAGCGGCTAACGAAAGATCCAACATTAAGGGAAAAGTACTCGAATACCATCAAAAGAGGACTTAGACAAAAGCTACGTAGTAAGGGTCAAAGATGCTCATAAGGTGGAAAGTCGTTCGGAACGAAAGTGGTACCTACCACACCATCCGGTTGTTAACCCGAACAAGCCGGGCAAGGTTCGTAGGGTACAAAACAAAGCAGCTAAATTCCATGGCGCATCTCTTAATAAGTCATTACTCACCGAACCTGACTTCCTGCAAAACCTAATTTATGTACTCCTACGGTTCAGACAACATCCATTCGCCGTATCCGCCGACATCAATGGAATGTTCCTCCAAGTTGGTGTGTTACCATGTGATCAGCCATCATTGCGCTTTTTGTGGCGGGAGGACCCCATATCAAATGTTGTGGTACGCCAGTATGCACATCACATCTTTGGGGCAAAAGATTTGCCCACCTGCGCCAACTACGCACTTCAACGCACGGCAAGTGATAATGCTAAGCAGTACCCAGAAGCTGCGAAAGCCGTCCTTGAGAACTTCTACATGGACGATTACTTAGACTCAGTGGAATCCCCCGAGAGGGCCCTCATTAGGTCGAAGGAATTGGTACATCTTCTCCATCTAGGTGGGTTCAAGCTTACTAAGTTTGTAAGCAATGTACCAGATCTGGCTGATTGAACTGATGGGTCTGCTCAATCCACTGAACCGAAGGTCATCGTTTCATCAAAGGAGGAATCAATGCACGTGCTTGGGTTTAAGTGGGATCACAACAACGATACTCTGGTTGTGAGCAGGGGTACTAACAGCACCATTACGAAAAGTTTAACACAGCGCTTGGTCCTAAGTCTTGTGTCAAAGGTCTACGAACCAATTGGTCTTGTCGCATCGTTCACTTTTGGTGCTCGGTTAATCTTGAAAGACATTTGGCATGTCAATGGACAAAGTTGGGATGACGAGTTACCTAAAGACACAGTTGACAGATTCCTTGCCTGGTGTGTTGAACTGCCGCGGTTAGCTGAGATCACTATACCGAGAAGTTACTTTTCAGGACCATTGCAACATCTTGAACTCCACATGTTTGGTGATAGCTCGCAAGACGTATTCAGTGAGGTAGGATTTCTTAGGGCTCAAGTAACTTGCACCTTCGGGGAGATTGTAACAGAGCTGGCGTTTGTCCTGGGCAAGGCCCGCGTTGCACCTATGAAGGTAATGGCAGTTCCTAAGCTGGAACTACAAGCCGCTCTCCTCGCAGCACGTTTAAAAAGGGAAATCTGTTAAGCATTAACCGTTAGTGTGGATAAAGTATTCATGTGGACAGATAGTACCATCGTCTTGCAGTGGACAAACTCAACCAATAAACACCCAATCTTCATTGCAAATCGTGTTAGTGAAATTCTGGAGATTACCAGCGTTGACCAATGGAACCACGTCGCCATTTGTGATAATCCGGCAGATGATGGCACGCGTGGCATGTCCGCTGAAGCTTTGCAATCAAGTAGCTGGGTGAGGGGTCCTGACTTCTTGAGAACTAAGCAACTCCCTTTTGTGCCAAATACTGACGTCGTTGAGAACATCAAGCTCGGCGTTGTAACTAAGGAACAAGAAGATGACTCCATCTCATCTCTAGCCGCATCTGTAACCAAGCCCCCTGAGAAACAAAGCATTAATCTAATCACGTTTGATAAATTCAGTTCTTATCAAAAATTACTTCCTGTCACCGCATATGTGCTCCGTCTTTTACCATCTCATGAAAGTTACCGTACCGTAGACGGCAGCAGAGCCGAACCTGTTGAGCTTGACGAAGCCGAGCGTCATCTCCAGTACTTGGTTCACGGACAGTCCTTTAATACTGAAAGAAAAGATCTTCTTGACAACAAATCCGTTGAGAAGAGCAGCCGCATTGCTCAGTTTAGTCCGTTTATTGGACCTCATGGTCTCATCCGTTCCTCTGGTCGACTCCGACGGCTACTGGAAATTGACTTTGACACTAAGCATCCTATCGTGCTGGATGCGCGTCATACTTTTGTTAAACTGTTTCTGCGGCATACTCATTTGAAGAACCATCATCAGGGCATCAATTACTTAAGGTCAAAGGTACAAGAACGTTATGCCATCCTAAAACTACGTTCCACACTGCGTTCCATCAAATCAAACTGCGTCTTGTGTAGAAAGTTCCGTGCAGCAACCATTCAACCTATCATGGCAGACCTCCCAAAGGAGAGACTCGCATACCAGTCTCCTCCCTTTACCAACACCGGGGTTGATTACTTCGGCCTATTCTACGTTACAGTTCGTCGGACTAGCGAGAAAAGGTGGGGATTTCTCTTCATTTGTCTCACTACTCGTGCTGTCCATGTTGAAGTTGTCCCGTCCATGGACACTAGTTCCTGTGTAATGGGAGTTGAGCGGTTCCTCTCCCGTCGGGGTACTCCTTCTATGATTTGGTCGGATAACGGTACGAACTTCATTGGAGCGGAGAAAGAGCTCCGTGAATGTATGGAAAAATGGAATACGCTTAACATTCCCACCGAACTTGCACATAGGAGCATTAAGTGGAGGTTCAATCCACCCAGTGCGCCACACCAAGGTGGCATCTGGGAGAGGTTAGTTCGTAGTTTTAAAAGAGTACTGTACACTATCCTCGGTACGCGTCGCCTCACAGATGAGGTGTTGAACACTACTTTTTGTCTGGTCGAATACGCACTGAACTCACGTCCCTTAACGCCCGTGAGCGCCGACCCGTCCGACCTAGGCGCAATAACACCTAACCATTTTCTACTCCGTAACCAAGCAACCGGAAATCCATCTATCGTTGGCGTCGACGAGTTCGATCATCGTAAGCGGTACGCCCGTGCACAGTCCTACGCCAATGCAATTTGGGCACGTTGGATTAAGGAGTATGTACCTGCGCTGAACCGTAGATCTAAGTGGCAGACGCCTGCCGAGCAGCATCTCAAGTTTGGTGATTTGGTTTGTATCGTTGAAGAAAGCAACCCTAGGGGTTACTATCCAACTGCTCGGATTGAAGAACTTCGGTACGGCTCCGACAGCGTCGCCCGCTCCGCCGTCTTACGCACGTCATCCGGATCGCTCGTCCGCCCACTCGTTAAGGTTGTACCGATCCTCCCAACATTTTCTCCCGGGCCGGAGGATATTACTGAGTAAATAAAAAAGCAGCGAGAAATCTATTTAAATCTATCCAGCGAGAAAGTATTACGTCATAATTTCTTAACCATGTAAGCCTTACAAAAACATTGAATGCACACATAATCTCTTCTATTTGGCGTAGAAAGCTCAGAAAAATTCGTGTAACGTAATTTTCGTTCAGCCAACTAATATACTAAATCGATTGCGCTTTTTTGAGGCTTAATATTTTTATGTTTTTAAAACGTATTGGTGACCAATCTGAGTCGAAAATCGGCTCAGAGAAAATACCTGCTAAAAAAGATCAAGCTAGAGAGGGGCCTTTGCCTTAATACGTTGTTGAATACAGTTGCAATTGAATTTACACATCGAAAGACTATTATCAGCTTTACGGACAATTTTGTAAAATTTTTGTCTGAGCTGTCTCGCCCGAAGAATCAAGAATCAAACTCTACCTCAAGTACTTGCTCATGTAAAATTATGCAAAAGAAATTAGTTTTTGTTTGCAAGATTTGCCCCAGATATTTCATGATTGTAGGTCATAAATTTGTCTACAAATATTCCCACCTCAAGTACATTTTGTTGCAACTTAGGTTTCAAGCCACTTTTTGGCTGAAATGAGAAAAAAGAACCAATATTTTTCAAAAAGCATCAGAATATTTCAGGTTGAATGCTTCTGTGACTAAAATAGTGTATTTTTGCAACGATCCAGAAAAGGATTGGTAAAGTTATCGATTTGACAAATTTTTAAATATAAAATAGGCACAAAAACTTATTTTTTTGTCTTTTGAACAGACTTCAGCTAGGATTACCTGGAGGACAGACTGGCTTCTAAGCAGCGTGGGTGTAGCACTCTGGGGTCTTCCCAGTCTTTGATGCATGACCTGAAAAGAGGGTTTCCCAGCTACTCCACCAAGTGACGTCACATCTGAACTGTTCTTCAATATACTGTAAACTTCGTTGTCACAGAGAAAATTGTCTTGATTTCGATATGAGTTCAATTTATTAATGTTTTCTTGATCTCGAAATGAAACTAGTTTGCGGTTGTTTGTAAATTTATTTGAAAGGTTCACCATTTTAAGTAATCTTTCAAAAAAGCTTTATAGTTTTGAATGCGATTTTTAGGAAAATATGTTAAATTTGAAATTGGAGATTGAAATAAATCCAATCTTTCAGTATAATCAGATAGATAGCGCACTAACTAATAAATCTGTTTATATCCATATAATTCTCGGCTTTTTATAAATTTCAAATTTTGCCGCTCAGTTTAAGCTGCTCCTGTTTTAAAGTGATATATCAAGCGTTTTGGAAAACGTGCATGTTAACAAATGTGATGTGCTATTTTGGCAATGAATTGGTTGTTATTTTATCTAGCCGATCGCTTGTATTTTTATCTGGAGGTGGGGGGATGGGGGGGGGGTGAGGAAGATTTGTTGTGTTATAAACCAAGACATTTCGCTATCAATAAATGTTTACGGTTGCTGAACAAACAAAACAAACACATGCATTAGTGCTAAAGTCTTGATTGTATGTACAAACATTGGTTTATAATACCGACAAAAATCGATACAATAGCTTTATAAATAAAAGTAGGTTGTGCTTTCTCATCGATTGTTTCTACCATTTTAACCCAGCGGTTATAATTTCGCTGCAGCGTGAATATCGAGGAGGATCGAAAACTGCGATGAAAGAAATTTTGGAACAATTTTGATCAGGAAAATGAAGGATAATCTTTAAAAGAATCCTTTGCAACGATCATAAATATCAGAAACACATTGAGTTCTACTGCATAAAAAACACCTTTTATATCAAAATATGGCAATATCAACTATACTGGATTTCATTTTAAAAGCTGGGCCTTTATGATACCATTACCAGGAATAAAACTTTGAGCAGAACCCAGCTTGGAGTTCCTGACCCAAGAATGCTCTGATAAGACTTCCCGGGTGGACCACCACCAAAGAAAATTACCCACCATATAACGCCATATATAGATTCCATGGAAACTTACTAACCATAAAAGGATCATAAAAATTTTTCAGTTTGGTTGATAAACAGTCCAAAGGGCCACCTGCAGTTTCGAAAGGTTTTTGTCCATCAAAAGTCAAAATTCTAAACTTCACTTTTATGGTGCCCTACTTACCATAAAACGCCATACAAAATTGCCTACGGACCTTTTTATGGTTGCAAAATTTCCATTAAAAATGCTGTTCTTAAAAAGGTCAAAGTTCTCTTTCAAATCCATTCGGAAGTTAATTTCGGATTGATAAAATGACAGAAAAAGTGTGATATCCTGCCAAATATTGTGTCAGATCTTAAGGAGAAAGCAATCAAAATGAATCAATCTATCTTCTGCTTGACTGATTCAAAAGAAGAAGCAATCGAGAAGTTGCCAAAACTGAAAAACAGGACTCAACAGAGTTCAAAGGATGAAATTCCGCTATTGCAAATTTTATACAATGGACAAGGTGACGGCTTTAAATCATTACTTAAAAAGTATCCGGGTATTGTGGGACACAAATTGAAATGAACCCTCTTTCAAACTGAAATGGGACTCAGTTGACGAAGAAAGCAGAGCAGATGAACGTACGCATAGCAAACTAGCAATCATCATGCTCACAAATATTTTATGTCTTAATCTTCTGAATCACCTCAGCAAATTAAACTCGAAGCTTTCAAATTTTCGGATTTCTTTTTGTGTCCCATTATAAGATCTCTGAGTAGGCATCAGAAATGAACAGAGTGGATGCGTTGTTTTATACAAACAATGAAGCTCGGTAATTTGCGATTGCACATAAGGTTCCGACCCCGCTCATCCACAAATTTGGCATAATTGTCTACCAAATGAGAAACAGATAGAAAACCCCAAAACTTCAAGTATTTTTTTAAAAAAATGGCGTATGAACGAAAAGATAGCCTCTAAGTCAAATACCTCAGTTGAACAAAAAATAATGCATAAGATTGACGAGATATGCTAACATTAAGAAAGCGAGTCAAGACGAACAGCAAAATAAAACAACAACAATCAACATGAATTACATCAAAAAATTTAAGACCGTTTTAAAAAATGAAACTTAATAACGAAGTGAAAATAGCGTCAAAGAAAACTGAAATTAAAAAAATTAACTTGAATTTCACCAAAAAAGATGTGGGACAAGTCCATAATAAGGCTTGGTAACAATTAGACAATAAAGAACAAAAACAGTAAATTTGTAAAATTTTGCTATTTTTTTTAAAACAATTAATTTCAAAGTAATGAAAACCATTAGAAATCAACTAAAATGACCCATAAGTTTACTATTACTAGTTTTTCTAAAGATAGGAACTTAGAACTGTAGGTATTAAATTTTTTTGCAATTACAAAAAGAACAACAAATATACAACAACAAAAAGTCAGTTGCATTTTGCCAGAAAAAGCTTTTGAAGCCGTAAGGCCATACTTTGGCCCTCAAAATGTTTTTGATTGTACATTTTTGAACATCAAAAATGTTTTATGTGACCTCTCATTAATGAAACCAAGTATCAAGTAGACAAAAATGAAAAAAATAATGCAAAAAAAAAGTAATACTTTTTTTAGAAAATTTTTTTCCAAAGACATGAAAGTCAATAATTACAAAGTCAAATCATTAAATAGAATCCTTTATTCTTCCAGAGGAAGCTCATGAGACCTGCAATTATCAAGAATATATCTTACGTCTACAAAAAGAACGTAAAATATGACACAAATTAGAAATTAGTTTACCTTTTTATGTGAAAAACCCGTGTCGAATCCAGTAAAGTCATAACTAATTCTTCAAAAACCATAGATTTTGTAACACCCATTCCTTTGATAATTTCATTTGACAACAATAAAGTTATATTTGTCATAATTGGCCTGTAATTAAGGAGACTACATAACAATCAGACTATTAAAGGAACAAAATTTGAAGTTAAAAAATGTTTTTTTTTATTTTGAAAACATTTGTTTTTCAAAATAATGGAAGTCAACAGCTATCTAATACTATCAGATTATCAGCCCATCTATTTTTAATGATAAACCAATGAAAACGGGTCTTTGTATAGGAAATTTCAAACGACTAAAAAGACAAAGTAAAAACAACAGTTAAAGACAAAGTTAAAAAAATTCAATTAAATTCTTCCAGAAAGCCGTTAAAACCAGTGTCTATATCCTTAAGCATTTTAGTTTTATCAATTGTACAATAATTTGAACGCCAATAATGTGATATAAGAACTGTCAATAACGTGATAATGTGAAAAAACAAGAAGACGTAAGAACAGGGAAAAAAACCTGAAAATAAAAAAAAAAATAGAAATCTATTAATATGGAAACTAGAAAACCATAACATTAGGTGCAAAACCGCAATAATATTGAATTTGAATTCAGTAGAAAGAAGAAGCTTTCTTTCATTGTTGACACTAAGCTACAAGTTGACCAAACTAAGAGACAAATGGCGGCAAAGTTCAGTAACCCCTTATTATTTAAAAGTCAAATAATTTTAAAAGTCAAAACGACTATAAGCTTTCAAGTAATAAACTAGATACAAAAATTTGGAACTTATAAAAAAACGAATTGGACATATCACTAGTGAGTTTTGATTTGAAATGTTCTGTTATTTAATTAATATATAAAAATTTTTATATAAAATTTTTTTTTTATTAAAAAGACCGACTGATTACAATCCGAGTTATATTTGGATTGTAACAGTCCAACATAGGACCAAAACTAGCCCTGCTAATGCTGTTGTCCATTAAGGAACACTTATTTTTTTCGAGTTTTTTCAATATAGATAATTTTTTAGTTAAAAACTTGCTGAATAAAAATGCTGCGTTTGTGATAGTCAACAAGCAAAGTTAGCAAAAAACGGCAAATTTTTAATTACGGAGCACTGGCAACAGAAGTTGAAGTAGAATTAGCCCCTTTTTGAGTCTACAAACATTGTGTTAGTGGTGTTCGGGGTTGTACCTCCTGCAAATTGAATTAAAGTGGACCAAAGTAACTTATTTCGTGCTGTTTTTGAAGAAGAAATCTGAATTTTGAAATATTTAGCCAAAACTTTTGACAAAAAAATAATAAAAATACACGAGAAAATTTTTTGCCCTTAATAATAAAATTAACAACACTTTTTCAAAAATTTTAACAAATTTTAGCAAATTTGGCGAAATTTTAGAAGAAAATTGGCGAAAATTCCAGAAAATGTGAATAAAATCAGCAGAAATCTTTTTATTTTCTCAAAAGTTTAAACCTCGATAACTTCATGTAGAAAACCGAAATAAAAAGATCTTCTTTATTCCATATTTTACGCTGGACAAGCCTTCTAATGATACCAGTCTCAACTCTCTACGATGAATATATCGATCGGTCAAAATTGTCTGAACAAAAAAAAATCTCATTTGAGTATATAGTTCCCCCCCCCCTCAAGAGGGGTCGGAACAATCATTCATAAGAGATAAAAAAAACAAATGAGAACAACATTGGTCCATTTAATTTGTATATTTAGATAAAGTCAACTTAATCTGAATTTTTTTCAGTAAAAAATCCTGGCGACCTCTTGGTTTGCATTTCAAACAAGAAACTAAGCTGGATCTGTGATTTTTTAAACAGACACCATAGGATTAGCGATTAACCTAAGAAATTTATTTGGTCTAAGGTAATCATTTAACTACAATTTTTGAAAAAATGCGAACAGAGTGACATCATACCTCCTCAGCATGCAAAGATCATATGTCAAATTCCACACTGAAATTTCTAAATGTCAATTGCTACATTTAGAAACAGCATTTCAAATCACTAAAGTTTGTTTTGGAATTGGTTTCTCAGCCTGAAAAATTGTGTTAGAAAACTGAGTGAAACACAATCTAGAGAGAATTATTAATCATTACAACAAAGTCATTAGTGATAAGCAAACTGTCTTTTGTGTAAACATTGACAACAAAGTTAAAACAATTGACAATTTTGTATGAAAGATTATTAGTAGAATAAAATCCCAGTGTTTTTGAACACTGGGAAAGTTAACTCAATAAATTGGCACCGATCAAAAAACAGTATAATTATTTCAAGTGCAAAAATTAGAAATTTTGTGTAAATAATAGCGAGAACTTACCGAGAGTTTAAAAAATGGTATAACGAGCTTATTACAGAAACAAAAATGTGTAATATTCTACAAAATAAAGCAGCTAGTGAAATTTCAAAGAAAGCGAATTCATATGATGCATAAATTAGGTGACAACCCTTCATCATAAACTATTCAACAACATTGAAAAACCTGATATTAGATGAGACAAAACAACAGAAGTCACCGTAAGCTTAGAAAATTAAAAAATTGTAGTCATAGTAGACAGGAATATACAAAAAAGGTGAAAACAATCGAAAAGTTCAGGTGAGCTTAAAACTTATCAGAAATGAGAAAGTTTGCTGATTCTCTGGGACCAACAACTGAAAAGTTGAGAACATAGTTGAAAAACCAAAAAAAAACAATAGTTCTTCGGATTTTGGTGATGGCAATCTCAGTAAAATCTCAATGAATCTTGTAAATCAGTATTTGCTTTTTTCTTGCACAATGTTTTTGAAACGTTACATTCAAAATTTTTCCGTGACAATTTGAAAACTGGAAGAGTAGAGCCACTGCAAAAAAAGAGGATTTGCGAGATCCATCAAATTACCGGGCGACAAAATCCTTGCGCCTATAGGAAAATTGTTCGAAAAATTTTTATTTAGAAAAATTCATCCTTTTCTTATAAAACGTAATCATTGCACCGAAAAAAATCGGCTTAGACTAAAACCTCTGTAATTGGCCCGCTCCTGTTCCCTATATTCATCAATAACATGCCAAATGAAGTGAAAATCTCGTATATTATTATTTTGTAGATAATACCAATGTTTTAGCATCAAGACTAACGCAAGAAACTAAAATGCAGTAGCGTACCTAATCAACACTGGCTTCAAAGATATAATAAGATTTCCATAAAAATTAAAAAAAAATGTGAAAGAGTTGACCTGGTTGAGCAAAGTACGAATAAAAGAAAAGAGACATTTGTTTAATTTTCCTGAAAAAGCAATCATCTAAATACATGAATACTCATATTGATAAAAATTGAATTTAAAGATCAATGTGAATTAAGCTGATATAAACTCTACTAATTGTAACTATCCAACTGTTTTATCATTTATCCAACTCCATTTTCTGTCAAAGAATCAGAGCTCAGAGGAGGAAATATTACACTCAAAAGTTTTCTTTTGCAATTTGAAAATTGGAAGAATAGAGCCACAGCAAAAAACGAGATTTGTGAGATCCATCAAACCACCTGACAATCGAAATCCTTGCGGTTATAGGGAAAATTTTCGACAACTTTTGTTCAAAAGAATCAATTCTTTATTATGAAACGTAACCTTGGCACCGGAACCAATTGGTTTTCGCAAAAACAAGTCCTGCGCAAACTCAAAAAGAAAAATAACAGAAAAAATCAGAAAAACGAAATTTATGGTAAAACAGCTACCGCTAATTTTTCTTACCACTAAAATTTTGAATTTGAAGATCGATGTGAATTCTGTTGTGAGAAAATTTAGCCGCTTCTGTGGAATAGCTTACAAAATCAGATGTCTGTATCCGAGAAAAAAGTCCTGATCTTTTCTTTCAATTTTTGTGCGAAATCTCTCATTGAAAATGGCTTGCTCGTTTGTGGGGGAACAACAAAAGCTACACCCTAGTCAAATTTTAAGAAGCAAAAAAGAATTCTGCGTCCAATTTTCTGCCAAAAAATTGACTGCACGAAGGGAGTTTTCGAACAGTAGTATGTTTTTATAACATTTTTGAACTGTATCAATCGCAATTGCTAAGAGAGTCTTTACTGCAACTAAATGGACTCAAGTCAACAGATCTATCAATTATGCAACAAACAAAAGATCGCAAACGATGCGTTTTTTTAAAAAAAAACTTTACCAGTGGATAAAATTAGAACCAACGTTTTAGATCACACCATCGAAAATCGTGTGATAATGAACAAATGAACTTTTTTTCACAGTAATCAAATAAACATTGAACTACCTGAAAAGCCAAGTTTAAAAAGTTTTGCATCTCAGCTTGAAAAACTTAGTATTTTAAACGCCAAAAACTTAGTTCTCAATTTTTTCGTTTGTTTTCCCCCTCAATAACTCTTCCTAACTTGTCTGCTTAGGTCATGTGGGTGCCAAATTGATCAGCTTAATAGCTCTTTTGACGTTCATGCTGTGAAGTGTTTTAGTTTTGTTCGTGCTTACAGCAGAATTAATTTAAATTCGACACTGAAAGGTATCGAATCGAATCAGATCTTATACGTTGTGTTTATGTGGAATTATTATCGCGTAAACATCTGGTAAGAGTTTGAACAAAAGTTTCCGAGTCGCTGGTGCTCTGCAAGGTGAGTCATCTCTTATGATCTTACAAGAGTTATTTTTTTTAAAAAAAGAAAGTCAACGTTTTGTTGGTTGAAGGAAAAATCTCCGCTGTGTCACGATTGGGGGGGGGGGGGGGGGGGGGTGTTATAACTGAAGTTTACATTGGTCATATTGTCAACATTATTGCTCAATAACAATCGTGAAAACAAGTTTGAATTTGTTTTCGCTTTTGCTTCGCTGTTATGATTGTATGACTCGCTTTCCACATATCCATTTTCTGGACTGTCAATAAATCAAAACAACAGACACGCATAATACGCGTCAAAAGCCACTTATCAGTTCTTGTTTCTGCTTTTTTCCATCATTTATTCCCTTAATCTCAACTCTCAGACTCAAAGCTATACAACTTGCACACTCAAATATACTCTTACATATAAATACATACACATTAATGCATGTAAGCTTTTTGTGATGTCATAAAGTGGCACAATTACTATATAGCCTCAGTGCAAAAAATCAGGTCTAGTATTTCTTAAGTATTTGCAGACTAAATGCAAACTAAAATACAAGAACACAACACATGGCGCTCAAATGGCCGAAGAGCGAAAAGCAGAATGTGATAAATGCTGAGACAAAGCAGAATGGTCGGGTAGCCGAATGCTTTCTTGTTTAGTCAAGCTTGCCCATTTAGCAAAATATGTCTTGTTAATATTACTAACACTTTTTGTTTTGCTGTGGCATATAATGTTAAATATTTCATTTCAGTTTTTAATCTAACAACATTTCAGATTGTTTTAACACAATTTTTTGCGTTCTGCTGTACGCAACTTCGGCCACTTGATTAATTGGTACACCAAAATTGCGGGTGCTGCCGAAATTAGCCGACATTCAAATTAGAAAACACGACAATTCGCCTATTGATTTTATCAGACAAGTTTCATCAGACGAAGTTAATCGATCCGTCCAATGAATAATCTCCTTATTCGAAAAACATTAAACTAATGTAAATAAATGGTCATAACGGGGCTACTGAAAAATGCAGACCTGCCAAAATATAGACCTTTCAGACCAGCCAATCAGAGATGAGGAGACTTGTCATAACCAATTACTGTTTTCAAAACAAAGAAACGCTTTATTACCCGCTGATTGTGAAGGCGATAATCATGAGACGTCATTTCTAGGCGATCAGTAGTTGAAACTCAGCAAATTTAGTCGGCTAAAATGCTTGTCGGTTAAATTGTATACCGGCTCGAAATATTATACATACACACACGAATGCGTACACAGACGTGGCATATAATTGTATATTTAGCTGCCTGAAAAGATACACGCGTTGATGTATCATCCCCCAATGCATGTTAAAAGAGCTTCACTTCAGTTTGCCGGCCTTCTTTTGTCTTAAATCCCCTGGTCCGTCGTTTGAGCTGTTTTTACTCTCATGTTGGGCACATGTATACAAGTCTAAGCGGAGGATTTTAGCATTACTTTGGCTTATAATGTAGTTTCTTGTCGCGCATTGTGCATTGTAGCGCCGTGAGCGTAAAACAAAAGAAATCGTTGCCCAAAAATTGATAATTTTGAGCGCGCTTGTAAATATTTGAACAACTTTCTCAATTTTCAATTCTTTTCAGGGATATTTTATTCACTAAAGCTTTCCTTTTCTTTCATTAAAACAAATATACCATTTTATCTTTAAGCTATTTAAAATGTAAAGGCAACGGACTCACATAAAGCGTGGAAAACTTCATAATTCTTCATATTTTTTCAAGGAAGCTTTACAAAAGGTTATTTGATGCAGTTTTTGCCACCTTGTTCATTTTACGCTGCGGTTTGATGCTGTGACCTCAAAGTTACGACCCAAATATTACTTAAATTTATTACTTTATATCGCATATGTTAATCTTAAAGTCTGCAGTTTAATTCAATTTCTTATCACAAAAGCTAAAACCGCAAATTGAAGTCAATATTCTTGACACCATAACCCCATTTAAATTCATAAATCATAAATCTCTTGATTTTAATCATAAATCTTCAAATTTGAACTGAGACAAAGATTTCACGTTGCAAAACTTCCAAACTGAACAACTTTGAGTTTCAAGCAACATTTCTGTTATGCGAACTATTTGTTCAGTTATTCTGTGAACAACAACAATAATAACTCCATTTCCTTCGGCAACTCAAAACGTGAACACAGTTACCACATATGGAAATTTGAAACCCGAAGTGACTTCATTGTTCAAACA
This sequence comes from Convolutriloba macropyga, assembly GCF_964194025.1. NCBI lineage: Eukaryota > Metazoa > Xenacoelomorpha > Acoela > Convolutidae > Convolutriloba > Convolutriloba macropyga. Next base: position 7,488,591 of record NC_134472.1, read on the forward strand.
GACCAAAACAAATTATTGTTTTCTGGGCTATTAATAGAACCCACAGACCTTTGGAAACCCATTACCAAAATCGTTCCCGTCAATAATATTTCCTCTGGAATTAAGTAAAGAGTCTATAAAATACAGGTAACCATGTTACAAAATTCGTTTTCTAATTTTCGATTACTTTGATCCGAATGTGATTTGACTGATTTTGATAACCATTTTTGAGCCCATAAATTTATTACCACAACCTTGCGTTAAATAAACTGAAATTTATCTGCAGACCCAAATCAAATACCTTTGGGCAAACAAAAACGCCACTGATGTCGTGGAATTACATAACTATTACTAACTTCATTATAAATAGCTAGTTATAACTATACAGATTCACTTTACTTAATGTGTGGTTGGAACAACTAACAATATAAGGTGTACGAATTTGACTTATTAGGTAAATTTGCTTAATCAACTGAACTAATTGCTTAAAACGTTATCAAGAGGTGGATTTTATTAGAGGGATTTATATTAAATGAGCCCCAATTTTGAGGACAATAACCCTGTTATACGCATACATTACTCTCAAAAGAGGGCTGCAAAATGACTCACGTATATTATAATATATTAAAATATTAGACCATTTTCCCTTTATCTTTCAAAAAAGAGAAATTTTCAAGGAATCGATTTAACGAGAGGTGAGTTTATTGTCCTGTATTTCTGGAAAAAGTAATGGAATTAAATCTTTGATACACCCATGGGCTTTCTTCCATTATAAAAATAAACCCTTTCCTATTTTTAGCAAAATTTTGGGGTTATTTACCGATCTATTCGATTTTTCACTGTTATTTCCGTTCATTTTTCACTGTTTACTGACATTTCGTCGTGCGTAATTTATAATTATATCTAACTTTGGTATCTGCAGCTGATAATTTCCGCTATAAATTTTCCTTAATAATTGTGGGCAAGTTCATTTTTTCTCTCGTTTTTTTTTTAAATTTAGTAAAGCTGCTTTAAAATATAAGAGAAACCTTATAAACAAGGAAAAGGGGAAAATACAAAGCCCCGTTTCACACTGTTTGCATCTTACAACGAATTCTTGACATTTTCCCTCGCATATTTCATTCCTCATTTTCCTTTTCCCTTACCCATTTCTTATCTTACCCCGGGCAAAGCAAATTCCATTAGCTTTATATTCCTTACAATCCCTTTCCGTTGTTTAGAAGTCCTAACCTGCTTCTCCGGTTTCTATTGTTAAATTTTGCAACGCGCATTGCTTAGAAATTAACTCGAAATACGCGCCCATACTCTAGAAAAAACGACCGACTTTCCATCATTTTTCCCATTTGTTTCCCCGCAGTTAAGCTTTCCCTGAAAATTTAGTCCTGCTGGTTTTTTTCCCTTTTACCCAGGAGGGCGTTCATTTTCACCTCAGCATGGCAGCATTCTGTTTTACACGTGAAGGTTAGTCTGCTATTTTTGTATACTGAATATATTCTTATCTACAGATTGTCGTATATAGAGTTTGGTTACATCTTTTCTTAGTCTAAAATCGATTCAATAAAATCAATCTCTTTAATGTGATCATGAGAAAATGATTTTCGCAGGGTACGATAAATATATCTAGACAACAATTATGCAATAATGGCGTGAAATTTGCATGTCGGTCGTCTTACGAAGTATCGGGCCATAAAAATGATTGGATCACGATGTGTCTGTCGTTACTTTAAAAAAAGGTTAAAAAGGTTTTTAGAGACTGACTATTATTAAGATATGGCTTTGGATTGGAAAATGCTGAGAAGTGATGGAATTACGACTGATGTCTTCTTTCCTGACATGACAATAACCCACGAACAAAACTTGAAGAATCTTCATAAGATCGTTCTAAGATTCTCGGTATGACAATCACAAGTTTGAATGTTTGTGAATTAAGCATTTTTATTACTTCTGAGACAGAAATTGCTTCGGTCATTTGGTGAACAGACAAAACAATCCCAGACAAAATAGACCTAAATTGCAAAATAGTCCCAGACAAAACAGTTTCAGACAAAATAGTCCGAAAAACAGACAAAACAGGAAACAGTCCAGATTAAAGCGCTCTTTAGATAGATCAAAAAGAAAATTCAGCTCTAATCTTAAAAGAATGCTTTGAAGTAGTACCAAAACTACCGTACTACCGTAGCGCAGTGGTTAGTTCCGGAAGCCACCTGAGAAGTTTTCGTTAGCTCTTCTTTATTATCAGGAAAAAGGGCGTGAGTTGTAGGCTGGAATATTGGCTGTTTCTCTATTGATGTATTTTTGAGCGGTAAATATTGTTTGGCGTGGAGTATCACCAGCCATTGCTGTTCTGTCTTTCAACGCGGAGCGGAAATTTCTCTTCACTATCTGCTGGATCTGGTATATGGCTATCAACAGTGATGATTTCTTTTTGTTCATTTGAGTAGTCTGACTCTTCTTTTTGAGTAGTCTGACTCTGCCATTGAGTTCTGTAATACAGCAGTGCCAAGAAGATGCGCCATCGGTAAGTTGGCGATGCCTAATTTAGCCATAGCTTTCAAAAACGAGCCATTGTGATTTCTTGTTTGTCTGAATGACTTCCATGCTAACAATTTGGTCAATTTTTTGACGCCAAACATCGTGAGGCACTCTTTCACATGCTTTTAAATTAAAAAGAAACCTTTCATTATTTTTAACAACTATTTTTGCGTCCATTCTGAGTACTTTGATAGTTTGATATTTGGGACCTTTTTGTCTGCGACTCTTGTTCGGAAAGGATTATTTACTAATCAAATTTAATTGTTTTTGGTCTGATTGCTTAGAGTGTTGTGGAATAGCATACTTGGTGTTATTAAAGGTGTTACTACAATTGTAACTTTAAATATTTTGTTCTCTCCGCTATGTTACGTAAGAACAATATATAAAATTCCTGAAGTAACTGCTTGCTGATAAAATAGACGTCTGTCATGAAGATATTTCTTATGGTCGTGCGCGTTCTCCCCTTTTGATCAAGACTAAAAATGTTTAGGTCTCAAACGCTGTTGGTTTATTAGGTTGGACTGTTCACTGCTCTGTCACTCGCTGTTCCAGGATTAGCACTAACTGACACATGATCAAACGTACTAAGAGCAGTTGAAAACCTTGCTCACTATTGAAACGTCTGCTGACTGGATATCCATGTCTCAACTTTTCTCGGAGCAATATTCTGTCCTTGGTAGCTGTAAGAGCAAAACCACATCACCTCTTCGCATCTGCAATAAGACTTCTTTGCTGAGAGGACTATGTTATAATCTAGAGGTTGGCAAAACTGCACGCCAGCTTTTTGGTTTCTTGGTCTGGGGCCATAAAATAGAATTATTGTAATCATCTTGAGCATCCAATATACAGGTCATGCACTAAGTTCATTTTTGTTCAGGATCATAAAGCTGAAAGCCTAAGCGGTATTTCAAGGCTACTCGACACTCATCAGGGAACAGATTGAGGCCACAGGTGTGCATTGGTACCGCAGTCAACCATGCTTCTGCCTCATGTAATGATAGCGCCAACAGACCACCTTTTTACTGGTGGATGAATGGCTAATCAGAACTATGCTGTTGGCTAGGACATCAACGGGTTCTTGTGATTTGATTTGGGTCATGTCTCAATTTACGGAATCGCGCAGTTCTTCATCTATTAATTCAAGTTTTTTGTTCTGTTTGGGTTCACTCCATTGATAAGCTCAAGTAGTGTTTTTGAATAGTTTACCTAGCCAACTTAAACCACCTTTATCTGGTCTACTGCCCTTTTTAGGGAGACATGCTTCGTCCCTATTATTCGCATGACTCAGATCATGACATTGACCTCTGATCAGCTGAAATAATCAAATTTTGTAGAACCAACGCAAAAACATGCAATCCCTAAAGCAGACCGTGGTTACGCAGAAATTGTTGACCGCCGTTTTTCATGATGAAGCGACAAAAGCGGGCAATCTCATTGCCGCGCCCAAATTTTTAATACCCAAATGACTATCTTTGGTTTGTTCCATTATCCATTCAGCCGTAATACGAGAGTTCTTATCTCTCTTGCCTATGTCCAAGTTTACACTTTTCATCAAAGGTTTTCAGCATTTGTTAGCCTCTCAAAGTTTTTGTAATCTTCCGGCGGTAATACCAGAATGGAATCAAGGTACAATCAATGCTGCGTAAGATTTCGCAACCTGAGATCTTTTTGCTTAACAACGTGCCACAGAGCCAATGAAAGGAAAACTGGACCAGGAAAACTGGAGTCTCCTGACTGAATTCTTTTTTGTTTTAAAATACACGTGTTGTTCAAGTTATTTTGAAAGTAGCAACAAATTTTAAAAGAGTCTTGCTTAAAGGCTTAAGTAATTCGACGCCGTACCGAGTTTAATTTTTGACCATGATGTGAATGAAGACAGTATTCAAAAAATTAGATAAACAGTGCACGAACAAATGGCAAAACGGACTGTATACCTTAAAAACTTGGGTTCCACAGTAAGTGGCGTGATAGCCAAGAGGTAGGGCGTGTTTTAGCATAACATAGATTGATGGTTGGCTCCCCTGTCTTAAAAAACAGGCAATGTTGCTCACGGAAAGTTTGAAACGTGGGGATGATAGAAATTTGTAGCTCAGAACAGGCTCCTGTAGATCAATTCTGGGTTGAAAAGCTTAATGTTGTTTGTCTCTTAGTACTTAGAAACACAATGATCTTTGTTACATTACAGCATTTGATAAATTATGACGCCTAAGAAAACTTGAAAATTTTTGTCGCTCTATCTCACGACAGCAACAAGTCAGCAGATCTTACAGAAGATAAATGTTTCAAAAGTGAGCAGAGATAAAATGAGGAAACTTTTACATTTAATTGTAACAGTCACAACAACTAGGTCAAATTATGTTATCAGACAAATTAATGAATTTTTAATAAAGCATTTTTGTACGCAAATTGAACAAATGAATTTTGAATGTATATATTGAAAGGGATAGAAGGAGTTTTGCGGTTGCTTTTGTTTATGCCTTTTCACTTAAACATTGATTTCACTGCCTAATGTTTGGTGGGTATTTGCTCAAAGTGACCAATAATTTCAGAATGGTTTTATGCGAGTTGGTTAACTCAAAACTGTTTTTATCACAATATTTGTTGAGAAAAAGATAGAGCCAAAGTTTCTGCAAGCAGAGTATCAACAAGAAAAAATGTAGTTGTTCCAGGAAGCCATGTCATGCTGAATTTGATTTGAATTACTGTAAAGAAAATTATGTCTATTTTTTGGATTTTTCGCTCTTTATCGTTCTTTTTATTGTTCTGTCACTTAGCCTCATTATGGACAGCATTAACTGGTTTTTTTTATGAGCCAGATTGTTAAAATTAAAAGTTTGTTTTCATAACTATCGGTTGTACGACTTTGACATCGCTTACTTTAAAGAATTGTTTTTTTTGTGAAACAAAAGATTTTTTGTCATTTTCAGTTGTTCTCTTACTTCGTCTCGTTAATAATATATCTCTTTGGCCTTTTTATTAAGCATTTGTGAGCTGAGTTGGTTTTTCAATTCAAATCGGAACGTTTTACTGATTTTGTGACTTATTAATTGCTCTCAAACGAAGTTTATAGCAATTTTATTAGTCCTGTCAGTTTTTTTAGGCGATTTTTCGCTTGACCGATTTTTTGTCTGACGCTTTTGATTTTTCGTCCTCAAAAACAGGATAAACAGGTAGCGCTCAGCGGGAATTAAGTGCTCTTAGAGCCTTTCAGCTCTGTTTCAGATCAAACTGTTTTGGAGACTTATACTTATGGTGTGAAGGGCGGTTCTTAGAGGTTGAAGACCCCTCCACTGTTGACCCCCCGCCCACTATTGCTACCACCCCCCGCCTGCTGTTACCCCCACCCCACCCCACTGTTGCCCCCCTATCAGCTCTCGGTACATCCCCCACCCCCGTTTATAGATACTGACAAACAACCGCTCGCTAAAAACGCAAATTTATACTTTTTTGCACAATTTTTTTCTAGCTTTTTGAAAATTTTTGAAAGTTTTTATTAGCCCTAGTTGTCAAGGAACTTCACTTAGGTTTAAATAATAGGTTACTGCATAGTTTCTAGTGGTAATGCTTGCCAAAACGTGTAATTTTTTCCAGTTGTCAAATTTTTTTTTGACAAAACGTGTAATTTGTTTTCATATTTTTTGACATTTTGTCGTTTTTTAGGTTTTTTCAGCCTCGAGAGCTAGGGAACCTCCTCTGGGGTTTGAAAATAGGTTACTGTATAATTTCTAGATTTAATTGAATGTCTTGCAAGATTTTAACGTCACGAAATTTAGCATTTTTTTGTCAATTTTTGCCATTTTTCAATTTGTTGACATTTATAGCCATTATTCAGGTTCTTTGAGCCTAAAGGATCAGAAAACATCTGTTATGGTTTGATTATAAGTTACTGAAAAATTTTTGTTGGTTTTGGATTAATTTTAAAGTTTTGATATCGTAATTTTTGACAATTTTTTTAAAGTTTTTTGAAACTTTTTGTCATTTTTTAGGTTTCTCTATTCTCAAGAGCCATGGAACTTCCTCTAGGCTTTGATAATATGTTACTGCATAGTTTATAGATGTGATGGAAAGTTTTTCAAGACTTTAATATTACGATTTTGAACAATTTATTATAATATTTGCAATTTTTCGTGTTTTTTTTTCTGGCACCAGGGGCCCTGGGACCTCCTCCAAGGTTTAATAATAAGCTGCTGCATAGTTTCTAGAGTCCATGGAATGGTGATCAATATTTTTATGACTCCAGTTTTGTTAATTTTTGGATAAAATTTTTGTCATGTTCCAAGTGTATGGATCTTTATGAGCCAGTGAAACTATTACAGGCTTGAAACAGGGTACTGGATAGTCTCGTGAGACCATGAAATGGTTCTTAAGATATCAATATCTTGAATTTTAGCACGATTTTGTTAAAAATTGCAGTGGTTTACAAAATTTTCAATATTTTGTCTTTTTCCGAGTTTAACGGCCATTACTGGCCATTGAAACTTTTTAAGTCTTGGAGATGTGTTACTTGAAAGAGCTTTCGAGACAAAAATTGGTTTTAAACTTTTTTACTCCGAGGTTGAAAGGTTTTGTTTTTAATTTACCTTTTTAAGGTTTTATCTATGATTTATTTACTTACAAGGCCAGAAAACTAGAATTTGCAGAGTAGAATCCCATCATGGAAAATATTCCTATCTCTCTGTCTCTCTATCGGTTAGGGTTTCTCTCCTTCTCTTTCCCGTTCACGTTTTATCTCTTTCTCCCTCTCTCTCTCTTTGTTGATGCCGCACTTCAGCTGCTGTTATATGAGGTAATGTCATCATCTCTGATCCGCATTAACAGTGAGTTGTATTAGAAATGTTTTCTTTAATCATAAGTGACTTGACAGGCACTTTATACAGCTGCGCTCACCTTACGCCCCTTCAATTAGTCTAAAGCTAGCCTCTTTAAACCGTGGCTAGCTATTGACGAAGCCAACCGCTTGCCAGTCGTTTGAGAGCAATTCGTCTGATGTTTGTCAGTTATGTTTTCAAAATTTGTTTTTATATTTTTTTCGTGTTTGAGAGTTCTTGTATTTGTGTTTGTTGTTCTATCACTTGATCTCCTTATTGGTAGGTCTGTAGGCTATATAGACCGGCCAGTTTCAACTTATCCCAGTTTAGATCGTGAATCAATCTTTTTGAGCAAAAATTCTACCATTTTGAAAATTTAATTCATTGTTGAGGTTTCTTGGTCCCGGCAATCCTTTCATACTTTCTAAATTTTTTAATTCTTCTTATTTCCCATATTAAAAAATGTAAATTTTTTGAAGCTAGTTCCCAGCAATCTTTAATTGATTTTTGAATTTTTGTTGTGTCGTTATGGATGAGAAACTTCATCGAGAACAAGGAATTTTGTTGAAACTACGAAAATAACTACCTTGTGTGATTTTTTTAAAATTATTAATTAATCATCATCATTATTGCTTCATTGCTTCTATCGGGTTGCCTCAAATTGAAGTGTTCAGTTTAGTTCTCTAATAATAGAGTTTGCTGCAATCAAGAAAAACCCTACAACATAAGTTATTTCCTCCAATGATCAATGATGAATTTTTGTTTCTACCTGACCAAATATGGACGATCGAAAACATTGCAAGAAAGGATTACTGATTAGGTTTTATTTTGAAATTAACTGCTGATTGTGATAGACTGAATTATTGAGTTGGTGATCATAAATATCATTACCAAGCCAATTATAATTCTATCCTTCCATGGTTTGCTGATACCATGCTTTTCAGTGATATTTGAAAATTGCGATTTACAAAAATGCCTGTAGTGGTTACAATTGTGCCACCGAATATGTTTTTTGCCACCCTTTGCTCTACTCGGTTGAAAAATTTATATTCTTTTCACTTTTTTTTCGAAAATTGAAAATAATATAGCCTGTCAATTATAGACGTTTATCTTATCTTACTGTTATTCATTAATGTTTTCATGATGGTTGAGCAGTCACAATGAAACTCTTTTAATGTCAGTTTGCTGTTCAAATTATTATTCTGTATTTTTGTTACTAGAAAAATGACAATGGGTATTAATTGCACTTGAACGAAGTTCGTAGCAATTATTGTAAACGTGTGTGTCTTTTTTATGCAAAATTTTCGCTTGACGGTTTTGATTTTTCGAGACACTTTTACGCCCTTGAGTTTTTGCGTTTCGCGTGATCTAAAATTCTCTCTCAATCACAATTTCATGCAGCTGAACTCAATTGGTGGCAATTTAACACAAAGTCAAATGCAAAGTGCGCCAAAACTAGTGCCATTTCTCACTTTAAATCTTAATAATGGTATTTCTTAACATCTAATGTGGTTATTTGAAGCCCACTATTGAACTTCTTAGTCCCATTTAGGCTATTTCCCGCAGACTGAAGCAGGTTGCAATTGATTAGAGCTCCCACTAGTCGTTCGAGAGCAATTCTTCCGAAGTTTAGTCGGTTATGTTTAAAATTTAAGATTTTTTTTGAAGTAATCTCAAGGGCAATTTTTCACGAGAAATTTTTCTTTATTTCTGCAGCAACTTTGATGTCAGTAGAACAAAAAAAATATTTTTTTCTGGTCGCGTAGAAACGCACCGAAAAACGCACCGCGTAGAAACGTTTTATGTTGTTGAGACATTTTAAACAAAAGTAATCCATGTATTCTCATTTGTAAAGTATCTTATGAACATTTTTTTAACCGTGATCAATGCAATTGGATTTTTTTTTCTAAAAATATGTTGTGATAGAAATGGATGTTCAACTAAGAACTTTAGTTTTAGAAAAATTGATTTTTAATAGCCACCCTTATATTCTCAGCCGACTGTTATGGCGGTTTTTTACAGTTCAAAGATTTTTATCTGTGGGGTGCTGTGTTTTTTAAGATCTGTTCTTACGTTTTGATGGTTTTTGATTCGTGACATTTTCTCATTCTATTTTTAAAGTATAGTGAAAAAGCGGTAATTGCGCCAAAATTTCGGATCTCGATTGGGATTTTTTGCTCACGGGCGGCAATTTTTTACTGCTTTTTAGAGTTGTTTGATTGTGTTTTTTAAGTACTTTTACAAATCAATTGCTAGTCATTTTTGTCCAGTTTGTTTGTTAGCAAATGAGAATTCGTTGAATTAAACGTCAGGACTTGTCCTGCTATGTTTTTTTTTACAATTCAAAGAATTTGAATTGTATTGGTATGCTAGCTGTCCTCACGATTTTGACACTATTTGTTTTAGAAATTTTTGGTGGTTTTGTGATTGGATTTTGCCCATTTTTATTTGTTTTTTCTGCCATTAATGATAGTTCTTCTTTGCTCTCTAATCAGGCATAATTGATTCCATTTCAGGTTTTACGTTTAATTGCTAAAAAAATTATTGACTTTGACATAATCTTTTTTCGATATTTTTAGAAATTTTGCTTGTAGCCTATGTTTGTTGCTACTTCTGTTATATGATATCCATTTGTTTTCTTTGAAGTCGATGTGTGTCTTTATCAATGGATAGTGCGGAGGATGTTGAAGAGATTGATTTTTATGGCATGTTTCAATGACTTTAATGCCACTTTTTGTTCAGAAACACCGTAAAAATAGGATTCGGCAAATGTTTGCTGTCCTATGGCTTTGTCTCACAATGTTTTGTTTTACAAAACTGGCTTTTTTTGTCTAAACCCACTTTATGTAAAGGTCTTTCAATGTTGCTGGCGATAATAAATCCGATAACCCTATTTTCTGAGTTGGAATTGACACATTTTTTTTTATTTTTTGTAGTCTTCTTTTTACTTTTGTCGACGGCTTGTTTTATGATCTGCTTATTATTGGAGGCTTTTCTTGTAAGAAGGCTGATAGTGTTGTCTTCTGTTTGTTCAATTCTTGTTCAATTCTAATTCAGGACTGGTCTTGTTTTTCTTACTTCGCTGAACAAAGATTTGATTACTTTCATTTGATTCCGTTTTTAAGCAGCAGTTGTTTGGCAGAATAATCTAGAATCAACAGTCAGTATCGAAAAACGAAGTCAAAAAATGAAACGGGATCAAGCCCAATTTTAGACGCCCGCTACTGTACCTTCTCATTGAGCAACAGGAGTATGCCCAACTACAAAATGACATCAAAAACAGTTCGCAATTGATTTTTTATGGCTTCGACACTTTCTTCTCGCACATATCTAACGAATTTGTTGTTTTTACCTGTATTTGTTGTACTTTTCATAGTCATAGGACTTATTTTGATAAATTATTGATGACCTAGGAATAACAGAAATCATTGTTTTCCCCTCGAGGCAGAATGTAGCATTTTTATTGAATTCTATTGAAAGCTATTGAATTTAATGGCTTTGAAACTACGGGTTTTCTCAAAAATTTTGTGGTTTTAATATTTTTCCATATTTGTTATTTTTTTCAGTCATTTTGTTACAAAAAACAATCCCATTGCTGATAGAAAGTTATTTGAAAATGAAAAAGTTTTTACTGAATTGTTCATTTTTGGTGGCTTTGACACTTTTCTCTCTGATTAGCTTATTCAATGAAGTCAGTGTATAGCTAAAGGTCTTAAAGTTTCTTATACTTGTTAACAAATTTTCTTTTAAAAATTTTCACTTTTTGTTCTTTTTGTCAACTGGTAACTAATTCTCATCATTGAGAGGTCCCGTCCGCTTACTTGTAGTTCAAACTTTGCCGTGTTTATTGATATTGTGCCGTGAATGTTGTTTTTTTGGACAATATGCGTTTTCAAAATATTTTGTGAGTGGTTAATATTTGTGTTTCTTTTTGTCTTCTTTTAGCAAATTCGCGTAATATCATATCCCAATGATTTTCAAATGGGGCCCGGGTGGACATATTTAATCTTTCAATATAATTTTAACTGAGTTGGTACTCGTAAGAATTGAAATAAAAAACATAACATTCAGATAATAGCTAATGATTTTAATTACCTAAATACTTTGTTTTCGCTAATTGTTTGTATTTTTTTTTATTTTGCAAATTTAGTCCGTTTATTTGGGTTAGTCTAACCAAAAATAGATCTTATTGATTTCCTTATGACCGTTTAGTAAATTTATCTAAAATTTCTTTGTTAATAGCTGCTGGTTTTTAAGACGTTTGAAATTATTTGGTTTAAAAAACGGTTGATTTAGATTTATTTTTGAGTTTCGGCTCATTATTTCTTGTTTTTGTTGTCTTGTTACCCAGTCTCATTGAAAAAAAGTCTAACTGCTTTGTAGTTAAGAAAAAGTAAATTTGTGTAGTGAGGGTTTTGTCTGATTGTAATTTGACGTTGTTACTAGGTGCTTTTAAATCTAGATGTTGAGTTTTTGCCGTAAAAATTGTTTTGTTTTTGCTTGCTTTGTTGTTTGTTTGTTCTTCTCCTAGTCTTATTAATGGTAGATCTCGTGAGCGCTCTAATGTGGCATGGCATTATGTAATTCAATTAGTAGTTAGGTTGTGTAACGATTTATTTAAACTCAAACATCTACTTTTGATTATTTCTTCATTCGGGGTTTGGATGTTCTTATTCTGAACTCCTGGTTATACGGAGCAAGAACCATTTCTGAATTTTCGCTTTCATTCGGCACTTGATAACTTGTCTCCTCTGAGTTAGTACTTCTCTTTCGTCTTTTGAGTCTTTTTATAATATTTTAACTTTTTCATCAGTCTTACGGTTGGAACTCATTTTTTACAACCGGGTGTGAATTTTTTTTGAACAGTTATGTGAGTTATGTGAGAACAGTTAATTGAGTTTTGAACAGTTTTTTGAACAGTTATGTGAGTTATGTGAGAACAGTTATTTTTGAACAGTTATGTGAGTTGGTTTCAACATTTTTTGGTTGCGGCTCAGATTTGAATAATTGCAATTTGATTTATGATTAAAGAGTGAAAAATTTTAACGGCTGCAACCAAAAACTTTTATGAAATTTATTCTGAATCATGTGTTTTTGTTCATTATTTTGTCTTTTCGTTCAAAATATTATTCTCCACTCACTCATGTATTTAAGTGAGTAAACGTACCATTGAAATGCCGTTTATGGGCTTGTTCGGACCAAGTGTATCGGAAAAATAGCCGTGGCATTCAGCTGCCCAGAAAAACATTGCGATTGAATCAACTCTGCTGGAGGTATACAAGTCTTGGGTAGCTTCAAAACACTATTTTCGTAATTCGGATCTGATTTAGGTTCACGCGACAAATCCTGTGCGTCATTGTGCTCTACACAAAATGTCACTTTGTAGCTTGCAGCCCTTACAATCTCAAAATTATAAACTGTTTATTACAATCTCGCAACCCAGCTTATATTACTCTCTCCGATTTCTTTTCCATAACCGGAAACCAGCGTGGGAAAAATGGCTATAGTTCCTCCTCGAGTGAAAACTGCGCCTGAAATAGCTGTATGTAATTGCGGGCTTTTTACAAAGTACATGGTATGTTTGGGTAAAATTAAGAGTTCCTTCTTTAGGGCAAATCGTTAGAATAAACGTCCCCTATTTTAAGCTGGAATGGAAGAGCGCTCTTGTATTTCATTCACGCAGATTTCTTATCTGGGCAGAATAGCCGCAGGAAATTGGGAACCAGCTCAGATAAACAAGTAAATAGGTATAAGGAAAAGATTTCACGTGCAACGTAGTCAATTCCCACTTAAGATCAAACTACAGCTAGGAAAACCGAGTTGTCATTAAGCAGAAAATTACCGAAACAAAAAAAATAAATGTTCAATATTAAATTTGGCTATTTTTATTAGCAAATTGACATGAACGATTTGTGAATCAAAACCCCCTTTTTTGGTTGACGTTTAGTGAAATTTTTTTTATCCGAATAGTTAAGAGAACAAGTAAGCGCTTCTGTTATGTGGACAATGAATTGATCTTTCGGCTATTTGAATAGGCGGTTTTTGGTAAACCAAACTTAAGCATTGCAGACATGGAAAATTTAAGGAAAAGCTTTTAACGTGTATGTTGAAAGAAAGTTTTAAAATTTAGAAGGATTTAAGTCTAAATTACAATTGACCACCTTAGTCAATATTCTTGTACGTATAGTCGGCTTTTGGATTTACCACGAGTTCATTGCGCACTCATTTTTAAACATATTGGAGTTATTAAACAAAATAACTGAAGTTGAGCTCTAATAATTTGGGTGTATTGAACTGGAACTAAATATTGGTAAATTCATTTATTTCCGTAAGTTACTTTTGGTCTCTAATTTTTAAATTTGGATTCCATTTTTTAAAAACATTTTTGCATTTGTTATTTAAAAATTATGATCAATTTTTTACATCTTTTATATAAACTAAACATTGTATTTTGTTCGGTTAATTTTAAAATTAAGTTAGTTACATTGGCTATTTAGTTTAGTGGTAATATTAGTTTTAGTGTTCATTCGCATTTGTTGATTCCATAGTTTTTGATATTTTTTCCATTTTGTTTATTGTAAATAAAAAATCGACAACAATTTTTTGTCGCTTTTGCGTGTGTGATGTATTGTACATTTTTTTACAGGTTTTAGATCGATTTGAAACATCGTATTTTTGTTCGTTTTTTTTTTGTGAACTTGATCTTTTTTTTCCAAATCAAGTAAAAATGAGTCAACTCAAAAAAGGTGTTCTCTTTGAATGGTAGTGCTAAATACAAGTAAATACCAAATTTGGTTGGTACTATAAAGATTCACCGAGTAATTGTTAATTTTATGTAATGCCGTATTTGGTCTTATCACATTTTTCAATCAAATAGTAATGAAATGATAACATCTGTTTAATTGAACGCAAACATAACTAGTATTAATCACGCATTTGATACTAACTAGCTGATTACTTTATTAGTTTTTATCAACTTAAGTAACGAACGTAACGACTTTGCGAGAAACTGTTAAAGGTAAATCTATAACTATTTATAACCATATCATCAAGGTTTAGTAAAGCTGGCCCGTATTTTATAGATTGAAATAAATTTACAAAACTTAAGCATATTTCTGCTTTCGCTTTGAAGCATTGTATACTCAGTATTAATCAGAAATGCCTAGAAAAGTTTATAGCAAAATGGTTATTACATAGTTAAATTCTTATTTCAAATGTGTTGTTTTTAATCCAACTAAGTTGTTTACTTTTTGATGTTTTCAGGATCACCAGAAGCTTGCGAGATAAACAAAATTGTTTACAAAACAACTCAAGATTATCGGGAATTTTATCAAAGATGCCAGTTGCGCCTTATCAAATTCACAGACAGCGTCAAAAACTGGATTTGAGCCGGTGTCGGTCTTTTGACAACAATCTTTGCGAGGAGTCTTCCAGAAACCAATCACCGGTTATAAGTCATAACCAGAGTTATAACCACCGACCATTACCAATTCCATTTACTCCTATACCCATGGCTACACCCCCAGAAAACATTGCCGGATCTCCAACAGGGATTTTAAAATCATCCCCCTCTTATAGGGAAAACAGTTTTGCTTCCAAATTAGAGGATTTCTCAGATAACGAAAGCAATTACTCAAATTTATCAAATAGTAACTTGAAACAACCGAATAATGTTCATAAAATCGGTGGGAATAGCAAATCAACGTTCCACTTTCCATTCAAATCAGAACGCTCCAAAACGGTTACAGAAGGTTATAATTTAAGTAATAACTCGCCTAGTTATAATAACGATTGCTCCTCGTCAACGTCTTCAGCGCAGAATTCCTCAACGACTTCCAACTCAAATCATAAACGACAAAATTCATTTTTACAGAAGAAAATCTCAAAGTTGATTCAAACTACTAGAAGTAGCGTCTCTGACTGGAAACGGAAACAGGCATCGCGTCATGAACAAACTCAGCGCTATGAATCGCCAGGTCGCGGAAGCAAAGAACGTCGAGAACACGACTCGCGATACAAGTCGGCAGATATTCTCATAGAGGAAGACGAATATCCGACAACTACGCGAGGAGTTAGCAGCTCAAGGGTAAAAAGCAGTTCGTTCGACAATATTCTGAGCACTATAAATTCAAAATACTTCACAATTCCGAGAAAATCTAAAAATATCGACATAAATGAAGCGTTGGTTGTGAAAATCATGCACGAACAACAGAAAACTAAAGAAGAAGCCGAACAATTGGTAAAACTTCAGCGACTAGAAAGTTTAGAAATTGACCGGCCTGTTTTTACATACTCAATTTATAAACTTAATTCCATAGGTCGGAGGCAAAGTAAAAAGCAAACTTTACATTTAGATTTAGACCAAGAAATTTTCTTTATTATTGGTCGTGGATGCGTTGAAATCGAAATTGGTTTATCCGAAATCGAGAGCATCGAACGATCGAGTTTTAATCATTCATCAAGCGATCACTGCTTTTCTATCGAAACTAGCAATAACGACTTGCCTTTAATACTCGAAGCTGAGAGTGCCGAAACCCGTGAAGAAATTATATGCCGTGTGAAATCATTTATGGCGCAAAAGTTTGGAACCGAAGAAACATTTTCCGGAATTCTCGAAAAGAAGTCAAAGTCTTTAAACATTTGGAGCAAGAAAGAGGTTAGAATTGAAGGTTCAAAGCTTTATTACCGAAGCCTAATCAGTCAAAAGCAATATTATAAGCGAACAATTGATGTTACGACAGGGAAAGCCGTAGTCACGTCAAACGCTGCCAGTTGCCAAATTAGAATAAATGACGGGTTTTCAACATACATATTTCGAGAACCCAATTTAAACTCAGTCGTTTTCAACAATTGGGTTACAAAAATTTCAGCAGCTCAAAGTTCGGCTTTGCATGATAGCGGGAGACATAAAGAACGTGATCTGCAACCCGAAGGGCTTTTTGAGAGAATATTTGGAGAAATTTACGCCATTCAGAAAGATGCGAAGTCTTCGAACTATCATTTAAGCCGAATGGAGGATTATTTGAAACAGTTACAGCAGAACATGTCTGAACAAAGACGGGGTTCTAACGCTTCGAGCAAAAGTGGCTCGGTTGTTTTGTTAGCGAGTAATCATTTACAGTTACAGCAGAGCCCGAGTTATGGGTCGTCTTTGGGCGCGGCCAGTAGCCATAAAGAGGAATCTTCAATAGATAACTCACCTTTTATCAACAGCGATAACAACTCTTTACACAAATCTTCACAAGACACCAGTGTAATTAGCAGTAGTGGAAACGAAAAACAAGATTCCACCAAAAGCGAAAACGAAGCCAATAATCGCAGCTCTAATATCTACCTTGAACTTGAAAGTGTCACTTACTGTCCTGAAGAAACTTGTGAAACTTACCTAAAACCAGTTGAAAAGTTAATTCTCGAAACCGAAACTAACTTAGGCCGAAAATCGGATGCATCGGCTACTTTTCCCTCACCCCCAGAACCGTATCAAAACACTGAAAACCAAAACATATCTCAAACTTCTAACCAGACCCCAGAAGTCTTCGACGCTAAGCGGTACTCTGGAAGCTTTGATAACGATCCAGGTTCAGAATATACGACACTAGAAGCCGAAAAAGATTGCTTAGCAGAAAGCCTTGAGGACCACAGAATTGATTATCAAAAACAGGTTTCAGAACCCGATGATTTAAAACCGGATTCTGACAGCCGACCTCAATCAGTTTACGACAATTTGACAACCGAGCCCTCCGACGAAGAGGCAAAATCACAACCCAGGTCGGATTACGAAAATATGAGCGAATCAGAGAGTCAAAGCAAACAGTCAAAATCGGAAATTACGTCACAGACAGTACAAGGTGACGCAATAGAAAAACACGATTATGTAATCGAATCCGATAAGCATTATGATGAGCAAGCAGTGAACATAATAGCCGAGGAACCGGATGAAAATCATTACGTAATATTGGAAGATACGGATGATGATAAAGGTAACGAAAGTCCATACTGCAATGACGAACCTCAACCTGAACCCAAAATACGACATGCGAGTGAGAAATCATCCGATAATTTGACAATCGAAAACAGTTCAGAACAACGATCAACTCCAGAAACTTTAGAAGCTTTCACGAGTGAATCTGAAACGTCTGGTCCGACGAACCCAAACACAAGTGGTTCTCAAAAGCCGGATAATTTTGGACAAGAATTGCCTCCTCCAAAACCGCAAGGCAACCGTCTATCTAGTTCTCCTTGTAATTTTCCTTCGCCCCCTTCGCCTCTGAGGGTAGAGGCAAAGCCGCAAACCCCGGTTATAGTAAAGCAACCCCCAACTCCAGTATTCCAAGAACCATCAACTCCGGGAACCCAACAGTCCGCGTCTGGACCTCAGCCCCCGAGTCCAGTAGTAATTGCTGGACCGCCAAAACCTCCACCGCCTCCTCCGATTCCTCCGCCAGTTTTCGGTTCCGCCCCTCCACCGCCGCCACCACCAGCCCCTGGAAAACTGACAACGAGGAAAAGCATTTTGGGATCCAAGAAAGGTCCAAATCTGAAACCCATTCATTGGAAAGGAATCAGTGGTCATGACAGATTGGAATCTTCGTTATGGAAAAGTTCGATAGCCGCACAGAATGTGAAAATAAACGAGGATCAATTGAAGAAACTGGAAGCAATGTTCAAAGTTGAATCAAGTGCAAATAAGAAAAGAGCAGTTCGTAGTTTGGGCCAAAAAGCAGTTTACAATCTGGACCAAAACAGAGCTAGGAACTTGGAGTTATTTCTCAAGTAAGTTTTTTTTGCCTCAAAATTATCAATGAGATTAATGGTTAGATAATGTCGTTCTAGCAATAAGAAACATAAATGTAGATTCAATTAGCCTTGTTTTAATTCCAGTAATTTGTTGCAGAAAACAACAAACTTTTTCGCTAGAAGACAGACAGGAGTAAAAATTTTTAAATTTTGCTTTATGACTTCTCTCTTGACATCTGTAACAGTATGATTTCATTGCGCTTTTGTGATTATTTACAAAATGCGGGCATGAATTTTCAGGTCTAAATATGGGTAAATAGTAGATGTGATATAAATTACAACCGATCATTGTAGATAGATAAAACGGGTCATGTCAATAATCGATCATCTAGAACTTTGGGAGTCATATTTGATTTTGTTTTCGCTGTTTTATCTGTTGCACAATTGTGAAGATTTACGCACAGAAGTTTGAAGAATTCAATCATGTTTAGGGCGAAAGAATGACTCACCCCTTTCATTTCAGAAATTAATAGATCATAGGGTGGCAGCATGCGCATTAATAAATCAATTTTGCTTTCTTTCGTTATGTTATTTCTAACAGTTATCTTCGCGTAACATGCCTACAAGTATAGCAAACGCCATCAAAAGGCGAGGTTGTTTCAAAGCCATAAATTATACGTATACATAGGTGTTTGAAATAGTGAAGGTGGCGGTTTGGGGCTAAGTTTGTCATGATGGGCAAACAATTAAGTCACAACCAGGTCTGTTTGTTGAACACATTATATCTAGATAAAATACTTCGCCTCAATTTTATTTGGTACGAGATTTCGCTGTTCTTTGCACATTTCATGCTTAGAAATATTAAATGCGATCTTTTTATTGATTCTATTTCTTTTCACCCGATTCATTTGATCCCGCATATCTTAACCCAATATCATTTCACCCCCATATCATTTTAGGCCGCAAATTAGCAGTTAACATTCAAGCATATTTTTATAATTCTGCGCATAAATTAATCCCATGAGCGGTTGGGATAGTTTCGTATCAAGTGCCACGGGCCACTGAGCCATGACCATGGCCCGCAAGGCATGGTCAAATTACTATTTTCGCATAAGTTAACGTAAGAAATATGTAAAGGACTAAAATCGGGGTGAAATGATGGAGTTAAACAAATAGGGGTTAAAAGTGGGACAACCTTTTAATCAGTTTTGTTGAATTGGAGACGTTCATCTTATGTAGATGTTTTTGGTTCAAAACAACTTTTATTTCGCAATAAATGCTCGGATGTATTGTTAACTATTTGATTTCATTTCGTTGACAACTAATATTTAAGACGTTGTCTGAAAAGTAACATTGTCGTGTTTTTTTGCCAAAATTGTTTGCTTAAATGATACCGACTGGTGTATAATTGATGTAATAGTTTGAAGAAATGGGACATTTCAAGTGCGCTTTGATAACTAGTTTTCATTTTAAGTCAATTCTTAGGGAGCACTTTGTAGTGTCCGTGGATTTTTGAGTACCCTACTGAAGTGTTTAAACGAGTTTTTGCTTAATTTCTACAAGTTGTTAGCTTTGCTTACGGGCTACAAAAATTGGCTTGGTCTAACAGACTTTTGGCCCAATATCTTACGCCACCTCCACCAACCCCCCCCCCCCCCGGGTGGAGGTGTCCACCGCTATTGTTGATGAAAAGAAGGGGCAAAAACTTTATCATTAGTTAATCAATTTTTAAGGGTGGAATGAGTGTAAAATTTTTAAATCAGAGTTGGGGTTAAAGTTAAAAAAATTTAACTCATCGGTGAAACACGTAATTTTTTTCCCTATTATTTTTTTTTCACGTTTTCCCTATTATTCATTTTTAACTGTTTTTAACTATAAATCAACTTTTTGCACTTGAACGTTCACAATGATTTAAATATTTTCCTCAGTTTCCAAGCTTAAATTAATTATTAATAGGATGAGTCCTCGGTTTATTGACTCCAATGAAAACAAAAGTTTCATTGGTACGTGAACAAATACACAGAAAGATCCACTTTTTGTCCATGAAAACTATTTTATCCATTTCCCCGACCAGCCAAAATTCACCCAGTTCTGGGAGGAGTGTTTTTAACTTATGTTTCTAAAAAAAATAAAAAATCTTTCCATTTCAGACGTAAAGAATTCGACTTAGACGAGAATCTGCTAAACATGTACTTTTCACTCACAGACGTTGAGAGCCAAACGCATTTCTTACAACAAATCCGCGACTTCCAGCCATCGGACGCCGATTTGAAGCACTTCTCCAACTTAGCCGACGCCGAATTAGCCGATCTTCCCGCAGTTCATAAAAACATGGCTGTAATATGCAGAATTCCAAATTTTAACCTCAAGTTGGACATCTTGCATTCAGTGACCGAAATTCGGGACCAATGTCTGCAAGTCGAAAATAACATTCAAGCAGCTTTAAACATGTGCAAAAGACTTCAGAATTGCGAGAACCTTCATTTGTTGCTGCAATTTTGTCTCTCGGTTGGTAACCATTTGAACGAGGGTGCCAGAAAGCCGAAAATTGAAGCATTTTCAATAATGGATTCCTTGCCTCGGTTCCTGGACGTCAGAAGCTCTACCTCCGATTACACTTTGCTCAACTACATTGTCGAATTGATAATTTCAGAGAATCCCGAAATTCTAAACGTCACTGATGAAATTGATATGCGCCAGGTAGATTTTCTCATCGGCGACTTGAGCCCAAAACCGCCAAAATCGGGCAAACGAGACGGGTTCTACATGCTCAAAGCTCCTGTCGACTTCTTGTCAAAGAGCTCAGCGAAAGCTCAAGAATCGGTGATCAAAATCAAAGAAATGCAATTTGCAGCTAAGTTAGATTTGCCAAACGAAAATTGCCCGGAGAAATATTTTGTGGAACAGGTTCAAAAACTACTACAGCTCGATTGTGTATTCCAGATTATCAAATGCAAAGACTTACTAAACGAGTTAGAAAAAAGCTATCATAATTTATTAACTTTGTTAGCGGAAGATAAATCGACGGACCCAGCTCAGTTGTTTTCGATTTTGAACAATTTCATTCAAAGCATTTCTCAAATCAAGTCTCAAATGAAAGCCGATTCTTCGCCCAAGATGCCGAGCCATAAGAACAGTTCAAACAGTTACAAAGATGCAGCCTTTTTATCAGAGCTGACTGAAGCAACTAAAAAGTTAAAATAAATAAATATTTATTTCATCTATTTCCTATTTTGTAATCATTTGTCAATAGCATTTTCAAATTTTGAGCCTAGCTTAATTTACTTTCAAAATCGAGTAGCGTTTTTCCCAAGAATGTGTTCAATCAAGCTGTAGGAAATTTTTAAGGAGAGTTTTATTGAGGATTAAACAAAAAGATGAAATTTAGGACTTGCGTCATAAATGAATCAATGCAAACTAAAAAGCTGCCAGCGCGCTTAGCAGTGGCGCCTTTCAATTTTTTTTTCAAAAAATATTTCGTCAAAAAGGGGGCTGTGCATAATTAAAAGCATTTGATTTCTAAACGCTCACGTTTCGCTAACCCACAAAGTCCCCAAAACAGAAAACAAAGCGGCGTTACAGATTTGATTTGAATTTGGCTATTAGACATTCAAATTTACGATACTCAATATTGCGACCAAGAAGTGCCATGTTTACAAAGTGCAATCCTACTACACACTTAAAGCAACGTTTTTTTTGTGTTTGCGACACATCATTTACGCCACGGTAGAAAATGTGCCAAGAAAAGTAAATCCTGTAAGCGTATACATTTTTAAGATAACTAGTGAATACTAACAATATAGGATTGTCAGAACTCAACGAAAGTGTTGACAATATTAGAACACAGTTTCAAAACAAAAAGCGAGAATTTTTTGTAGTCCAATGTTCTTAATCATCATTTCAAGCCTCCCGAATTCTAAGAATCGTTTTTGTGGGTGGTTTTTATTTAAGACTCCACCAGTAATAATGTACTCATGGGTCATCAGGGAAAAGAGTTTTCCTCAGCATCCTGATTCGTAAGTGTAAATCTTTTTACAGTTGTTAGCCCCGTCTTTTTTTGTTCGAAATGCGGGAATAGATGAGATGGTGGCTATTTTCTTCAAATTTTCACCTTTTGTGTACGCATCGCATAGAGATTAGAGGTTGCTTCTGAGTTCTATAAAAAACTACAATTTTTAACGCATGTTGATAAAAAAAGGAGCTGTTCGAAACGTCGGAAGGAAAACGGGAAGGGAAAAAGATGGAGACGGGGGTTAGTTAAAGATAAAGTAGTCATAAATCTAATCTTATAAATAATGAAGTAGCTGTTTGCTGTTTTTTAGCTATAATAATGAGACTTTATTATTATTGTAAACGCTTGATTAAAAACGAACAAAAACAAAACAAAGTAAAAATTTCATAAAAAACTTCATAGAAAACAGAAATTAAACTTTTCACGAGTAGTTCCTCTAACTCTGAACATTCCCATGAGAATAAAGATATACGATACCCTTTTTTACATGATAATAAAAATTGAGAAGAAAACTTCATGTCATGACACAAGAAAACTGACTTAATCATTATCACTGACTGAATTTAGATCGGAATACTAAAAAAAGAAGAACACTTGCAAAATACTTTCGGAAATACTCTCAAATAGAGTAAGAGTAGAGAAAACTTGATCCCTAACGAACTGATACCAGTCTCTCAGAAGAAACCTTCAAGTGGTTGAATTTATTTTACAAAAAAATTTCTAAATTTAGGCCGGAGTCAAGCTAAACGATCGACTTACATCTTCAGTAAAACTCACGACTAATATCCCACCTCCCACTACTTTTTTCCATCAACCAAGGTTTCAGCAGTACATTTTCAAGCTATCAATTTTGACACGTCAACAGGAACTATATCACCTCAGAAGAGAACCAAAACGGAAGTGTTGATCTCAAAGAAAGAATTGTGCGATTTATTTATCAGATAAGCATTTATCCACGCGACGCCGCTAGAATTAAATACACCCAACATCAATAATATTACCCAAAAACACCATCAATCTGAAAAAGAAAGCGAAAACCGCCCACTTTTTGAAAACACCCGAAATGCTGCGATTCGAGTTTAATCTATGGGTTGCAACCAATCATCAGTAGATGCAATCCCATTGGTTGCTTATCACAAAAAAGGCTCGTCTAAAGACTAATCACACCAGAAGAACAAACAATACAGGTAAAGTTTGATAGCATTAGAACTAATCCCGGTCTTCAGTTTGATATAAGTAGTTATAAAAGTAAAAAAAAACATTCTCTCACCGAGACAACGCTTTCAACAACTAGAAGAACAAATCATCGAACTCTAGTTAGAGATACGAAATCTAATGCATCAACTCCTCATCCTCTGCTAATCACGTTGAGGTGTCAGTGCGTGAAATAGATATTTTTGTGGTTGTTAATTTCTCCATTCTTGCTTCTTTCTCCGACGGTAATGAAAAATTTTCGTTATAAGACATGTTAACTTATAATTACAATAATGAGTCTGCTTTTATCTTCGAATAACGGATTTACTTATTCACTCTTTGAGACCTGATGTCTTATAAAATATCATTAAATGTCACAAATTTCCAACAAATCAGCATTTCTCCTATCTACTTTGAACTGTCAAGGGATACTTTAGTTATCAGTTTTGTTGTTCGTTTTGTCTTCACTGGATGTCTTATAACATATCAGTAAACGCGAAGTATATCAATATTTACTGTGACCTTGCAAATATTTTTAAATCACAAATTACTAATGCTTCAAGTGATTTCCTAGTTGAAAACAAAATTTTTACTCAAAATTCAGTCCACGGGACAATTGAAATTAGAGAAAAACTTTATTTCAGCAAGACAGTTTTGTGATGAAGTTCTAAATTATTTCCACCAGATTGATTGAACAGTACTTGTTTGTTTTTTTCAGATTTCAACGGAAGTGTTGACAATATTGGAACACAGTTTAAAAACAAACAGCGAGATTTTTCTGTAGTCTAATGTTGTTCAGCATTATTTTGAGTACCTTGAGCGTAATAACGGTAAAGAGGTGTTCATCAGCCACTTGATTAATTAGTGTGAACCTTGGCGACGAGGTTTGTACAATAATTTGCCCTATCTTTTTTGTTCCAATTTTTTTTCCAGATGAGGGGCTAGATGCGATGCCCGCCTTTCTTTTTCGGCCAATTTTTTGCAAGCCTGCATCGTATAGAGAAAAAGATAACATATTTTTGTAGACCCTAGAGGTTGACATTTGAAAAAAATTGCCAAATTTTAACGCAGGCTGCTAAAAGAGCTGTTAAAAAATTGGAACAAAAATGGAAAACGAAATATGTGGGGACGGGTTTAGTTATAGTAATGAAGTAGTTGTAAACATGATTTAAAAAAGTAAAGATATTAAACGAAATCGGTTAACTGCTGCTTTTTAGTTATAAGAATGAAATTAATATTTTTTTTCGAAAAAATAATTATAAACGAACAAAAACAATTTAAGGCAAAAACTTAACCAAAACTTTTTAGACAAATAAGCAGGTGAAAGCATGAAATTAAAAAATTAATCATTTTCTACTTTTCATGGATGTTTTCCTTTACTCTAATTATTCCCAATAAGAATCTAGATCATCAATACCCTCTCTTAGATGATGATACTAATCAAGTCGAAAACAAAAACTCACAAAAATACTACGTCTCCCGTGTATGTTTAGTTTCTCAATTACTTTATATGATTATTAAAATATCAATTTAATTGACTTCATTGTTATCACTGACTCTCAATTTGTATGATTGCTAAAACATCATTATGACTGACTGAATTGAAATCACTGACTAGATTAGAAAGCTGAAAACGAAGAAAGACTACTTACAAAAACACTTTTAATTAAACACTCTTAAAAACATAAGAGAAGAGAGCACTTGATAATTTAGTAAATGTCTTCCATCCCTAACGAATATTAGTCTTTCAGACGCAATCTACAAGAGGTTGACCTCTGAATACAATACAGAAAAAAATTCCAAACCTCAATCGGCAATTGAGCAACTCCATCGACTTACATCTTCTTCAACGGAACTCACGATTCAAGTAACACTTTATAATACTTTTTCATCGATGAATGTTTCCACAGTAAAAAATGAAGCAATCATTTTTGGTTTTATCAACAGTAACTATATCATTTAAGAAGAGAACCAATCCGGCAGAGATTATCTCACCGAAAGAACCGCTAAACAACTTGGCGTAGAAACATCTAACCCAGCAACGCCAAAAAAATTACAATTTTATAAAAATTTATATACCCAAGAACAGCAGTATTATACCTTACATTTCAGCAAGCACTACAACCGCTCAATCACCAAAACCAAGTTCTCTTGAGCTTCTTTACTATACAACTACTCCTCTGCAAGACCACTTACTTAGACAACAGCAAACTGCACTATAAGCAAAAGCCACCG
This sequence comes from Convolutriloba macropyga, assembly GCF_964194025.1. NCBI lineage: Eukaryota > Metazoa > Xenacoelomorpha > Acoela > Convolutidae > Convolutriloba > Convolutriloba macropyga. The sequence goes on from NC_134472.1 coordinate 7,514,088, forward strand.
TCTGTAATGGGCTCCCAAACTCTCCTTCTAATTTAATCTACCAGTTACAAACAAAGATCGGTAGATTAAACAAACCTCATTTTTTACTTATCACAAAAGAAGTAAAGAAGTTTTATCTTCCGGCTAAGCAGACACTGCAACAACAAACAATACAGGTCGCTATTGATTACATTATAGCCAATATCGTTTATCGTTAGATACAATTGCTTATCAAGTACAACAAATTTGCTCCCAGGTTTACAAAGCTCTCTTCAACTGGAACAACAAATCACCGAACTTGAGTAAGAGATGATCAATCTGACGCATCAATTCCACCTCGTTCTTTCATAGCGTTGAGGACTTTGTGTCTGCATTAGATATTTTTGTGGCTGCTGGTTGCCCTACTTTTTCTTCGTTCTCCTGCAGTAAAAAAAAATTTTCGTTAAAAAATTTTGTTAATTTAAAATTACAAAAATGAGTCTGCTTTTATCTTCGAAACACGGATTTCTTTATTCACTATTCGTGAATTCGTGTCCTATAAAGTGTCAGTTAGCGTCAAATACTTTGAATTGTCAAAGGATGCTTTAGTTATCAGGGTTGTTGTTGGTTTTTTCTGCAATGCATGTCTTAAAACACATCAGTAAACGCGAAGGAAATCAATAATTACTGTGACCTTGCAAATGATATTAAATCACAAATTATTAAAACTTCAAGAACTTTTTGAGTTCGAAGCAAAATTTATACTCCAACTTCACTCCTCTGGACCATTGAGATAAAAATTCGTACTCTTTCTACATGAAACTAATTGTAGAGAAGTTTAGTTACAGATTTTGTTAGTCGTGACACGACGATTTCTGTCACAACTGATGATCAATTTTGCTGATCTGCTTCATTCGCTTTACACAGTTTTTTGTTTTCATTCTCCCAACTTCTATTAAGGCAAATTGTATATTGAAAAATGATGATGGAGAGAATGCAAAGGAGGTGTTGATTTGAATGTTTTAAAGAATTTTGTTCCTTTTCCAAAAAAATTGATTCTGCTGGAAAAAACACCTCTGAACATTTCCTTAAATAACAATTCTGATAAAAATATCTGATAAGTTACGTCATTCATCATTTCAATGCGATCTTATTTTTTCCTGGAAGTTTCGAACAGAATGTTGAGATTAGTATTTACTTTGAAAATATGACTAATATTATGGCTACTATTTTCCAAATCTTAACCAAAGTGACGAAGAAATATTGCATATAAATTCTCGTTAAATTGCAATATCGAAGCCTTCTACGAATAGACTTCTCTAAACAGCAAACATGATTAAGGATTAATTTCGAAATTGAATTCTTCGTTTGAGGTATTACATCGGCAACACTAAACTTTTTCGTGATGCGCTTTTAAGTTGATTTTATTTCTCAGTTACCTTGTTTGTCACAAGAGACAAGTAGAGCAAAGTTTGACTGTTTTCGAAAGGTTAGCGAGTGTTTTTTTTTAATTGAGCTTTAAAATCTACCAGATCATCACTTTTAAATTTCTGATGCAAGTCCGGACATCATAATTTCTTGTTAGAGGCAACTTTTAAAGAAACAAGTCAAGATGAATTTTGACCAAGTATTCAGCCTCAAAATTGTAGGTCTTAATTTTTGTACAATTAAGCTAGAAAAAGAATTTGTAGGTATTAATGTTTTTTATTACACTTGTTCCGGGATGGGATGTACAGAAGTTCGCTACCTTCAGTATCTAGAGCATGGATATCTAGTGATGTTAGATTGAAATTTATCTAACTGTCCGTTGAGTACAAACTTGGCTCGAACAAAGTCCTTTATTTCATGTGAATAAATTACCAGTTAGTTTTTAGCAACCACTATATTAAGAAGTGAAGCATATAAGGAGAATACCATCATGACGGGAAGTATCACGCCACCTTCAAAATACCAAATTAGTAGTGATAGCACTGTGGTCATCATTATCCTTACCCACCCACTATTTCAAGAAAAGATAGATGAAAGAGTTAAAGAGATAAACGGCCGTTTATTTTTCATTTCTAGAGAACGAGAGAAACACAAACAATTATTAAAACATTTAATGGTCTTTTTCATAGTTTCTCTGATTTCCTGCAGAAAGTTTTTTTCTGCAATTTAAAGCCTCCTTATCAAAAAAACATTCGATTCGTTAACTAAGCGTAGCTTTTTGTTATTGTAAAACTAAGCTAAATAAATGATTCGTCCCAAAAATCATTGTTCTAAAAATTCGTACTAAATGATCGTAAAAAAATGATTTGTCTAATATTAAAGTTATATTTTTTTACACTTGGATCAGGATGAGATGTACTAAAGTTCGCTACCTTTAGTATCTAGAGCTTGCTCTTCTAGTGCTATTAAAATAGAAATTATCTAATAGTGCGTGGAGCACAAACTTGGCTTCGAACACAGTCGAAAACAAAAACGATCCCAAAAATACTACGTCTCCCGTGTATGTTTAGTTTCTCAATTACTTTTTATGATTGTTAAAACATCAAAATAATTGATTTCATCATTATCACTGACTCTCAATTTGTATGATTTCTAAAACAACATTATCACTGACTGAATTTAGATTAGAAAACTGAAAACGAAAAAAGAGTACTTAAAAAACACTTTTACTTAAACGCTCTTAGAGGCACAAGAGAAGAGAGCGCTTGATAATTTAGTAAATGTTTTCCACCCCCCACAAATATCAGTCTTTCAGACGCAATCTACAAGAGGTTGACCTCCGATTACACTAAAGAAAAAAATTCCAAACCTCAATCGGCAGATGAGCAACTCCATCGACTTTCATCTTCTTCAACGGAACTCACGATTCAAGTAACACTTAATAATACTTTCTTATCGATCAATGTTTCCACAGTAAGAATTGAAGCAATCACCGTTGTTTTATCAACAGTAACTATATCGTCTAAGAAGAGAACCAATGAGGCAGAGACTATCTCACAGAAAGAACCTCTAAACAACTTGGCGTAGAAACATCTAACCCAGCAACGCCAATAAAATTACATTTTTTATAAAATTATACATACCCAAGAAAAGCAGTATTATACCTTACATTTCAGCAAGCACTACAACCGCTCAATCACCAAGACCAAGTTCTCTTGAGTTTCTCTACTATATAACTACCCCTCTGCAAGACCACCTGCATAGACAACAGCAAACTGCACTATAAGCGAAAGCCAACTTCTGTAGCGGATTCCCAAACTACCTTTTTAAGTTAAGATAACAGTTACAAACAAACATCAGTAGGTTAAATAAAACTCATTGGTTATTTACCACAAATGAAGTCCTGTCTTCTGACTAAGCAAACACTGCAACTGCAAGCAATACATGTCGCTATTGATAAGATTATAGCCAATATCGTTTATCAGTTAGATACAATGGCTTATCAAGTACAGAAAAATTCCTCCCAGGTTTACAAAGCTCTTTTCAACTGGAACAACAAATCACCGAACTTGAGTGAGAGATAATCAATCTGACGCATCATTTCCACCTCGTTTGTTCATCGCGCTGAGGACTCGTTGCCGGAAATAGATATTTTTTTGGCTGTGAGTTTCTCCACTCTTTCTTCATGCTCCGGCAGTAAAGAAAAGTTTTCGTTGAGGAGTTTCGTTAAATTATAATTACAAAAATGAATCTGCTTTTTAGTTTGGATTTCTTTTTTTCACTATTCGAGACGTCATGTCCCATAAAGTATCAGAAACTATCAGTAAGTGTCAAAAAAATTGAACTGTTAAGGGATACTTAAGTTATAAGGGTTGTTTATCGTTTCATCTCCACTGGATGTCTTATAGCATATCAGTAAACGCGAATTATGTCAAAAATTACTCTGACCTTGCAAATATTTTTCATTTACAAATTTTTATAAGCTTCAAGAGTTTTCCTAGTTGGAAGCAAAAATTATACTCCAACTTCAGTCCACTGGAATTTCGGGATTAAAAAATATACTCTCTATCAGAAATCATTTGTAGTGAAATTTTATTTTATATCGACCACATTAAACAATTGAATTTGTTTAAAAGTTTGAAAGGTTTTCAAACTGAAGATATTCAAAATCTGAACAAACTAGGACTTCGAACGCTAAAAAAACTTCGACTAGTAATTTCATTATCAAAATACAGAGTTTGTTAGTCGTGAAACGGCTATTTCTGTCGTAACTGATGATCAATTTTCTTTATCTGTTTCATTTGCTTCATATAGTTTATTGTATTCATTCTTCCGGCTGCTGTTAAGACCAATTGTAAATTATGAACAGAGATTGCAAAGGAGGTGTTGATATTGAATGTTTTCGAAAATCTTGTTCCTTTTCCAAACAAATTGATTCTGCTGTGAAGAATACCTCTGAACAATTTCTTAATTAACAATTCTGACAAAAATTTCTGATAACTTACTTTAATCATCAATTCAATGCGATTTATTTTTTTCCTGAAGGTTTTGAACAGTATTATGATATTAGTAATTACTTTGAAATTATGACCAATAGTATGGTTATTTTTTTCCTAAATCTTAACCAAAGTGACGAAAAAACATTGCATATAAATTCTTGTTAAATTGCAATATCGAAGCCTTTTACGAATAGACTTCTCTAAACAGCAAACATGAATAAGGATGAATTGCTCAATTGAATTCTTCGTTTAAGGATTTACATCGGCAACACTAAGCTTTTTCGTGATGTGCGCTTTTAAGTTGATTTTATTTCTCAGTTACCTTGTTTGTCACAAGAGACAAGTAGAGCAAAGTTTGATTGTTTTCGAAAGGTTAGCGAGTGTTTTTTTTAATTGAGCTTTAAAATCTACCAGATCATCACTTTTAAATTTCTGATGCAAGTCCGGACATCATAATTTCTTGTTAGAGGCAACTTTTAAAGAAACAAGTCAAGATGAATTTTGACCAAGTATTCAGCCTCAAAATTGTAGGTCTTAATTTTTGTACAATTAAGCTAGAAAAAGAATTTGTAGGTATTAATGTTTTTTATTACACTTGTTCCGGGATGGGATGTACAGAAGTTCGCTACCTTCAGTATCTAGAGCATGGATATCTAGTGATGTTAGATTGAAATTTATCTAACTGTCCGTTGAGTACAAACTTGGCTCGAACAAAGTCCTTTATTTCATGTGAATAAATTACCAGTTAGTTTTTAGCAACCACTATATTAAGAAGTGAAGCATATAAGGAGAATACCATCATGACGGGAAGTATCACGCCACCTTCAAAATACCAAATTAGTAGTGATAGCACTGTCGACATCATTATCCCGACCCACCCACTATTACAAGAAAAGATAGATGAAAGAGTTAAAGAGATAAATAGTTTTTATTTTTCTTTTCTAGAGAACGAGAGAAACACAAACACATATCAAAACATTTAATGGTCTTTTTGTTATTTTCTCTGATTTCTTGCAGAAAACTTTTTTCTGCAAATTAAAGCCTCCTTATCAAAAAACATTCGATTCGCTAAAAAACCGTAACTCTTTATTATTGTAAAGTTAAGCTAAACAAATGATTCGTCCTAAAAATGATTGTACAAAAATGATTGTACTAAAAGTTCGTACTAAATGATCGTTAAAAAATGATTCGTCTAAAAATAATGTTTTATTTTTTTTACACTTGGATCAGGATGAGATGTACTAAAGATCGCAACCTTCAGTAACTAGAGCATGCTTTTTTAGTGCTATTAGACTGAAATTTATCTAATCCTGCGTGGAGCACAAACTTGGCTTAGAACGTTTTACCATGTGATTCAGTTACTAATTATACTACTAATTTCGAGCAACTACTATTTCAAAAACAGAAACTTGACAGAGATTACCATCATGACAGGATAGTATCAAGTCACCTTTAAAATACTAAATTAGTACTGATACTACTGTTGACATCATTATATCTACCCAACAGGAACCTAGAGAATACGTGTCCGCTAGTATAAACGAAGCTTGCAAGCTCATCTACCACAAATTTTACTGCTCAATAACTTTAGGCGTTAAACAGACGCTCTCATCGTTCTGCTTTTTTTTAAATTCGAAATCTTTGTGAAAGATTTCTTGCTTAGTCTTTTTAACGTGATTCATAAAGAAAACAAGTTTCGGTATAACGAAAACAAAAATTTTTAATGAAAAAAGACAAAAGTGTTTATATAAACGTTTATGTTTATCTTCCAGAGAACGAGCGAAAAACAAACAAAGATAGAAAAATTTGATGTTCTGTTTGCTGGTTTTTCTGACTTCTTATAGACAACATTTTTTTGCAAAATAAAGCCTCCTTATCACAAATTATTCGACTCGCAAAGTTGTTTTCTTTGTGCGCCTAGGCCAAAACTGAAACCCACGTCTATTAGTTAAATAAAAACATGATCTCATTGGGCATTGGCAATGTTGACAGAATATGAGATACTTCAGACAAGAACAACAGAGGACCAGAATTCGGAAAAATAGAAAAAAAACAGTTTTCTTGCGGATTCTCAAGTCTTTTTTCTTGATGTCGCTAGTGACTTACAAACTGAAGCTATTCTTTGACCAGCAACTTCAGTCAACAAGGAAATTTTTGAAGTTTACCATCGAAATTTCTTTTTAGGCAAAAAATACATAAAATCAGGATAAAATATTAGAGAATTTGAAAAAACATTTTTAGCTACTAATTTTAGCCGAGAAATACGAAACACTAACCTAGCCTCTTTGTTTTACTGTCTTTTTGTACAACAAATGACACTTTAAGAGGCATTCGAAAACAGAGTAGAAGATCTAACCACACACCTAAAATCTTTTTGACTCTTCCTGTGTTCATGTGGCTTCATTTTGATTAGCATACCAAACTAACAGAAATTTTATATGAGTCCTGTACCATTTTTTTCTTAAATCTTCCCTAAATCTCACTTAAACGTTTAGCAGTTACGGCCGAATGGCAGCCAAAACCATGCCCTCAGTTAGACTACCACCACTAAACCGCCGCTGCTCTTGTCGACTGTAGTTTGGTCGACCTTAAAGCATAATTTCTGCAACAGATCCCAATTTTAATGACTCATCAAGTTGCTTAATCCGCCAGTTTCAGTTATTTGACATTCAAAACCGCTGTATTTCGTTTAGAAAAAAAGTCAATTGAATTAGTCAGAACATTGAAAATAAAAGTTTTTTGTTTGGTATGATTAATATATTTCAAAATTTGAAACTCTCCACTTGACCTATAAAATGCTTGAATTATATTTTTTTCGAAAAATTCATCCTATTGAATTTAAAACTCGTAACGTTAGCGAGTTCTTTTTTAATTGAGCTTTAAAATATACCAGATCATCAACTTTCAATTTCTGATGCAAGTCTGGACATCATAATTTCTCCTTGTTAGAGGCAACTCTTAAAAAAAGAAGTCAAGATGAACTTTGACCAAGTATTCAGCCTCAAAATTGTAGGTCTTAATTTTTGTACAATTAAGTTACAAAAAGATTTTGTAAGTATGAATGCATTTTATTACACTTGTACCGGGATGGGATGTACATAATTTCGCTACCTTGAGTAACTAGAGCATGGATATCTAGTGATGTTAGATTAAAAATTATCTAACTGTCCGTTGAGAACAAACTTGGCTCGAACAAAGTCCTTTATTTCATGTAAACAAAATACTATTTAGTTTGTAGCAACCACTATTTCAAGGAGTGAAACATATAAGGAGAATAACATCATGAGGGGAAGTATCACGCCACCTTCAAAATACCAATTTAGTAGTGACAGCACTGTCGACATCATTATCCCAACCCACCCACTATTACAAGAAAAGATAGATGAAAGAGTTAAAGAGGTAAACAGACTTTCCTTTTTTCAGTTCTAGAGAACGAGAGAAACACAAACACATATCAAAACATTTAATGGTCTTTTTGTTAGTTTCTCTGATTTCTTGCAGAAAACTTTTTTCTGCAAATTAAAGCCTCCTTATCAAAAAACATTCGATTCGCTAAGTAACCATAACTCTTTATTATTGTAAATTTAAGCTAAACAAATGATTCGTCTTAAAAATGATTGAACCAAAATGATTGTACCAAAAGTTCGTACTAAAAGATCGTTAAAAAATGATTCGTCTAAAATTAATGTTTTATGTTTTTTACACTTGGATCAGGATGAGATGTACTAAAGTTCGCAACCTTCAGTAACTAGAGCATGCTTTTTTAGTGCTATTAGACTGAAAATTATCTAATTGCGTGTGGCACAAACTTGGCTTTGAACGCAGTCCGTTTTACCATGTGATTCAATTACTAATTAATTTCGAGCAACCACTATTTCGAAAAACAGAAACTTGAAAGAGAATACCATCATGACAGGATAGTATCAAGTCACCTTTAAAATACTAAATTAGTACTGATACCACTGTTGACAGCAATATATCTACCCAATAAGAACCTAGAGAATACGTGTCCGCTAGTATAAACGAAGCTTGCAAGCTCATCTACCACAAATTTTACTGCTCAATAACTTTAGGCGTTAAACAGACGCTCTCATCGTTCTGCTTTTTTAAAATTCGAAATCTTTGTGAAAGATTTCTTGCTTAGTCTTTTTAACGTGATTCATAAAGAAAACAAGTATCGGTATAACGAAAACGAAAATTTTCAATGAAAAAAGACAAAAGTGTTTATATAAACGTTTATGTTTATCTTCCAGAGAACGAGCGAAAAACAAACAAAGATAGAAAAATTTGATGTTCTTTTTGCTGGTTTTTCTGACTTCTTATAGAAAACATTTTTTTGCAAAATATAGCCTCCTTATCACAAATTATTCGACTCGCAAAGTTGTTTTCTTTGTGCGCCTAGGCCAAAACTGAAACCCACGTCTATTAGTTAGTTAAAAACATGATCTCATTGGGTATTGGCAATGTTGACAGAATATGAGATACTTCAGACAAGAACAACAGAGGACCAGAATTCGGAAAAATAGAAAAAAAAACAGTTTTCTTGCGGATTCTCAAGTCTTTTTTCTTGATGTTGCTAGTGACTTACAAACTGAAGCTATTCTTTGACCAGCAACTTCAGTCAACAAGGAAATTTTTGAAGTTTACCATCGAATTTTCATTTTAGGCAAAAAATATATAAAATCAGCATAAAATATTAGAGAATTTGAAAAAACATTTTTAGCTACTAATTTTAGCCGAGAAATACAAAACACTAACCTAGCCTCTTTGTTTTACTGTCTTTTTGTACAACAAATGACTCTTTAACAGTAGAAGATCTAACCACGCACCTAAAATCTTTTTGACTCTTCCTGTGTTCATGTGGCTTCATTTTGATTAGCATACCAAACTAACAGAAATTTTATAGGAGTCCTGTACCATTTTTTTCTTAAATCTTCCCTAAATCTCACTTAAACGTTTAGCAGTTACGGCCGAATGGCAGCCAAAACCATGCCCTCAGTTAGACTACCACCACTAAAACGCCACTGCTCTTGTCGACTGTAGTTTGGTCGACCTTAAAGCATAATTTCTCCAACAGATCCCAATTTTAATGACTCATCAAGCTGTATTTCGTTTAGAAAAAAAGTCAATTGAATTAGTCAGAACATTGAAAATAAAAGTTTTTTGTATGGTATAATTTATATATTTCAAAATTTGAAACTCTCCACTTGACCTATAAAATTGAATTAAATTTTTTTCGAAAAATTCATCCTATTAATTTTAACACTCTTACCTTTGACGTTTTGTTGTTATTCAGAACTATCTTCCCGAGCAAAATATTCAACTGGATTGATCTTCAGTCAAACTGATTGGTAAAGGTGTCATCGTTAGGGGTTATTTTGAATAGAAACAATTGGAATATTGGAACATTTTCAGACACGATTTAATTTTATAGTTCTTTTTGCAGATCTTTAGCAAATTATGAGGATTATGTCCGACCATTTATTTGTTTTCTTTTTCTAGCATATAAACCGATTGTGTTAAATTTGTTAGTACAATACTGCCCTAACTTTGTTAGCAAAATACTGCCCGTGTTTGTTTTATGGGTTTGTTTGTGCCCCCAGCTTAGTGGGCGCATATTATTTGTATCCCCCAGACGCAGGTGCCAAATTTTAACATTATATTTTGCTATGTAGTGGCACGCGCTCTGTAACGGGGCGAGGGGGGCTAACGTTCTGGGGAGCACAAACCAAAAAGACCAGTTTTATGTTTAACCAAATTTCGACCCATTGCTTTTTTAAACTTAAAATTTTGTTTAAAAGCTGCATTTGCTAATTGTTGCACATTGCATGTAAAATTACTTTTTGTAAAATTGTATCAAAAAAATTCTCATTTTTTCAGTTTTCAACAAGCGTTTACTATATTCATGTGGTTGATTTTTGGGCTATTCAAAGCAAAAAAATTAACTTGATTAGTGACTGTATGGAGCAACTGAAGAACCTGCACTTGCATTTCACTAATTTTTATGACTCGAAGGGGAGTGTTCAGACTCTAAAGGTTTTTACAAATCGACGAGGCGTGTGGTTATTCTACAGGATTTCTTTTTTAGCTAGAGCAAGTTTGTCATTGAATTGATTTTTGACTTCTTTCGTTTCGAATATTTACCTCGATTTTTGATGGTTGACTTCTGTTTTCGGATATTGGACTTTAACAGTAGCTTAGTTTGTAATGTATATTTATTGGGAAGTCCCCCCCCCCCCCCCCCCATTACAATACCGGCATGGCCATTTTTAGGTGCCCTTGTCGATAACTTGTAAAATTTTTCGAAAATTTTGTTTCTCGTGGTTGGCAAAGACTTGTAACTTTTTGTGAATTTTGTGTTGTGAGAGTAGTGGATCTTGTAAAAATTTTGGAAAAAACTTGGTGCAGTGAATGAGTGAAACTTTCGAAAACTTTTCGATTTTTTAAAAATTCTGAATCCTTTTTCTTGTCTAATCAGACTAATGAAGGACTGAAAATCGAAAGTGACTAACCTGATGGAATACTGAGGTAAGGGAAGAAAAAGATAGTTTAATTTGATAAGTTTTTGCTCCAATATAAGAAATTTAATAGTTTTGCGAGTCTGAGACCGCACAAGTGGTATTAATTTTCTGGGTTTTATTGCCCATATGTTTGAATTAACAAGCAAGTGCGAAGTAATGAAATTGGAAGTTTGTTGAATTTCAAGCTTTGAGAGAAGTTTCAAGTAGAGTTTCGAACTGAAAGTAGCGCATGAGAATGGGGGACAAAATATCGTGACAATTGACTGATAAAATTGAAGAAATTGGGGTTTAAAACTTGTCTAAAAATTGACTAAAAAGTGATTTTATGGCTTCAATACTGTGTCGGGAAAAGTTTGATATGGGGGCCAATTGATTTATGGTAACATTACGGGTTGAGAACAGTTTGAATGGAGCGCTTAAGGTGTATTTTTGAAGTTATTTTGCGCCAAAAGGGATAAAATTTTGAAAAAAAGTGCAAAAATTGCGTTTTTTTAGTGGTAAAATGTTTAAAAAAATGTTTTTCGCCGCCAAAAAGCATTTCTATACATTTTAAAAAAACGTTAAAATATGGTAGGAGAAATACTGTTAAGAAACGGGGTTTTCATTAAATATTACTCAGTGATAACTTGTACCTACATTTTTTGTTTTTTTTTGATGAAAAAAGGCCAAAAATGTGCAAAAAATAGTGGTTTTTCAGGTAAGAATGTAGAATAAAATGGTCTATGCTAGTTATAATGGAGTGGGCAACGAAGTTTTATAAGGTGAAAGTTTGCTCGAACAATTAATAGTGAATAATTGGGTGTTGTTGGCAGGTTACTTTTTGTTAATTTTTGTCATTTTTCTGCGTTTTTTTGACGAAAAAGTGAAAATATTGATATTTCTTGGGCAAAGAATGTAGAATAAAGTGTTGTTTCTTAGTTGAAACGCAATTTAAGATAATTTTTTTTGTTTAACAGCTTGGCGAAACCAATAATAGTGGTTAACTGGGTGCCGGAATATATGTTTTTCTTGTTACTTTTAATGTTTTTAGTTAAAACTAATACTATTTTGCAAAGGAAATGTTATAAGAGAACAGTCGGCTAAATTGGCTGACGTCCAATTGTAAAGTATTCGGTGTACAAGGTCATTTTAGTTTTTTGTGTTGAAATGGTGGATCAAAAAGTTGAGAGATTAAAAACAAAAAGGCATGATTTTAACAATTTTGCCGGCGATTAACCCATTTATGTTTCTCTGAAGACTTCTTTGAAGTGTTCATGTATGATTTCACTACATGGTAGACAGAACTTGGTTGTTGCAACCATAAAAGTAGGCTGAGTTTGAACTTGAGTTCTAATTTTAGCATATCTGTGCAATCGACCATGTAGAGCCAAAGTGAGGAAAAGTACTCTTAAATGGTTTTATTGGTTTTGCATTTTCTTTACGATTTAATTCAAAGCAAGCCAAATTTCCTAACTTCTTCTTAAAGCGCGTTGATACTATTCAGAGTGTGTTTCTTGTCCACAACGGAAACAAAGTTATGACTGAAAAATTTTCCTTTCAAGATAATAGTGACTTTTACCACGATTAATATGATGTGCTTTTTTTTTGCTAGAGTTTGAAGCTTGAAATGAGCTGAATGATGTGAGCATTCAAATATAAAATAGTCAAAACTTATAAAGTCAGCTTCACAAAAGAATGTCACACACACGATAAACAATATCAACAAAGGAATAATTTTGATTTAGTTTTCATAATTGAGATCGATTCTTCGTTTCTTTGGTGCAAAACATTTTCTCACGGGTGGAGTTGCAAGGCTTCCACTGCTCAAAACATCTTCTGGTTTGCTTTCAGGTGTACAGGCAATTGTATCATGAACCATCGCAGGTGTTGGTGGTTCGCTAAAACTTTCTGGGCTCTCAATATCTGGTTTTGTTTTCCAAATGCTTTCAATCAGTTCAATGCCTTCTTGAATTTCATACAGCGGAATGTTTTTCACGTCATAATCGTAAAAAATTTTTTGTACTCTATCGTCCAATGTGTCTGGGTCAAATACAAACGCTCTGACATTAGACGAAACAAAATCCAGCAAGTATTGAGCTCCTTTCATAAGACATTTCTAAAATCGAAATGACTGAATAAAATCGAAAATCACAATAGGCACAGCCTATTATCACAATTTACTGTAACCATCACCATTTACTGTACCCCACTCAACTAACTGATAATCCTGTTGCACAATGATAACAGTCTGCTTTCTGTAAGTTTCATAAGCAATTCTTCGGCTGTCAGGAGTGAATTCAGCCTTTAGAATGATGGCTAGAGGAGACATTAGAATTAATTTCTTTTGTTATGGTAGAATTTGGTAATTGAATTGAACAAAAGAAATCTGTTGTCAAAATCCAGTAACGGTTCTGCTAAATAAAATTTGGAATTGGGAAAATGAAATTTGAAGCGAAAATTAGGAAATTAAGAGTTCAGGTATAATTCTAAACTGAAGCGTGTTCAATCAATTCCTTCCGTTTTCGTTGTAAAAGATTACTCAAGTAGCTTTTGCACACAAGTTCAATACACTAAAATCCTTGTATTTTAGTTAAACCTCAGTATACTATTCAGTTTAACGTTTCTAATCTTTCCGTGTTAACTATGTTGCATGTACACACCCAATTTTATTACTTTCTTATCTAGAACATTTAAAGATTGCAGTATGGTGTTCCAATACAAAACAGCGTTGATATGATGAATGCTATGTAGATCAAAAGATATTTAAGGCTTTAGGGTTTGTTAATGGCTGGGTTTTAACATGTGTTCTCGCAATAGTGTTTTGTTACACTCGCGGGTTTATAAAGCTTTGGAACCAAACTTGACCTCACTGCTTTTATGCTACCTTTTGTCCCTGCATACCACTCGAACTTGTTTAATACTTTCTTTTCACTTGTAAAAAACAGTAGAAAGTGTTTTGAACATTATGTATACATTTTGTGTGTGTGTGTGGTTACTAGTGTATTGTATAAAATATTTATGAGGATACATACAAACTAAGACCAGCATATGCTAGGAACATTCTTTTATTGCTTCCTTATCTTGAAATAGTTTCAAAGGAATTTGCTTTTGTATGATCAAGGTTAAGTATGTGTTTAATCCCATTCTGTTGTTAATAAATCGTTTTCCGACTTAAGGACCAGTAATCCATTTTCTTATATTTCCAGTCAATTTAATACGCAGCCAGGCTAGCGAAAAGAAGGTATGCGTCTTGAAAAGCCAGTTTTATGCAACAACTGTTTGAACAAAATCCACGAAAATTATTTATCGGTTTCGTCAATATAGCCAAACAACAATGTAAGGTTAAATTATTTTCTGGCTACAAGGAAATATTTTAGTGAAATTGAAGGGTTTGATTTTGATATAGCGCTAAAATTGAGGCCCTACGGTGGTATTATTGGCAAGGATAATACGTCAGTAGATAAAAACTTGAAAATTTCAAAAGTTTTACGTTTGCAAGCTATTTTACACGACGCATGTGGTTTCATATACGAAATATAAAACCATGGACCTGGTTGCTTTTATATGCTTCCGTGGATAAGCAGCTACTGTTTTAGCGGTCATTTGTCGGGAATATTGTTTTTCTTATATATAAAGGTTTTTCATCCATCAATTTTTTCATTTATTGGAATGCTGAGCAGCAAAACAGTTGTGTTAGACGTTGAAGAGTTTCGTCACAGAAAAGAAAAATTTATTGTTAAAGAACTTGGTGTTTTCACCGAGGACTATCTTGACTGCATGTCGTTTTTACCTCTAACAATTTATAGTGAGTTAACAACTCAACAAAAGCAATCTTTCAGGTGGTTGACTAGAAATTTGCAGGGCATTGAGTGGGACACAGGAAACTATCCTTATATATATATATATATATATATATATATATATATATATATATATCTTACACTAATAATTCAAAGCGTTCGCTTGAGGAATCCGGGTGCAATATTCTACGCTAAAAGAGAGGAAAAAGTAAAATTTTTGTCAGATTTGCTTTAGTGCTCTATCATTGATCTGAATTCACTCGCGTGTCCTTCGATATTTGTGATCATTGTGACAAAATTGAGAGACTCTCGGAGTGCTTTATGGTTCATATGAAAGACTTTCCAACTGAGTTCAATTGCTATGAATGGCTTTATGTAGAGTGATTTTCTATCAATACATATTTAATTAAAAATTAATTTGTCTCGAGATGGGGTGAGTAACAGTTGTTCAAGTTGATTCTGTTGTAGAAGAAAGTTTATTTGAAAAAGAAAGTAGCAGCAAATCTTCATGGAAATTTTGCAATCAAACAACGTTACCACGGTCTGAAGTTGTATTTTTTTTTCAAATGTTTGTTATTTTAATGCTAATATCACTTTGTATTGTAAAATTAACCATTTTAAAACCAAATTGTGAAGAAACTTCAGTTTCGATATCAATATTGTCAAGTTTAAATGAATACATTTTACCAAATCCAAGACTATGAATAAGAATTTTTCTACGCAAGATAGGGTCTTCATGGCCATTCTAGGGCCACCAGGTTGTGGCAAAACAGAGTTAATTGTCAAAATGCTGAGTGGAAACACATTTTACCCAAAATTGAATAACTTTATATTTTTATACAGAGAAATGCAACAGATATACATCAAAATTGAAAAAACACTTGGTGTTACGTTTAAAAAATACGCCAATTTAGAACCTTTGAATAGCCTTGCAAAAATTTTTCTGATAATAGACGACTCGTGCGAAGAAATTAACAATGACAAAGAATTTGTTAAATTGACTACTGCAGAACGTCACAAAAATATTATGTCATTTATATAAAGCACAACCTTTATCAACAGAGCAAGTGGTCTCGTACAATAGACTTGAACACAACACACATCATTTTGTGTTCAAATCGGCTCGCGATATTCAACAAGTTGAATTTTTAGGCAAACGGTTGAACCTTGTCAAATTTTTAAAACACTGCTATCAATTGGCAACGAAGGAACCGTTTGGGCATTTGTTTATTGGTCTTGATCCAAAAACTTCTGATTGTTTACCATACTGTTTAAATATTACAGCGCCAGGTCCTACAGTTTTGTATCTTCCATCTGATAAAGCAGAAACAACTCCTCTAAACAATGAGAGAGAAAAATTTATCTATACTGAAGCAAATGGTGCATTTGCAGCCAAAACAGTTAAGGAAATATTTGCGTAGTTGTGATAGTGATGTTATGCTGGTTTTATGTGAATGTGTTGACAATGTTTTACTGGGCCATGTTAGAGTGAAAGTAAGAGACTTAGAAAAGTACAGAAACATATTTGAAGGCATTCTCAAGAAAAAATCATCAAAGGATAAACGACGAGCACTTTTACTAACAAAAACCAGTTTGGAACTGATTCAACTCATTATTAAATTTTGTTTCATCCATTTGAGTTAAGCAATGTCAACTGTTGAAGAGTTTTTGATTCCCAAAAATCAGTTTATGAAGGAGCAACCATATTGCTCACAAATTCTAAATGATCCCAGAGTTCAGCATTCAGGTGCTCAATTTTCGTTTTTGAACCCTATGCGACCAAATGAAAACACTGACAAAGAGAACCAAGAAATTTGGGATACAAGGGAAGCAACTGATCCTATTGAGTTGTCAAATTTACATGCGGACAAAATTCTTCAAAATCTCAGCATGCTAGCGCCACCGAAATTTACCAGGACGGAAAAAAAGTTTACCTCATTAAAGAATCAAAAAACGTTGTCATGGACGAAAATGAAAATTTCACTGTTGACGGAATTTTCGTTTTTGAACCGTTTGCGACCAATTGAAAACACTGATAAAGAGAACAAAGAAATTTTGGATACAAGGGAAGCAACTGATCCTACTGAGTTGTCAAATTTTCATGCAGACAAATTTCTTCAAAATCTCAGCATGCTAGCGCGATCGAAATTTACCAGGACGGAAAAAACAGTTAACCTCATTAAAGAATCAAAAACGTTGTTATAGACAGAAATGAAAATTTCATTGTTGACGGAATAGCGACAGGAATGATTGTTCCCATTTTCTCTATGATTTGCAACAACCAACTAAAAAAATAAATAATCCAGGTTATTTCAAGGTTCTAGAGTCTTTAAACGTAAAAGACGACTTGGTGATCAACAATAATGCTTAAATTGCGATGCGGAAAAGAACCCAAAGAGTTACCAAACAAAAAAAGAAAACTTTTGCGCCAAAAATTGTCAAGCACAAAGAAACCAGCCAATTACTTACAGAGGAATCCTCAGACGCCGGAAGTGGTTTCGAAACCTCAAAGGAAGATAGAACTCAGAAAGAGAAGAAGGACTGGGAGTCTTTCGACGAATGGTAAAATTGCTTGAGTTAAAATATACGAAAGGTCCCGCAGCATACGGAAGCGTAAAAAATATACTGAAATGCACAAATTTGAAACCAAGTAAAGTGAAACTGTTTCCAGAGGACAAAAATGCCCACACAAAGCATAAAAAATGTAGAAAAAAATTTCCAACACTGAAAGTTATTGCTTACGACATAAACGAGATTTGTGCGCTAGATTTGGCTTATGTGGATGAATTAGCAAAAGAGAACAAAGATGTAAAATAATTGTTGGTTGCGGTGGACTGTCTCTCACGTTATCTACGAGTCGAACCCTTAAAATCAAAGTACGCCACAACAACAGCAGATGCGTTTAAGAGAATGATAAAGAACAAGCAACCTAAAAAAGGGCGGGTAGATGCTGGTACAGAATTTAAGGGCTTCTTCGGCACCCTTTGTCAGAAAAATGAAATCGAAGTTTATAAAATTTTCAGCGAGAAAGAAATCAGTTTTTGTGGAAAGAAATATACGATCGAACAGCAAAACAGTTGTGTTAGACGTTGAAGAGTTTCGTCACAGAAAAGAAAAATTTATTGTTAAAGAACTTGGTGTTTTCACCGAGGACTATCTTGACTGCATGTCGTTTTTACCTCTAACAATTTATAGTGAGTTAACAACTCAACAAAAGCAATCTTTCAGGTGGTTGACTAGAAATTTGCAGGGCATTGAGTGGGACACAGGAAACTATCCTTATATATATATATATATATATATATATATATATATATATATATATATATATATATATATCTTACACTAATAATTCAAAGCGTTCGCTTGAGGAATCCGGGTGCAATATTCTACGCTAAAAGAGAGGAAAAAGTAAAATTTTTGTCAGATTTGCTTTAGTGCTCTATCATTGATCTGAATTCACTCGCGTGTCCTTCGATATCTGTGATCATTGTGACAAAATTGAGAGACTCTCGGAGTGCTTTATGGTTCATATGAAAGACTTTCCAACTGAGTTCAATTGCTATGAATGGCTTTATGTAGAGTGATTTTCTATCAATACATATTTAATTAAAAATTAATTTGTCTCGAGATGGGGTGAGTAACAGTTGATCAAGTTGATTCTGTTGTAGAAGAAAGTTTATTTGAAAAAGAAAGTAGCAGCAAATCTTCATGGAAATTTTGCAATCAAACAACGTTACCACGGTCTGAAGTTGTATTTTTTTTTCAAATGTTTGTTATTTTAATGCTAATATCACTTTGTATTGTAAAATTAACCATTTTAAAACCAAATTGTGAAGAAACTTCAGTTTCGATATCAATATTGTCAAGTTTAAATGAATACATTTTACCAAATCCAAGACTATGAATAAGAATTTTTCTACGCAAGATAGGGTCTTCATGGCCATTCTAGGGCCACCAGGTTGTGGCAAAACAGAGTTAATTGTCAAAATGCTGAGTGGAAACACATTTTACCCAAAATTGAATAACTTTATATTTTTATACAGAGAAATGCAACAGATATACATCAAAATTGAAAAAACACTTGGTGTTACGTTTAAAAAATACGCCAATTTAGAACCTTTGAATAGCCTTGCAAAAAGTTTTCTGATAATAGACGACTCGTGCGAAGAAATTAACAATGACAAAGAATTTGTTAAATTGACTACTGCAGAACGTCACAAAAATATTATGTCATTTATATAAAGCACAACCTTTATCAACAGAGCAAGTGGTCTCGTACAATAGACTTGAACACAACACACATCATTTTGTGTTCAAATCGGCTCGCGATATTCAACAAGTTGAATTTTTAGGCAAACGGTTGAACCTTGTCAAATTTTTAAAACACTGCTATCAATTGGCAACGAAGGAACCGTTTGGGCATTTGTTTATTGGTCTTGATCCAAAAACTTCTGATTGTTTACCATACTGTTTAAATATTACAGCGCCAGGTCCTACAGTTTTGTATCTTCCATCTGATAAAGCAGAAACAACTCCTCTAAACAATGAGAGGGAAAAATTTATCTATACTGAAGCAAATGGTGCATTTGCAGCCAAAACAGTTAAGGAAATATTTGCGTAGTTGTGATAGTGATGTTATGCTGGTTTTATGTGAATGTGTTGACAATGTTTTACTGGGCCATGTTAGAGTGAAAGTAAGAGATTTAGAAAAGTACAGAAACATATTTGAAGGCATTCTCAAGAAAAAATCATCAAAGGATAAACGACGAGCACTTTTACTAACAAAAACCAGTTTGGAACTGATTCAACTCATTATTAAATTTTGTTTCATCCATTTGAGTTAAGCAATGTCAACTGTTGAAGAGTTTTTGATTCCCAAAAATCAGTTTATGAAGGAGCAACCATATTGCTCACAAATTCTAAATGATCCCAGAGTTCAGCATTCAGGTGCTCAATTTTCGTTTTTGAACCCTATGCGACCAAATGAAAACACTGACAAAGAGAACCAAGAAATTTGGGATACAAGGGAAGCAACTGATCCTATTGAGTTGTCAAATTTACATGCGGACAAAATTCTTCAAAATCTCAGCATGCTAGCGCCACCGAAATTTACCAGGACGGAAAAAAAGTTTACCTCATTAAAGAATCAAAAAACGTTGTCATGGACGAAAATGAAAATTTCACTGTTGACGGAATTTTCGTTTTTGAACCGTATGCGACCAATTGAAAACACTGATAAAGAGAACAAAGAAATTTTGGATACAAGGGAAGCAACTGATCCTACTGAGTTGTCAAATTTTCATGCAGACAAATTTCTTCAAAATCTCAGCATGCTAGCGCGATCGAAATTTACCAGGACGGAAAAAACAGTTAACCTCATTAAAGAATCAAAAACGTTGTTATAGACAGAAATGAAAATTTCATTGTTGACGGAATAGCGACAGGAATGATTGTTCCCATTTTCTCTATGATTTGCAACAACCAACTAAAAAAATAAATAATCCAGGTTATTTCAAGGTTCTAGAGTCTTTAAACTTAAAAGACGACTTGGTGATCAACAATAATGCTTAAATTGCGATGCGGAAAAGAACCCAAAGAGTTACCAAACAAAAAAAGAAAACTTTTGCGCCAAAAAGTGTCAAGCACAAAGAAACCAGCCAATTACTTACAGAGGAATCCTCAGACGCCGGAAGTGGTTTCGAAACCTCAAAGGAAGATAGAACTCAGAAAGAGAAGAAGGACTGGGAGTCTTTCGACGAATGGTAAAATTGCTTGAGTTAAAATATACGAAAGGTCCCGCAGCATACGGAAGCGTAAAAAATATACTGAAATGCACAAATTTGAAACCAAGTAAAGTGAAACTGTTTCCAGAGGACAAAAATGCCCACACAAAGCATAAAAAATGTAGAAAAAAATTTCCAACACTGAAAGTTATTGCTTACGACATAAACGAGATTTGTGCGCTAGATTTGGCTTATGTGGATGAATTAGCAAAAGAGAACAAAGATGTAAAATAATTGTTGGTTGCGGTGGACTGTCTCTCACGTTATCTACGAGTCGAACCCTTAAAATCAAAGTACGCCACAACAACAGCAGATGCGTTTAAGAGAATGATAAAGAACAAGCAACCTAAAAAAGGGCGGGTAGATGCTGGTACAGAATTTAAGGGCTTCTTCGGCACCCTTTGTCAGAAAAATGAAATCGAAGTTTATAAAATTTTCAGCGAGAAAGAAATCAGTTTTTGTGGAAAGAAATATACGATCGCTCAAGAATTTGATATGAAAGTATTTAGAGGACAAGTGGAAATATTCGTATATTAATCAATTGCAGAGCTTTGTACAAACCATTAACTCTATCATACTTACTTGATATCATTAATTTTTAATACGTCAGCAAAACTAGTTCGTCGACCAAACTCTTACGTTGGTGATTTTGTGCCAATATCAAAAGCAGATCTTCCTTTCAGAAAAGGATACAAGCAAACATTTACCAACAAAGTTTTCAAAATTTGCGATATACTTACAACAAATACCCCTACTTATAGTCTCATTGACGCATCCCAAGAGCCAGTCAAAGGAAAATTTTATGATCTAGAGTTGGTCAAAGTTAGAGACAATAGTGGTTAAATAACAAAACATGAATGAATTCACGGTTCACTTACTTTCATCAGCCTCTATGAATACTTTTCCTCAAAACATCTTGACTTCTTTCAAAAATTATTCCAATGAAAAATTTTACTTGGAGGGGTATTGGCGAGTTGCACTAATTGAAATTATCTTCCCGGAAAAATTAATTCAATGGAACAAAATTGATTTGAAGATTTTTTTCTTCTGAGGGCCTTAGTTTTATGAGGAAAACATTCCATTCGATGTTGTCTCCAGACCATACAGAGGAGAACGAGCTATCATTGGAATTGGTTCCTATGAAAACCGCAACCATCTTTTGAGATCCTTGAAAACAGCTACCGGGTTGCCTCATTTTTACTATCAAATTAACAAAATCAATGAGGTTTTGTTCCTCTTTTTTGGTAAAAACAAAAGAATTACTTTTCCGGATAACGAAATTTTGAGTATACCAGGTTTCAACGGTATTCATGATGGGTCTGGTTATTTTGGATACAAGATGTTGGAAACATTTGAAAATCTGACCATGGCAGATGACGAAGAAAAAATTTTTGCTGGTGATTATCCTTTTGATTTGTCTGCAGGGAAGCAACTGATTTTTATTTACGTTAACATAATTGAGTATCAACAAGTAGGTGATACTAAAGCTCCTCTTATTCGAGTCAATGATTCAAAACAACGCCTGAAAAACGGTAGCCACTGCGAAATAGAGCCAACACACAGAATTGTTTTCAGCAATTTGAGATACAAAAGTTGATTATGAAAAAATTTTCAGTCAATTGAAATTCAATTGCGGACAGAAACCG
The DNA here is from genome assembly GCF_964194025.1 of Convolutriloba macropyga. Taxonomy (NCBI): domain Eukaryota; kingdom Metazoa; phylum Xenacoelomorpha; order Acoela; family Convolutidae; genus Convolutriloba; species Convolutriloba macropyga. The sequence continues at coordinate 7,536,205 of NC_134472.1, forward strand.
GACAATTGGTTCATTCGATTAAACAGGAAAAGTTATTTTGAATTTGAATTTTGAAAAAAAAAATCGACTAAATGGAAGCCTACTATCAGCAGCAATCAATGTCACCATACTTTTCAGGACACTATCTCCAACGAGGAAGTGGTTTTGGGGATTTAGCAGCAAGTATTGGCAGAGCCGCGTTACCGATTGCAAAAAAGTTTTCTGGCCTGTAGCTAAAAAGATTGGACGTGAATTGATTGTTCAAGCAGCTCCTGAGCTGGTAGATGTATTTACAAAGAAAAAGTCTCCAAAACAAGCAATAAAGTCGACTCTGCAAAAAACTGTAAGAAAACAAGTGGGCGGATCAAAAATAGGAAGAATGCGTAAGTTGAAAACCAGCGGTGAAAAGGCAAAACAAGTCATTCGTAAGAAGAAGCCTTTGACGAGAAGTCGATCAAATTTCTTTTCTAAAGTTCAAAAAGATTAATAATTTACTGCCTGCAGAGGCAACACACACCACACTTGATTTGTTTGAAAAACAGCCACTGCTTATTACTTTTGACAATGCTTTTACTCAAAAATTCGGACCACCATATTCCCCGGACGGTCCAATGCTTGAGTTCAAAGTTTTGGGTGATAGGAACCATTTCATAGATTTACAAAAACTTCTCGAAATTAAATGCGAAATCTCCCGGAACAATGACGTTGATTTAAGGACTGGAAATGACGCTGCAAACAGAGACGCGCCATATTTAAGCAATGACGCATTACGTCCTTTATTTTCAGAATGCACTGTATCTGCTAACGGTGTTAAAATTTCCAACACAAACAGAAACTATGCGCACAAAGCATTCATTGAAACGGAATTCTCTTCAGGAAAAACTGCAAAAAACATATGGCTTGTTTGTCAAGGATATTATTACGAGGATGAGCCAGCTAAAATTGATGGCACCGATGGTCGCGCAGACGACGTAGCCACCAGAAAAGCTCTTGTTGCTAATTCCAAGGAAAACTATTTCATTGGAAAGCCGGCGAGTGATATTTTAACTTGTGATAAACACTTACTTAGTGGTGTTACTCTGCGAACTATATTTACAAAGTCTACAAATGATTTTGCTGTAATTTCAGAGTCAAACAAACATTACAAAACTAAAATAATTGAAGCTAATCTCTACGTTAGAAAAAATGACAATCGCGGATCATGTTTTGGCGGCAATTTAGAAAACTCTACTAAAAACACCTGCCGTATATCGCTATTTAGAAGTATTGCCACAAACTTTTTTAGCTACAACTGGAATGAGAAGTTGGAGCCATGAGGATGTTTTCCCGAAAGAATCTGTACGACGTATGATAATTGTAATGACAACAAATCAAGCATACCTCGGAACTAATCGCACTAGTCCTTTTCACTACAAGAAATTCAATTTGAGCCAAATTGTTGTTTATAGAAATGATTAACCTATTGTTGGAAATCCGGTCTTAACAACTTTTAACCACCGCAATTACTTCAATACTCTGGAAGCCCTAGATTTTCTTGACAAAGCTGGGCATGACACAACCCTGGAAAATTATCCCAATCATTTTATTCTGGCTTTTGATTTAACTTCAACGCAAGAGGCTTCTCATGATTTCATTCATCCAGAACTTAAAAATTGCTCAATTTCGGTTCAACTTACATTTGACGGAGCCTTGGCAGCCAACGTAGAAACTTTATTTCTGGTTCAAAGAAGCTCAACGTTTTATGTTAATTGGGAACGAAAGGTGACAAAAAACTCAATTATAACCTACCCCACCGATGGATAGTGACGAAATACGCTATTTGCTGGGAAAATGTATTCATTTGAAAAATTACTTTTATGGAGTTTTTGTAGCGTACAATTTCCCAAAGCTAACAAAAGAAGGTTTTATTATAATTAATGCCTCACCAGCGCAATATGAAGGAAGTCATTGGATGGTTTATTTGGATGACCCGCCGCTTGGAATGTTTATTTGGCTGACCCGCTTGGAACCCCGATACAAAACTACAAAATATTGTATTCCCGTCTGATACAGTTTTACAATGAAGTAACTCAAGTACTCAAATTTGAGCCAGTTCAAAATCAAAACTCTGTGTACTTTTTTTGCATTTCTATTGTGCATGTGATGTTTGGTTACGAATGCCCTTTATTGTTGAATATGAACGATAATGATTTACTACGCTTTGCTAATCATATGCTCTAACATTTTTATAAATTTTTTTGCTCAAATCTTTCTTCAAAAACAACAAAGACAAGAATTATTAATTAGAAGATTTCGATTCCACATTAAAATTTACCAAAATCAAAGTATTGTCAACATGCAAACAACTATAGCCACTATTTAATATGTCAAGTACATTGGAAAGCTCACCATACAGACCACAATTATATATACTATAGATTCTATCAATCGTACAAGTAGGCAAAAAGTCAGTTTGAGTTTGAACACTATTGGTAAAAACACAATCAACGTTAGGTAGTTTTCTCTTAGAGTTTGCAAATTCAATTGTTGTTGCTCGTTGTAGTTCAACGCTTCGTCAATTTTGTTCGTTATTTCTCCACGAAAAATTGTATTTGTTAAGTTAGTTTTAATAAGTGGTTTGAAACAGGTGAAGAGACAATGTATATCGAATGGTTTGGATGCTGTAGACTTGAAAGAATCAGGAAGTTGATCAATGTGGGCGATAACATGATAATGAAATTCAGGTACTTTACAAAAAATTGTCATTCATATGCAAGCAGTAGGCAAAGTTCTTAGTTACTGTATGGTCAAATATAGGCTCACTTTGACATATAAAATAACGATATTGTTTGGCAAACTGACGAAAATATTCCGGTGTGCGCTCAACCATTGCCTTCACCATTTTGGTATTTAATTCTTTCTCACTTTCACTTGCTTTGTTTGTAATTTTTTGTCGTGATTCTTTTGCTCTTCGGCCTTCGTACTGAGGTCTTTCTTCGAGATCAACTTCACAACCAGATCGTTGTCTTCGTTTACTTTTCTTTGTAGTTCCTCGAGACGATAGATCTTGAATCGTTTTTATTTTCTGTCCGAGAAGATCGAATTCAGCAGCTGAGAGAGTTATTCTTTGTTTAAAACGCAATTCCTCGAAATCTTTTTTGAAGAGTCGTAGTGTAATATATGTTCCCGTTGTGTCGTATGTTTTCACTGCAGCAACAACAATTCGTTTGTTAGAGCACGAAATTTCGTGGTGAAGGTCGCTATTATCCTGAACGAAAAATTTTTCAGTCATAAATTTGTTTCCGTTGTGGACAAGAAATACACTCTTAATTGTATCAACGCGCTTTAAGGTGAAATTAAGAAATGCGGCATGCGTTGAATTGAACCGTAAAAAAATGCAATACCAATAAAACCATTTAAGAGCACTTTTCCTCACATTGGCTCTACATGGTCGATTGCATAGATATGCTAAATTTAGAACTCAAACTTAGCCTACTTTTATGATTGCCACACCCAAGTTCTGTCTACCATGTAGTGCAATCATACATGAACACTTCGAAGAAGTCTTCAGAGAAACATAGATGGGTTAATCGCAGGCAAGATTGCTAAAATCATGCCTTTTTTTGTTCTTAATCTCTCACACTTGTTTATCCACAATTTCAACACAAAAAACAAAAATGACTTTGTACGCCGAATACTTTACAATTGGACGTCAGCCATTTTAGCCGACTGCTCTCTTATAACATTTGCTCTGCAAAATAGTATTAGTTTTAACTAAAAACATTAAAAGTAACAAGAAAAACATATATTCCGGCACCCAGTTAACCACAATTATTGTTTTCGTCAAGCTCTTAAATGAAAAAATTTATCGTAAATTGCATTTCAACTAAGAAACAACACTTTATTCTATTTTCATGGCCCAAGAAATATCAATTTCACTTTTTTGTCAAAAAAACGCGGAAAAATGACAAAAAATAACAAAAAGTAACCTGCCAACACACCCAATTACTCACCATTATTTTTTCGAGCAATTTTTCACCTGATAAAACTTTGTTGCCCACTCCATTATAACTAGCATAGAACTCTTTATTCTACATTCTTACCTGAAAAACTACTATTTTTTGCACATTTTTGGCATTTTTTTATCAAAAAATGTAGGTACAAGTTATCACTGAATAATATTTTGAAAAAACTCGTTACTTAACAGTATTTCTCCTACCATATTTTAACAGTTTTTAAAATGTATAAAAATGCTTATTGGCGGCGAAAAAATTTTTTTTTAAAAACTTTTTACCACTGAAAAACAGCAATTTTTGCACTTCTTTTTAAAAATTTGTCTATTTTTGGCGCAAAATGACTTCAAAAATACACCTTAAGCGCTCCATTCGAACTATTTTCAGCCGGTATTTTTACTAAAATTCAATTGGCCCCATATCAAGCATTTCCCGACAAAGTAATGAAGCCAAAAAATCACTTTTTATCCAATTTTTAGACTATTTTCAAACCACATTTTCTTCAGTCAATTTTGACGATATTTTGTCCGCCATTCATTCTCATGCGCTACCTTTAGTTCGAATCTCTACTTGAAACTTCTCTCCATGCTTGAAATTCAACAAACTTCCAATTTCAATACTTCGCGCTTGCTTGTTTTACAAGTTTCACTCATTCTCCGCACCAACTTTTTTCCAAATTTTTTTACAATTTCCTCCACTCTCACAACACTAAATTCACAAAAAATTAAAATTACAAGTCTTTGCCAACCACGAGAAACAAAATTTGCAAAAAATTTTACAAGTTTTTGACAAGGGCACCTAAAAATGGTCATGCCGGTATTGTAACGGGGGGACATGTCCCCCCCGTTAAAATACCGGCATTTTGACTACTACTTAGGTAGTTTTGAGATTTTTTGATCTTACCCAATTCACCCCTACATATCGAAACTACATACCCCTCGCCTACCTACATGCACCCCCTCCCCCGCCTAAAACCTCCTCTGGCTCCCCTTCTCTCACCAGCAATTATGGAAATATTGTTGGTGAGCTGCGCAATTTTGCAACTCTTTAACAATTTAGTTCTCCGGGTGCGACATTTGTGCCCTAGACTTGGCTTATGTGGATGAATTAGCAAAAGAGAACAAAGATGTAAAATAATTGTTGGTTGCGGTGGACTGTCTCTCACGTTATCTACGAGTCGAAACCTTAAAATCAAAGTACGCCACAACAACAGCAGATGCGTTTAAGAGAATGATAAAGAACAAGCAACCTAAAAAAGGGCGGGTAGATGCTGGTACAGAATCTAAGGGCTTCTTCGGCACCCTTTGTCAGAAAAATGAAATCGAAGTTTATAAAATTTTCAGCGAGAAAAAAATCAGCTTTTGTGGAAAGAAATATACGATCGCTCAGGAATTTGATATGAAAGTATTTAGAGGACAAGTGGAAATATTCGTATATTAATCAATTGCAGAGCTTTGTAAAAACCATTAACTCTAGAGTCAACAGGGTAACGAATTTGGCGCCCAATAAAGTGACAAAGAAAGAAGTTCCTTACTTGATATCATTAATTTTTAATACGTCAGCAAAACTAGTTCGTCGACCAAACTCTTACGTTGGTGACTTTGTGCCAATATCAAAAGCAGATCTTCCTTTCAGAAAAGGATACAAGCAAACATTTACCAACAAAGTTTTCGAAATTTGCGATATACTTACAACAAATACCCCTACTTATAGTCTCATTGACGCATCCCAAGAGCCAGTCAAAGGAAAATTTTATGATCTAGAGTTGGTCAAAGTTAGAGACAATAGTGGTTAAATAACAAAACATGAATGAATTCACGGTTCACTTACTTTCATCAGCCTCTATGAATACTTTTCCTCAAAACATCTTGTCTTGTTTCAAAAATTATTCCAATGAAAAATTTTACTTGGAGGGGGATTGGCGAGTTGCACTAAGTGAAATTATCTTCCCGGCAAAAATAATTCAATGGAACAAAATTGATTTGAAGATTTTTTTCTTCTGAGGGCCTTAGTTTTATGAGGAAAACATTCCATTCGATGTTGTCTCCAGACCATACAGAGGAGAACGAGCTATCATTGGAATTGGTTCCTATGAAAACCGCAACCATCTTTTGAGATCCTTGAAAACAGCTACCGGGTTGCCTCATTTTTACTATCAAATTAACAAAATCAATGAGGTTTTGTTCCTCTTTTTTGGTAAAAACAAAAGAATTACTTTTCCGGATAACGAAATTTTGAGTATACCAGGTTTCAACGGTATTCATGATGGGTCTGGTTATTTTGGATACAAGATGTTGGAAACATTTGAAAATCTGACCATGGCAGATGACGAAGAAAAAATTTTTGCTGGTGATTATCCTTTTGATTTGTCTGCAGGGAAGCAACTGATTTTTATTTACGTTAACATAATTGAGTATCAACAAGTAGGTGATACTAAAGCTCCTCTTATTCGAGTCAATGATTCAAAACAACGCCTGAAAAACGGTAGCCACTGCGAAATAGAGCCAACACACAGAATTGTTTTCAGCAATTTGAGATACAAAAGTTGATTATGAAAAAATTTTCAGTCAATTGAAATTCAATTGCGGACAGAAACCGGACAATTGGTTCATTCGATTAAACAGGAAAAGTTATTTTGAATTTGAATTTTGAAAAAAAAAATCGACTAAATGGAAGCCTACTATCAGCAGCAATCAATGTCACCATACTTTTCAGGACACTATCTCCAACGAGGAAGTGGTTTTGGGGATTTAGCAGCAAGTATTGGCAGAGCCGCGTTACCGATTGCAAAAAAGTTTTCTGGCCTGTAGCTAAAAAGATTGGACGTGAATTAATTGTTCAAGCAGCTCCTGAGCTGGTAGATGTATTTACAAAGAAAAAGTCTCCAAAACAAGCAATAAACTGTAAGAAAACAAGTGGGCGGATCAAAAATAGGAAGAATGCGTAAGTTGAAAACCAGCGGTGAAAAGGCAAAACAAGTCATTCGTAAGAAGAAGCCTTTGACGAGAAGTCGATCAAATTTCTTTTCTAAAATTCAAAAAGATTAATAATTTACTGCCTGCAGAGGCAACACACACCACACTTGATTTGTTTGAAAAACAGCCACTGCTTATTACTTTTGACAATGCTTTTACTCAAAAATTTGGACCACCATATTCCCCGGACGGTCCAATGCTTGAGTTCGAAGTTTTGGGTGATAGGAACCATTTCATAGATTTACAAAAACTTCTCGAAATTAAATGCGAAATCTCCCGGAACAATGACGGCGATTTCAGGACTGGAAATGACGCTGCAAACAGAGACGCGCCATACTTAAGCAATGACGCATTACGTCCTTTATTTTCAGAATGCACTGTATCTCTAAAATTTGCAACACAAACAGAAACTATGCGCACAAAGCATTCATTGAAACGGAATTCTCTTCAGGAAAAACTGCAAAAAACATATGGCTTGTTTGTCAAGGATATTATTACGAGGATGAGCCAGCTAAAATTGATGGCACCGATGGTCGCGCAGACGACGTAGCCACCAGAAAAGCTCTTGTTGCTAATTCCAAGGAAAGCTATTTAATTGGAAAGCCGGCGAGTGATATTTTAACTTGTGATAAACACTTACTTAGTGGTGTTACTCTGCGAACTATATTTACAAAGTCTACAAATGATTTTGCTGTAATTTCAGAGTCAAACAAACATTACAAAATTAAAATAATTGAAGCTAATCTCTACGTTAGAAAAAATGACAATCGCGGATCATGTTTTGACGGCAATTTAGAAAACTCTACTAAAGACACCTGCCGTATATCGCTATTTAGAAGTATTGCCACAAACTTTTTTAGCTACAACTGGAATAAGAAGTTGGAGCCATGAGGATGTTTTCCCGAAAGAATCTGTACGACGTATGATAATTGCAATGACAACAAATCAAGCATACCTCGGAACTAATCGCACTAGTCCTTTTCACTACAAGAAATTCAATTTGAGCCAAATTGCTGTTTATGGAAATGATTAACCTATTGTTGGAAATCCGGTCTTAACAACTTTTAACCACCGCAATTAATTCAATACTCTGGAAGCCCTAGATTTTCTTGACAAATCTGGGCATGACAAAACCCTGGAAAATTATCCCAATCATTTTATTCTGGCTTTTGATTTAACTTCAACGCAAGAGGCTTCTCATGATTTCATTCATCCAGAACTTAAAAATTGCTCAATTTCGGTTCAACTTACATTTGACGGAGCCTTGGCAGCCAACGTAGAAACTTTATTTCTGGTTCAAAGAAGCTCAACGTTTTATGTTAATTGGCAACGAAAGGTGACAAAAAACTCAATTATAACCTACCCCACCGATGGATAGTGACGAAATACGCTATTTGCTGGGAAAATGTATTCATTGGAAAAATTACTTTTATGGAGTTTTGTAGCGGACAATTTCGCAAAGCTAACAAAAGAAGGTTTTATTATAATTAATGCCTCACCAGCGCAATATGAAGGAAGTCATTGGATGGTTTATTTGGCTGACCCGCCGCTTGGAATGTTTATTTGGCTGACCCGCTTGGAATCCCGATACAAAACTACAAAATATTGTATTCCCGTCTGATACAGTTTTACAATGAAGTAACTCAAGTACTCAAATTTGAGCCAGTTCAAAATCAAAACTCTGTGTACTTTTTTTTTGCATTTCTATTGTGCATGTGATGTTTGGTTACGAATGTCCTTTATTGTTGAATATGAACGATAATGATTTACTACGCTTTGCTAATCATATGCTCTAACATTTTTAATTAAATTTTTTTGCTCAAATCTTTCTTCAAAAACAACAAAGACAAGAATTATTAATTAGAAGATTTCGATTCCACATTAAAATTTATCAAAATCAAAGTATTGTCAACATGCAAACTACCATAGCCACTATTTCAAGTACTTATGTCAAGTACTTTGGAAAGCTCACCATACAGACCACAATTATATATACTATAGATTCTATCAATCGTACAAGTAGGCAAAAAGTCAGTTTGAGTTTGAACACTATTGGTAAAAACACAATCAACGTTAGGTAGTTTTCTCTTAGAGTTTGCAAAGTCAATTGTTGTTGCTTGTTGTAGTTCAACGCTTCGTCAATTTTGTTCGTTATTTCTCCACGAAAAATTGTATTTGTTAAGTTAGTTTTAATAAGTGGTTTGAAACAGGTGAAGAGACAATGTATATTGAATGGTTTGGATGCTGTAGACTTGAAAGAATCAGGAAGTTGATCAATGTGGGCGATAACATGATAATGAAATTCAGGTACTTTACAAAAAATTGTCATTCATATGCAAGCAGTAGGCAAAGTTCTTAGTTACTGTATGGTCAAATATAGGCTCACTTTGACATATAAAATAACGATATTGTTTGGCAAACTGACAAAAATATTCCGGCGTGCGCTCAACCATTGCCTTCACCATTTTGGTATTTAATTCTTTCTCACTTTCACTTGCTTTGTTTGTAGTTTTTTGTCGTGATTTTTTTGCTCTTCGACCTTCGCACTGAGGTCTTTCTTCGAGATCAATTTCACAACCAGATCGTTGTCTTCGTTTACTTTTCTTTGTAGTTCCTCGAGACGATAGATCTTGAATCGTTTTTATTTTCTGTCCGAGAAGATCGAATTCAGCAGCTGAGAGAGTTATTCTTTGTTTAAAACGCAATTCCTCGAAATCTTTTTTGAAGAGTCGTAGTGTAATATATGTTCCCGTTGTGTCGTATGTTTTCACTGCAGCAACAACAATTCGTTTGTTAGAGCACGAATTTTCGTGGTGAAGGTCGCTATTATCCTGAACGAAAAAATTTTCAGTCATAACTTTGTTTCCGTTGTGGACAAGAAATACACTCTTAATTGTATCAACGCGCTTTAAGGTAAAAATAGGAAATGCGGCATGCGTTGAATTGAACCGTAAAAAAATGCAATACCAATAAAACCAATTAAGAGCACTTTTCCTCACATTGGCTCTACATGGTCGATTGCATAGATATGCTAGAATTAGAACTCAAACTTAACCTACTTTTATGATTGCCACACCCAAGTTCTGTCTACCATGTAGTGCAATCATACATGAACACTTCGAAGAAGTCTTCAGAGAAACATAGATGGGTTAATCGCAGGCAAGATTGTTAAAATCATGCCTTTTTTTGTTCTTAATCTCTCACACTTGTTTATCCACAATTTCAACACAAAAAACAAAAATGACTTTGTACACCGAATACTTTACAATTGGACGTCAGCCATTTTAGCCGACTGTTCTCTTATAACATTTGCTTTGCAAAATAGTATTAGTTTTAACTAAAAACATTAAAAGTAACAAGAAAAACATATATTCCGGCACCCAGTTAACCACAATTATTGTTTTCGTCAAGCTCTTAAATGAAAAAATTTATTGTAAATTGCATTTCAACTAAGAAACAACACTTTATTCTATTTTCATGGCCCAAGAAATATCAATTTCACTTTTTTGTCAAAAAAACGCGGAAAAATGACAAAAAATAACAAAAAGTAACCTGCCAACACACCCAATTACTCACCATTAATTTTTCGAGCAAATTTTCACCTTATAAAACTTTGTTGCCCACTCTATTATAACCAGCATAAAACTCTTTATTCTACATTCTTACCTCAAAAACTACTATTTTTGCACATTTTTGGCCTTTTTTATCAAAAAATGTAGGTACAAGTTATCACTGAATAAAATTTTGAAAAAACTCGTTACTTAACAGTATTTCTCCTACCATATTTTAACAGTTTTTAAAATGTATAAAAATGCTTATTGGCGGCGAAAAACATTTTTTTTTAAAAACTTTTTACCACTGAAAAACAGCAATTTTTGCACTTCTTTTCAAAAATTTGTCTATTTTTGGCGCAAAATGACTTCAAAAATATACCTTAAGCGCTCCATTCGAACTATTTTCAGCCGGTATTTTTACTAAAATTCAATTGGCCCCATATCAAGCATTTACCGACAAAGTAATGAAGCCAAAAAATCACTTTTTAGCCAATTTTTAGACAATTTTTAAACCACATTATCTTCTGTCAATTTTGACGATATTTTGTCCGCCATTCATTCTCATGCGCTACCTTTAGTTCGAATCTCTACTTGAAACTTCTCTCCATGCTTGAAATTCAACAAACTTCCAATTTCAATACTTCGCGCTTGCTTGTTTTACAAGTTTCACTCATTCTCCGCACCAACTTTTTTCCAAATTTTTTTTACAATTTCCACCACTCTCACAACACTAAATTCACAAAAAATTAAAATTACAAGTCTTTGCCAACCACGAGAAACAAAATTTGCAAAAAATTTTACAAGTTTTTGACAAGGGCACCTAAAAATGGTCATGCCGGTATTGTAACGGGGGGACATGTCCCCCCGTTAAAATACCGGCATTTTGACTACTACTTAGGTAGTTTTGAGATTTTTTGATCTTACCCAATTCACCCCTACATATCGAAACTACATACCCCTCGCCTACCTACATGCACCCCCTCCCCCGCCTAAAACCTCCTCTGGCTCCCCTTCTCTCACCAGCAATTATGGAAATATTGTTGGTGAGCTGCGCAATTTTGTAACTCTTTAACAATTTAGTTCTCCGGATTATGTTGGTAACTGGTCATTGCGTTGAATTTGCCCATACCATTTTAAATTTGAGAGTTTGTGCCTAGGTGTGACAAACACCTGAGTCACAAAATCTTAAATGTTAATTGGTACGGGCAAATGCAACGCAATGACCAGCTACAAACAAAAGCAAGAAAACTAAATCAAAGCACTTTTCTATACTAAAACGACTTCGTTCAGAGTCCTTGTTTCAGAACTAGGTTGCAAGCAATAGTTTAAAAATTTTCAGATGTTTTTGCAGTAATTTCTAACTAATGGGCAAATTTTCGAGTTCTCGCTAAGTTCTGTCTCAAGAAACGAAAAGCAGTATCTTTACTTGTTGAAAATCAATTGCATAGCTTGAAAAGTTTTTGGTGACCCATGTTATCTTTTTGGGGAATCCAGCACTTTTGTCTCAAACCTCGGAATCCAGCCTTCACATTTTCTGATTCTGAATATTTTTTTGCAAAAAAACTTTTGTAAATTTTTAGTACAACTTGCCTTCTCCTGCATGAAAAAATTGTATGGTGTTGTGTAGAATAAGACGGTATTTCTTTCCTCAATGATAGAGTTCTTGTGTCAAAAGAAATGTTTTTTCAACTTCCCTCTTAAAATGCTTTTTGCAAACTTCGCTCGTTTTAGGAGTTGAGCGTGATTTGTCTTTTGCAAATACTCTAAGCTGGTTTATAAAAAAGAGCTGACATTAGCTATTCGTTTGGTGATTTTCATTTTGTTTCCGGTTCAAAATTCATAAAACAGAAAATCTTATTCGACCTCTCTAATTCTGATAAAAATTTATCTGATTTTGCTTTGTTTGAGAAATCATTATCAACTTCTGTTATACGAAAAAAAAATTGGTTTCAAAACATGAATTTTATAGCTAGTGTTTTTCAACAAAACACTGGTGTTATATTAAACCGAGATTGTATTTCAAATGGAAAGGCTTATGTTGGGTTATTTGACGCCATGCAACTGCCGTCAAAACCAGTTCTTTCGATTTCTGCTATTTGTTGTGAAATTCCTCTCCTTGAAAACCAAATGCAGCTTTTTGAGGCAAACATAGAAGCTCAATTTAACAATTCGTTTTGTTTTTCTGAATTATTTCGAACACCTGAGTCACAAAATCTCAAATTTTAATTGATACGGGAAAATGCAACGCAATGACCAGCTACAAACAAACGCAAGAAAACTAAATTGACAAACTTTTTTATACCAAAACGACCTTGTTCAAAGTCCATGTGTCAAATTTGAGTTGCAAGCAATGTTTTACAAATTTTCGTTTGTTTTCGTAATAATTTATAACAAATAGACAAATTTTCGAGTTCTCTGTAGATTTTTGTCTCAAGAAACAAAAAGCAGCATCTTTACCTAATGAAAATCAAATGCATAGCTTGAAAAGTTTTTGGTGCCCCACGTTATCGTTTTTGGGGAAAAATACATTTTTGTCTCAAACCTCAAAATCCAGTCGTTACATTTTCTGATTCTGAAAATTTTCTGCAAAAAACTTTTATGAATTTTCAGTACAACATGCCTTCTCCTTCGTAAAAAAATGTTCGGTTTTGTGTAGATAAAAAACGGTATTGGTTTCGGGAATGGTTGAGTTCGTTTGTCAAAACTAAGGTTTTTTCAACTTTCTGCTTCTCAATGCTTTTTGCATGCTTCACTTATTTCAGAACCTGAGCGTGATTTTTCTTTTGCCAACAAGTTTAGCCAGTTTACAAAAAAAGCTACTCTTAGCTATTCGTTTGGTGACTATTGTTTTGCTTCCGGTTCAAAATTCATAAAACAGAAAATCTTATGCGACCTCTCTATTTCTGATAAGAATTTATCTGATTTTTTTGTTTTAGAAATCATTATCAACTTCTGTTATACGAAAAAAAAATAGTTTCAGGACATGAATTTTTATAGCTAGTGTTTTTCAACAAAACACTGGTGTTATATTAAACCGAGATCGTATTTCAAATGGAAAGGCTCAGGTTGGATTAATTGACGCCATGCAACTGCCGTCAAAACCAGTTCTTTTGATTTCTGCTATTTGTTGTGAAATTCCTCTCCTTGAAAACCAAATGCAGCTTTTTGAGGCATACATAGAAGCTCAATTTAACAATTCGTTTTGTTTTTCTGAAATATTTCGAACACCTGAATCACAAAATCTCAAATTTTAATTGATACGGGAAAATGCAACGCAATGACCAGCTACAAACAAACGCAAGAAAACTAAATTGAAAAACTTTTTTATACCAAAACGACCTTGTTCAAAGTCCATGTGTCAAAATTGAGTTGAAAGCAATGTTTTACAAATTTTCGTATTTTTTCGTAATACTTTATAACAAATAGACAAATTTTCGAGTTCTCTGTAGATTTTTGTCTCAAGAAACAAAAAGCAGCATCTTTACCTAATTAAAATCAAATGCATAGCATGAAAAGTTTTTGGTGCCCCACGTTATCGTTTTTGGGGAAAAAATGCATTTTTGTCCCAAACTTCAAAATCCAGTCGTTACATTTTCTGATTCTGAAAATTTTCTGCAAAAAACTTTTATGAATTTTCAGTACAACATGCCTTCTCCTTCGTAAAAAAATTGTTCGGTTTTGTGTAGATAAAAAACGGTTTTTGTTTCGGGAATGGTTGAGTTCGTTTGTCAAAACTAAGGTTTTTTCAACTTTCTGCTTCTCAATGCTTTTTGCAAGCTTCACTTATTTCAAAACCTGAGCGTGATTTTTCTTTTGCCGACAAATTTAGCCGGTTTACAAAAAAAAGCTACTCTTAGCTATTCATTTGGTGATTATTATTTTGCTTCCGGTTCAAAATTCATAAAACAGGAAATCTTATTCGACCTCTCTATTTCTGATAAGAATTTATCTGATTTTTTTGTTTTAGAAACCATTATCAACTTCTGTTATACGAAAAAAATAGTTTCAGGACATGAATTTTTTATAGCTAGTGTTTTTCAACGAAACACATGTGTTATATTAAACCGAGATCGTATTTCAAATGGAAAGGCTCATGTTGGATTATTTGACGCCATGCAACTGCCGTCAAAACCAGTTCTTTCGATTTCTGCTATTTGTTGTGAAATTCCTCTCCTTGAAAATCAAATGCAGCTTTTTGAGGCATACATAGAAGCTCAATTTAACGATTCGTTTTGTTTTTCTGAAATATTTCGAACACCTGAGTCACAAAATCTCAAATTTTAATTGATACGGGAAAATGCAACGCAATGACCAGCTACAAACAAACGCAAGAAAACTAAATTGAAAAACTTTATACCAAAACGACCTCGTTCAAAGTCCATGTGTCAAAATTGAGTTGAAAGCAATGTTTTACAAATTTTCGTATGTTTTCGTAATACTTTATAACAAATAGACAAATTTTCGAGTTCTCTGTAGATTTTTGTCTCAAGAAACAAAAAGCAGCATCTTTACCTAATGAAAATCAAATGCATAGCTTGAAAAGTTTTTGGTGCCCCACGTTATCGTTTTTGGGGAAAAAATGCATTTTTGTCTCAAACCTCAGAATCCAGTCGTTACATTTTCTGATTCTGAAAATTTTCTGCAAAAAAACTTTTATGAATTTTTAGTACAACATGCCTTCTCCTTCGTAAAAAAATTGTTCGGTTTTGTGTAGATAAAAAACGCTATTTGTTTCGGGAATGGTTGAGTTCGTTTATCAAAACTAAGGTTTTTTCAACTTTCTGCTTCTCACAATGCTTTTTGCAAGCTTCACTTATTTCAAGCCCTGAGCGTGATTTTTCTTTTGCCAACAAATTTAGCCGGTTTACAAAAAAAAGCTACTCTTAGCTATTCGTTTGGTGATTATTTTGCTTCCGGTTCAAAATTCATAAAACAGAAAATCTTATTCGGCCTCTCTATTTCTGATATGGATTTACATGATATTCTTTGTTTTAGAATTCATTATCAACTTCTGTTATACGAAAAAAATAGTTTCAGGACATGAATTTTTTATAGCTAGTGTTTTTCAACAAAACACTGGTGTTATATTAAACCGAGATCGTATTTCAAATGGAAAGGCTTATGTTGCATTATTTGACGCCATGCAACTGCCGTCAAAACCAGTTCTTTTGATTTCTGCTATTTGTTGTGAAATTCCTCTCCTTGAAAACCAAATGCAGCTTTTTGAGGCATACATAGAAGCTCAATTTAACAATTCGTTTTGTTTTTCTGAAATATTTCGAACACCTGAGACACAAAATCTCAAATTTTAATTGATACGGGAAAATGCAACGCAATGACCAGCTACAAACAAACGCAAGAAAACTAAATTGAAAAACTTTTTTATAGCAAAACGACCTTGTTCAAAGTCCATGTGTCAAAATTGAGTTGCAAGTAATGTTTTACAAATTTTCGTATGTTTTCGTAATAATTTATAACAAATAGACAAATTTTCGAGTTCTCTGTAAATTTTTGTCTCAAGAAACAAAAAGCAGCATCTTTACCTAATGAAAATCAAATGCATAGCTTGAAAAGTTTTTGGTGACCCACGTTATCATTTTTGGGGGAAAAAATGCATTTTTGTCTCAAAACCTCAGAATCCAGTCGTTACATTTTCTGATTCTGAAAATTTTCTGCAAAAAACTTTTATGAATTTTTAGTACAACATGCCTTCTCCTTCGTAAAAAAATTGTTCGGTTTTGTGTAGATAAAAAACGCTATTTGTTTCGGGAATGGTTGAGTTCGTTTGTCAAAACTAAGGTTTTTTCAACTTTCTGCTTCTCACAATGCTTTTTGCAAGCTTCACTTATTTCAAGCCCTGAGCGTGATTTTTCTTTTGCCAACAAATTTAGCCGGTTTACAAAAAGCTACTCTTAGCTATTCATTTGGTGATTATTATTTTGCTTCCGGTTCAAAATTCATAAAACAGGAAATCTTATTCGACCTCTTTATTTCTGATAAGAATTTATCTGATTTTTTTGTTTTAGAAATCATTATCAACTTCTTTTATACGAAAAAAATAGTTTCAGGACATGAATTTTTTATAGCTAGTGTTTTTCAACGAAACACATGTGTTATATTAAACCGAGATCGTATTTCAAATGGAAAGGCTCATGTTGGATTATTTGACGCCATGCAACTGCCGTCAAAACCAGTTCTTTCGATTTCTGCTATTTGTTGTGAAATTCCTCTCCTTGAAAACCAAATGCAGTTTTTTGAGGCATACATAGAAGCTCAATTTAACAATTCGTTTTGTTTTTCTGAAATATTTCGAACACCTGAGTCACAAAATCTCAAATTTTAATTGATACGGGAAAATGCAACGCAATGACCAGCTACAAACAAACGCAAGAAAACTAAATTGAAAAACTTTATACCAAAACGACCTCGTTCAAAGTCCAGGTGTCAAAATTGAGTTGAAAGCAATGTTTTACAAATTTTCGTATGTTTTCGTAATAGTTTATAACAAATAGACAAATTTTCGAGTTCTCTGTAGATTTTTGTCTCAAGAAACAAAAAGCAGCATCTTTACCTAATGAAAATCAAATGCATAGCTTGAAAAGTTTTTGGTGCCCCACGTTATCGTTTTTGAGGAAAAAATACATTTTTGTCTCAAACCTCAGAATCCAGTCGTTACATTTTCTGATTCTGAAAATTTTCTGCAAAAAAACTTTTATGAATTTTTAGTACAACATGCCTTCTCCTTCGTAAAAAAATTGTTCGGTTTTGTGTAGATAAAAAACGTTATTTGTTTCGGGAATGGTTGAGTTCGTTTATCAAAACTAAGGTTTTTTCAACTTTCTGCTTCTCACAATGCTTTTTGCAAGCTTCACTTATTTCAAGCCCTGAGCGTGATTTTTCTTTTGCCAACAAATTTAGCCGGTTTACAAAAAAAAGCTACTCTTAGCTATTCGTTTGGTGATTATTTTGCTTCCGGTTCAAAATTCATAAAACAGAAAATCTTATTCGACCTCTCTATTTCTGATAAGGATTCACCTGATATTCTTTGTTTTAGAAATCATTATCAACTTCTGTTATACGAAAAAAATAGTTTCAAAACATGAATTTTTTATAGCTAGTGTTTTTCAACAAAACACTGGTGTTATATTAAACCGAGATCGTATTTCAAATGGAAAGGCTTATGTTGGATTATTTGACGCCATGCAACTGCCGTCAAAACCAGTTCTTTTGATTTCTGCTATTTGTTGTGAAATTCCTCTCCTTGAAAACCAAATGCAGCTTTTTGAGGCATACATAGAAGCTCAATTTAACAATTCGTTTTGTTTTTCTGAAATATTTCGAACACCTGAGACACAAAATCTCAAATTTTAATTGATACGGGAAAATGCAACGCAATGACCAGCTACAAACAAACGCAAGGAAACTAAATTGAAAAACTTTTTTATAGCAAAACGACCTTGTTCAAAGTCCATGTGTCAAAATTGAGTTGCAAGTAATGTTTTACAAATTTTCGTATGTTTTCGTAATAATTTATAACAAATAGACAAATTTTCGAGTTCTCTGTAAATTTTTGTCTCAAGAAACAAAAAGCAGCATCTTTACCTAATGAAAATCAAATGCATAGCTTGAAAAGTTTTTGGTGACCCACGTTATCATTTTTGGGGGAAAAAAATGCATTTTTGTCTCAAAACCTCAGAATCCAGTCGTTACATTTTCTGATTCTGAAAATTTTCTGCAAAAAACTTTTATGAATTTTTAGTACAACATGCCTTCTCCTTCGTAAAAAAATTGTTCGGTTTTGTGTAGATAAAAAACGCTATTTGTTTCGGGAATGGTTGAGTTCGTTTGTCAAAACTAAGGTTTTTTCAACTTTCTGCTTCTCACAATGCTTTTTGCAAGCTTCACTTATTTCAAGCCCTGAGCGTGATTTTTCTTTTGCCAACAAATTTAGCCGGTTTACAAAAAAAGGCTACTCTTAGCTATTCGTTTGGTGATTATTTTGCTTCCGGTTCAAAATTCATAAAACAGAAAATCTTATTCGACCTCTCTAATTCTGATAAGAATTTATCTGATTTTCTTTGTTTTAGAAATCATTATCAACTTCTGTTATACGAAAAAAATAGTTTCAAAACATGAATTTTTTATAGCTAGTGTTTTTCAACAAAACACTGGTGTTATATTAAACCGAGATCGTATTTCAAATGTAAAGGCTCATGTTGGATTATTTGACGCCATGCAACTGCCGTCAGAGCCAGTTCTTTTGATTTCTGCTATCTGTTGTGAAATTCCTCTCCTTGAAAACCAAACGCAGCTTTTTGTGGCATACATAGAAATTCAATTTAACAATTTGTTTTGTTTTACTGAATTAATATTGTCAGAAATTGGAAACGTGTTCAAATCGATTTGTGGATTTATTTCGCGAATTTATTTAAACACCAAACCAATGACCAGATCTTTGCTTGTAAAGGCCTCTAAACTGTTGCTGTATAGTAACAAAAGACCTAGACACACTCAAAAAACTTCTTTTATTGCGGTGGGTTGCTATTTTTTGCGATTTTCTGCTTCACGAAAATTGTACGCAACTTAAGTAATAATTGCAACTGTGAAAACTTCTAGGCTAGGAGGATTATTTAGCATAATCATACCGCCGTGAGCTGTATTGTAATGTATTATCACAGTCGAGTGTGACATATATCAAATTATGTAAAAAAACGTTGAAACTTGCCTGTAAAACGATTTTTTTTTTCTGATCTTACTATTGAACCGAAAGACCAAAGGCATATTTTCCGCATTATTGGGCACTTGCCTTCGAAGTTTTGGCACATTTTGGGATTGGGAAGAATATCAAGTAACTGTTTCGGAGTAGCGGAGGAATCAGTATCTCCTCCTCAACATCTTGCTGTACATCTACATTTTAGCTTTCTTGCCTTGAGCAACAATGCTTTCTGTGGCTACTAGTCACCTTTTGCAACTAAAATTATTAGGTGATACCACAATTGCAGCCAAGAGTGGAACACTGTGGTCGATTTGAAGTTATGGATAAGGGAGAGCTCGTCTTTCAGTGGCGTCTTGCATGTCAAACGTGCTAAGCGTTGCAGCAACTATTTTGAGCTGTCGAACTCGAAGCTTTTTTTTTACCTGCTTTTGTTTCATTGTTTTCTGGATTTATTCTCTAAACAAATTTAGAGAGAGAGAGAACACTATTATTGTATAGGGATAGTTGTCGCTTAATATACAATAAGTGTAAATGATTTATGTAGAAAAACAAATAGTTTTAATTGAAGTCCAACTGGTCACAGGTCATTTGAAGCGAAGTCACGCCATGTGTGCTAGCTTGTTGGATAGGAACTACTGTTGTCTCGTCTATCAAAATTTTTTTCAATCGACTTTTGAATACTTTTAAACGCAGTACAATGGTAGTGAGTTCCACTTCAACGGTACATGATTAAATAACGATTTAGAAAAGGATGAAACGGATGGAATATTCCCAACAAAAATTATTTGGTTAGTGTGCTTGTTAATCCTACCTATAACTTGCCATAGTTAATTTGAACTGTTGTTGAAAAGCTCTTTTCATATTTCTAATGTATTGGAAGTAGTACGTTAAATTTTTCAACCCGATCAGCTGTCTTATACCGATTACATTTTTACGTTTTCTTAGTTCATTTGACGAATTGACACTAGAACGAAAAATCAAAGCCCAATTAATCAGTTTCTCCGAAGAAAGCACCAAAGTTGAACTGATTCGAAAGACATAAAGCAGAGTACTCTAAATGACTAATGACAACTGCGTGAAAAAGCATGAGTAATACTGTGGTGGGAAATCTATGTTGTACAGTTTCAATAGTTTTGATACAAACAGCCACATTTTTCATAACTTTTTTCACTTGTGTTTGAAAACAAAGTTGACTGTCTATTGTAACACCTAAATATTTACACTGTTTTGATTTTTTACTATTGCTTTTCCTAAAACTACAGTCTCAGAATCGTTGAGCCTGTTATCATTTTACGTTGAGCCTGTTATTATTTACACTGAAAAAGCATCAATTGTAAGCTATTTTATATTGAAAACAAATTACCCGTGGCAGCACTTTAAATGGTATTACAAACCTCTAACGATATCACCTTCTCAACTCTGTGTTATACCATTGCAGTCCAAGAAGTTATTTGCAAAAAGGAATTTTCAAAGTTATATTTTTCATATTTCTACAAAGCACACTAAAACAAGTTGTTCACACATCAATTAAAACTACAGATATTTCATGTCCTGATTACAATTGAGAATACAAAATGCGTCGTATAAAAACAGCACAAGAGAGGAAAAAATAGCAACTGACATTTGAGTCAACATAAAGCACCTGCATTTATACAGAATAGCAACCTACTTTTTTGCCACAAAGTGGCTCTTAATTTCATTGCCACCTAAGAGTGACTACATAAAGTCACTTATCTTGAGTTCCATAAACTTTCAATATCTTTAAAATTTGGTCGCAGTTTGTAATCTACTTCTGCACATAACTGAAAGAGTTGATAAACTTCTTGGGAATTCAGGAAAGTCTCCTCAGGCAACGTTGGTTGCGTTCCAATCAGTTCTTCCAAATACTCGTCGTAACTACCTTCTTCGCAAAATTCTATTTCTTTTACTTTTGCTAGCGCTTCGTCATGATAAGGCGGTTTCAAAGCTATCATTTCGTACAAAAGAAGTCCAAAAGCCCAAACATCACATCGATCTGTAATCGCCATTTCGTCAATGGAACAATTCTCCCTACATCTAACTTCAACCGGTTGGTAAAGGTCACTGCCTACGTAAACCTCATTAAAATTCTTTCTTATAAGAAATTGATGATCAGTAGACGAGTCGGAAACCATAAATAGGCTAACTCCAAAGTCACAAAGCTTTGCTATATTTTTCTGCTGATCATAAAGAACATTGTCGGTTTTTACGTCACCGTGAAGTATATTTTTATCGAAATGCAAATACTTTAAAGCACTTATAATATCTGTAATTATTTGTTCGCTGTTGTCTACAAAATTAGTTACATCATGCGACGATATACTCTGCAAATACTTTGAAAGGACTTCACCGCCAAACTCAAGATTAAGCGAACTGTTCGACTCTTGAATACCATGAACTATTTTAAGCTTGATGATGTTGTTATGATCCAACTCTCGCAAGATTTCTGATTCTTTTTCTAGTCGTTCTTTTACAACTGGACCCATTCGCCCTGCGTTTCTGTTCAGCTGTTTTAAAGCCCATGGTGATGAATGGTTACGACCCTCAGGAGTGAACCTAATGCACCTGAACACTTTTACTCCTGTCCCATTGGCTATTTTATTCAACACAGGCGATCCAAATTGTTGAGAAAAATTTCCACCTTGTATTGAAGATATCCGATCACTCATGTCAACATAATCCACCTGAAGATGACTGAATCGTTTTTATTCAGCAAATGATGTGCGCCACTTCAAGAACATCTGCTTTCAAAATGTCGACAAATCAAATATAACCCACGACTCGGAAAACTCGCTCCAAAACGTTTTTAGCCTCCCCTTATTATGATAGGATTAATCTATGAAGATGACTGAATCGTGTGTGAGCAGCAAGAAGACTGAAATGTGAGCAGCAAAAGTAATATCATCTGCCATTGGTATCAAAAAACAACTGACACTGGAATAATACTGAATCTTCGCAGCTGTGCACCGCTTCAGCATAAGAAAAATGTGATCCACGGGACGGTTCATAGGATTTTTAATGCAACCTCTAATTGGTTCGCTTTCGATCAGGCTCTTGAAAAGAACAAAACTTGCTGGACCAAAAATCAATATCCAGAGGAATGGTCTTCAAAAATTTTGAACCAGACTAGAGAAGATAATATGTGGCGGTAAAGACCAATTGAGAACAACACCAAAAGAGCATCAAAAAAGCAAGACGATCTTATGATAAGCCAACTATTTTTCTACAATACAGAGGCAACCTTAATCAAAACTTTGCAAGCAAATTGAAGAAACTGAGCAAATTGCAAGTGGTTTTTACAACGCGGAAATTAAGAGAATGCCTCCCCACCCTGAAATCATCTTTCGATAGAGACATGAAATCCCACGTGGTATATGAGATTAAATGGAAACGACGGGGATCCATCTAAGTTGGGCAAACAAGCAGGCATGTTACCACAAGGATATCGGAACAACAAAAGAAGGATTAACAGTTAGGTCAACATCTGGTTGAATGTAGTGGCGCCACGAATGACTTTGAATGGAAAATTCTGGACGCATGACGGACAGTAGAAAAACTAATGATTATCGAAGCTATATACATCAGCAAGCTGAAGCCGGCACTAAACACACGCGATGCATATAGGGGGCGGGAACTCATGTTAAAATATTAGTTCAAATTATAATTTTGACTAGATGAGGATACATAGGGCAAAAAACATTTTGTGCATAAAAAACGAAATTTGCAGAACCTCCACAAGAGGGATACTTAACTTTAGGGCAAACTCGGAATACCCCTAAAAATTCAAGAACATGGCCAATATCGAAAAAGCCGGAATAGGAATGTTTTTAAATAAATTGATAATAGATGTAAATTTGAGTTGTACATAGGCTAAATATAAGGAAAAATTTTCGATTGAGTTTTTTAGAATAGTTCCTCGAATTGTTTCAAGTGTGGTCTCAGACAAATGTAAATACATATTCATTTTTTCTTTTAACAATTTGTAAAACAGTTTTAACCTGACGATGAACGTAATGTACAAAAACTTTTGTTTTAAATATCGAAGTAGTTTTAATTTGACAAATCAGTTTCTTTTACTTTAACCTATGTAGTTTAATTGAAAAAAGTATACACCAATAACCAACTATTATAAGAATTACCAAAAAACAGCATAGCTGATGCGATGAACGTGTTAAATAGTTCTCGAATCATTCCGAGGGAAAGGAGTCGAGTGCGAATAATGCAAAAACTGGTTTCAAGCAAAATGCCAAGCTATCACTGACACTGAGTATAAGAACAAGCAGGAAATTGTACGGATATATTCCTTTTGTGCAGGGAAAGGTAAGACAGAGGACACTCAGGAATTGAAATTATTCAAGAAATATGTGGATGACAGTTTTCACTGTCAACCGGAACCATCTAGATTACCTTGAGTATGCCAATTCTCTTCACAATAACTTATAATTCACTCTTGAGTCACAGAATGGTAGTGGGGACCTGTCATTTCTAGATCTAAATATAAACGAAGATAGAAAAATTAGCAGTCAATGGTATCAAAAGGCGACCGATACCGGCATCATCCTTAATTTCCGTAGCTGTGCACCGTTACAACATTAAAAAATGCAATTCAAGGGACTGTGCATAGGATTTTTAATTTAACCAGTGAATGGCAACCTTTTGATGTAGCTCATATGAAGAATCAGGAGATCTGGACTCAAAATCAGTATCCAACGGAAAACCTGATCCGATTAACCATAGATCAAAGTCAAGTTAACATTTTGAAACAATTAGACGTAAACAAATCCATGGGTCACGACAATATTGGAAATCTAAAACTTAAATCATGCCATGAAACAGTCAGTGAATCACTCACCTTAATCTTCCAAACATGCCTGAACAAAAGTACTTTCCCTGACACCAGGAAGACCTGCCAAGTAGCGCCGATCTTGAAAGAGGGCAACAAAGCAAACGAAAGCTGCTACAGACCTATAAGTTTTGTTGTTCGAAGGTGCTCAAAAAAGCTACCTTCGACGCCATCTGTAACCACATCAAAAGACACAACACAAAAGCCAGTTTGAATTCTGAAAACAAAGCTCATAGAGTGTTCATCTTCTGTTGATTCACGACCACATCTACGACCACAATGACAAGCTAGACACAGACCAACTGGCAGTTTTTTATCTCGATTTTGCCAATATTTTTGCACTCTTCCCTAGAATACTTTGCTACAGAAATTTTGAAATTCAGGAATTTGAGGAAAACTTCTCTCGACAATCTAATCAATCTTGACAAACAGACAGCAATATCTTCCCATTGAAGATAGGAGATTGTTACTGAAACCAGTAACAAGCGGTGTCCTGCAAGGATGCATCCTAAGCCTCCTACTGTTCTTGCTTTTCATTAACGATATCCCTGAATCACTAGATGAGGTCAGTGGCTACGGCTACGCAGATGTTTTCAGAGCCATTGTACTAACGCAAGAATCATTTGGACAACGTAGCATATAGGATCAAAAACTGTTTAACCTGAAACAAAATGCTGCCAAATTTCAAAAATTCAGCACTTCTCAGTCTTAAAAGCAACCTGCAAGCTAACCTGATGAATGACTTCTCGCCAGTCTTGAGTCAAAGCGATTTAGTGGTGATAGTGAACGCTAACCTCTCTTGGTAGGAAAACTGCACCCTCCGGGAAGGCAAAGCGATGAATGCCCGGTCTCAGATCGAGCGAAATCTCTCACAGAATTGCTCAATATACACAAAACTAAAGGCCTATACCGCTTACGTAGTGCCCATGGTAATCTATGCTTCTCAGACACAGATGCCAAACAAAGTAAACTCTGAGCAGCTAGAAAGACTCCAAACGCTGACCACTCGTTGGATTCTCGGGCCTGACAAAGGCTACTACGAGAGATAAATACATCTAAAACTGCTGCCGCTCAGTCTCTTCATTGAGCTGCACAATGTTCTAATGCTGCTAGCAATACTACAGAACAAACATGAACCGGATTTTAACAGAAAAGCAAAGAATTGTAAATTATGATGGCAAGCATCACGGATTTAGGACTTGACGGGATACGTCAAGAAATGTTTGTTCATGACGGGATTCATCAAGCAGGTAAACTTGTTTGCTGTTAGCTTAACTAACAGAGACCCATGGGTAAGAATAACCATGAAAAATTCCCAAACTGGTTACAAAAATGGTAAAAATAAACCAAGATAAATAAACCATTGACATGAACACAATCAACGACCATAAATCAAATGTCAACTCATTTATTCAGTTGTCTTTCTCCAAGCAATATAATTTCTTCTTATTTAATTATTCATCTCTGTAACAAAACACTTGTCATAAATTTATTATTCAAAACTCTGTAACTTTGAACTCTCTAACATTTGTTCAACATTTCTAAATCTAATGTTAAATAAAAACTTTGACATTAAACATTTTTAGCTCACATCTGAGACTTTAAGTAATTTAGAAACCCCCAAACACAACCGTATCAGCATTACATAAACAGTATGATAAATGAAAATCAATGCAAATGGTTAAATGCTAGGGGTAAGCTCACGACATCTATGTGTGGCCAGGAAATCAAAACAACTGATTCCCAAAAAAAACTTGGTTTAATAATTACATCAAATCTCCCATAACAAGGCAATTGCAACCAAAGAATGCAAAAAGTGCTATTTTCCGAAAAAAACGAAAGTTTTTTTCCACTGGTCAGCCATCAGCTCAACGTCAAACCAACTGAACTGCTATACTGGTTATTTTGTTCCAATACAGACATACTGCTTACAAGCATGGTTGCTAATCCGCACAAAATTGACAAGGTGCAATTCATGGCCACTGAATGGATTCTATGAAATTCACTTGAAAAATACAAAGACCGTCTCATTAGCCTGAAACTCCTCCCACTCTTTGAAAAATGGAAATATCCGAGCAGTCCAATCGATGAAAAAATCTTCCTCCGAACGAAAACAATTAATGTTGTACATAGAGATTTTCGAAAATTTGGACGCAAATTAAACAAAAACACTAACTCAAAAAAAAGCATACGGGCACTTCTTCACAACTCAATTTAGCTTAACAAACAAATGCTCTTGGCGTATAATTTGCAGATGTGACAATTGTAACAATTTGCCAACTGAAACTGGGGCAAAAATTGAAGCCCCGGGAAGCATAGCCTAATTCCCTACTACTACTACGATTACAATTCGCTCAGAAAAATAAACATTCTGCATAGGAAATTGGAATTAACTATATAGAGGGCAGAAAAAAATGGTAATTTATCCTTTTAGACGCGAAAATCAATGTAAATAGCTTTTGAAAATATTATTTTGAGTGGTACCAGAAATCAACAGATACGGTAGTTGTCTTGAATTTCCGTAATTGAGCACCAAAACAACGCAAGAATATATCAGAGAAGGGACTGTTCACCGCATTTTTAGTAGCATCAGAACAGTGCAAAATTTTGACAAAGCTCTGAAGGAAAATGAAATTTTTTGGTTGAAAAATCAATACAAAAAAGTTGGACTTTAGGGTAATCAACAATGCGTTTAAAAGATTATGAACAAAGCTTAACAGAAGAGTAGTGACGAGAGAGTTCAACAGAGGGGAAAAAATGACAAGCGAAAGATGTTAAACCAAAATTTTTCCTGCAGTACCGAGGTAACATCAGCCTGCAATTGAGACAAAAATTGGAAAAATAAACATGCTAAATGACAACCATCGCCACTACGCGAGAACTGCAAATATGCTCACATTCCCTGAGATTTAGTTTTGACAGCAACCTGAAATCTCATATATTCTAAATTCTTAGTTATTGTGTTCCACCTATGTCGGCCAAACTTGTCGACTTTCCACCAGGAGAATCTTAAAGCATCAGCAAATTGATTTGTCATTGGGCCAATATGTTGAGGAACGCGGATGGGCTCTAAGAGCCTTTAACTATAAGAGAGTAGATCAGTGCCTCGACACCGAAAGAATTATGACCATAGAAGCTCTAAAAATTAGTAGACGCAAGCCACAAATGAATACGCGGGACGAGTATAAGAACAGGGAATGAAAACTGAAATAATAACTAAAGAAAGCATTTTCTGCTTAAAATGTTTTCGAATTTTCAAGTGAGCAGCATTAAATCGATCACGATAACGAAAATCTCCCATTCAACACTTATAAACTGAAAAACTCGTATTAACAATTCTAAAACTATTTAAACATTTTAACAAATTTCAAGAAGAAAAACTACTCAAATTTTAGAAAAACTCTACAGCGTAAATAAATAATGCACAGACGTTACTAAAATTATGCATTTTTGCAAAAATTTACAAGCTTTTGCAAAACTTTACAAGCTTTTAGCTCCTGGCTATTGAATTTTTTGCCGAAACGTTCGCGTAGTTTAACAATATCATATCAATTTTCAGCTCTTTTCAGCCAATCAGATTAATTGTTAAAGGACTGTCAATTATAAATTATATATTATTGGTGGAAGCAATAATAACATACTCAAAATTTTGTACAACAGTTTTCTTAAAAAAAATTGTTTTTTGTTTCTCTTTGATTGCGTTTTTTGTCGGTTGAACTTTTAGTTCAAAACGTGTTCGATTCCAGTGACGAGAGACAGCAAAATTGAAAGTTGTTTGTCCAAATGCGATCTTTATAGCTGGAGTTCTAAAGTTGTCAGTGTATTGAATTCTTGTCACTTTGCCGCGAGCGAATTCAGATACCCTAATCTGTAGTTGTTGAACCAGACAATGGCCCATCAGAATTTACAAAAGATTGGGTTTTTGTACTTGCAACCAGTGCAACTGTTTAAAAAAATTCAAATTTGGTGTGCCAGGAGTTTATCAAAATATTAATTTGCATGCAGAGTTCATCAAACATTGTATTTTCTGAAGGAAGACATTCCGCTACCCATTATAAAGCGAATTCCAATAGTCAAGCTTAATGAGAATTAAAACTTTCCTTAACTCAATTATTGAATCTTTGGGAATGGAGTCTCTGATGGAATGAACTTTACGCAAGAAATGGTAAGAACCCGCACAAACTGAACAAACATGCTTCAAAAGAGAGTGTATCCCTTTCAAGAAAACGCAAAATTTCACATTATCCCAAAAATCATAATCTATTGGCATTTAAAAATCAGAGACCATAGGCGCAATTTATGAAAAATCTGCTTTCTTTGTTTAGTTGTAGTTTTCCATCAAAAAAACCATTTTCGTAGCCTGCCCAAATCTTAACCGGAAATTTCTTGATTAATATTGATGTTGTAGACAAAGTAAACAATCATGTCATCAATATCAAAATGATTATTCACCTAGAGATTCTCAAATAAAAGGTGTAAGAATAACAGATATCAATAAAACAGAAGAGGCCCTAAAACAGAATCTTGCGGAACAAGCGTGTCAACTGACTGCTTTTATGAAAAAGTGTCATCGGTTGAGGTTTGTACAATATACCTCTGACTTTTTTTGAAATCTAGCTCCTAAAACAACTGAGAACACAATTCCCGATTCCTAGAATATTTTCAAGAATAAAGAGACATATATCATGATCAATTGTATTGAAAGCATCTGGTAAATCATGGCAAATGTGAAGCGTGCTTTCTCTATGCTACCTTTTGCAAGACATTGGTTACTTTAAGGAATGCTGTTCCAGCAGAAAAGAGCTTCCAAATTCCTATAAGCATCTTGGAATTCGCAAAAAAATTGTTTTCTTCAAGATTATCTCCCAGTTGCCGCAACGCATCTCCTGCCAATGATTTTGAGTCAAAGATTAGACATATCAAAGATTGATATATCACAATAGTTCAACAAGTGTTGAAAATGGCGAATAATCTAACTTTTTGATGTAAGGTATTCAAAATTGAAGATTAGAATTGATATAGCACAATAGTTCAACAAGTAATGAAAATGGAGAATAATCTAACTTTTTGATGTAGGTGTTAAAATTGAAGAAATTACAAAGTTCAACAGCACGGATAGATAATAACGAGGAAAAAATTTTACGAAAAAAAATTTTACATAGGATTCGGTCGAGATCAGATATACTTTTACAGGATTCGGAGACAAGTTCTCTCAAGTCTTTGAAAGTTAGCTGCCAAACAATTCTCGTACTCCCTGCTTTTAATCATTGGTTTTCATAGATGTAGTATACACAATTTATGCAACAATACGTTTAATTTCGCAGTGACGATTTTGTTGCATTTGGAGGCCAGAGCTTGTTTCCTTTCTTATTGTGGCAAATCACGGTTTCATTTGCCTAATAGAAAGTTCGGTAAAGCACACATCTGACGGCTGGACTCATTCTTCAGTGTATTTTCGATATATGTAACACGCTTTTGAGGAAATAAGTTGTTGTGTTAAATTCAAAGAAAGATTTTAAATCACTTTTATTCGTCTTTCGAAAAGTACGCTCTGATTTTATTTTCTTCCACTTCGGATACAATGAATCATTGTCAAAAAACGAACATATTTGAGTCATGAGGGCTTTAGGTTTTAGTGGAAGAAGAGTGTTCAAGATTGTTTCTTCTGCTGCTTGATAAATGTTCCAAGTAATTTCAACATCTGCCGGATGATTTTCCTTTAATCAATTTAGAAGTGCTTCTAAAAAACATCAGGGTATAATTTTTTTTCCAATTTCTGTTCACAGGTTGTTACGTTGACTTAGTTACAGAGGAAATTGTTCAACGAGAAAGAACGTATTGAATGATCTGACGTTGTAGGGAGTGAAATTGTTGTAACCTCAATGCCCAATTTTTTTGTGATAATGACAACTGCAGGACGCCCTCCTTTTGAATGAGTTTCTCTTTCTACGTGTTGAATTAAAAGTAAATCTTCCAAAAAATCGATTTATTTATGAAATTGAGCTATTATTGGTTGTCTTCAAAGAGATATTCAGATCAGCTAGAAGAAGAGTTCTATAATAAAGCAATTTTTTCTCCTTGAAAAAATGGGTGAAGTTCTCGATAGAAATTTTCCTTCAGGAGTTCAATAGAGAGCAATTAATAGTAAAAACTTTCTTTAGCAAAAAGTACCATGAAGCAGCACTCAGAAAATTCAAATTAAATTCCAAAGTTCTCTAATAGAACATCAGATCTGTAAAAAACACAGATTACTCCATCTCTCTTATTGGGTTTTGGGGCACTAAAATAGATAATTAGAAAAGTTGTCATTAGATGCATTACTTTTCATAGATTCCACCCATACTTCAATACCATTACTGTTTAGCTCTCAGATGGCACCTAATTTTTTTTCTTTTTGCGAACAGAATGAGCATTGTGCAACGAAATGAGTTGAGTTATTTCGGGAAACTCGGAGCTTTTTATGTTTGTTAATTTTTGATCAACTCAAGATAGCCACTCAAGTGCAGTATTGTTGTGCAGTAAGTAGATGAAATCTTGGAAATTTTGCGGGCCAATAATGGGGTAATTCATCAAATAGTGATTCACAAACAGAGTGAAAAAAAGAACAAAAGAGTAGCCTTTATAATATGAGCTTTCTCGGGACGGTAGAACTTAGGCTTCCATTCGAGGCAGGTGGGACACTCAGAGCAAGACTGTCGTACTTCGTTCAAAGTAAATGGTAATTTGTGTCGACTGACGTACTCCCACATTCTTGTAATTCCAGGATGGCACAAGCGTCTGTGAAGGTTGTCCACTGTGCCGGAATTATCAATTGACGCAATGCGTGAGAGTGCATCCGCTGCGATGTTCTCTGACCCCTTCTTATACTCGATTCCATATGACAGTGTAGAGAGTTCTAATCGCCACCGTATCAGCTTGTCATTCTTAACCTTGGACTTATTGCGAGAGAAGATAAAAGCAACAGCCTCTTGGTCCGTTTGAATCAAGGTGTGGTAAGTTCTCATGTATGGCATCCACTTAAGGCTACACTCTACAATGGCCAATGCTTCACGTTCCGCTGCTGACTGTTTACGTTCCCCAGAACTGAGAGAGCGCGAAAAGAAAGCAATGGGCTGCGAGTCTTGCGTGAGCGTTCCTCCTATCGCCGTTCCTGAAGCGTCTGTCGTCATAAAGAGCGGCGAACCAGGTTTAGGAACAGCCAAAACCGACTTCGCTATAGCATCTTTCAGTTTCCCTATAGCCTTGACCGCAGACCCTGGAAGAGGCAGAAGGCCTGCATTGAAAGCGTCCAGGAGCGGTCGGACTTTGTCCGAGTAATGCGCAATCCACTTCGCGTTGTAGGCAAAGAATCCAATGAGCCTGTGGAGTTCCTGCTTAGTGGCCGGTAACGGATAGTTCATAAGTGTCTTGAGTCTCTCAGGGTCAGGCCGCTTTGTACCCTTTTCCAGAATATGGCCAAGCAACGAAATTCGATGTACGTTGAACAGACACTTGTCTTTGTTGAGAGTGATTCCGTATTTCTTCACTGTTGATATAAACCTCTCCAGATTACGGTCATGCTCCTCTTGAGTTGCCCCCGAAATAATAACATCATCCAGATAGGCTCGTGTCTTTTCTAGCTTCTCCTTGCGAATGATAGAATCGATCACTCGTTGAAAAACAGGAACTGCGTTAGTTAGCCCAAAAGCAAGTCGAGTGAACTGATACAACGCTCCATTTGCTTCGAAGGCTGTGAATGGACGATCTGATTCCTGAATAGGTACTTGATGATAGGCAGATTTCAGGTCCACGCGAGAGAAATATTTGTCCTGTGCAGCTCCGTCGAGTATTGTCTCCACTTCCGGGAACGGGTATCCATCGGGTTCCGTATAACGATTTATCGTTTCTGAATAGTCTATAACCATACGCGGCTTTGATCCACGTCTAACCACAAATGCTTGGGCCCGCCATGGCGACGACGAAGGCTCTATGATGCCAGCTTCTAGTAGGCGATCGATCTCTTGAGTAAGATATTCTTGGTTCTCTTTACTCGCATAGCGAGATTTAGTTGTGATTGGTTTGGCCCTTTGCTTGGTTATGGTTGAGAAGAGAATCGGTGGTTCAATGTCCAATGCTGGGAACATAGCTGCAGCGTGTGTGCCCTGAGCTGCTTTCGAGAATGAGACGGGGCCACGATCCCCCTTTGTTTCCAGCTGTACCACTGAGTGTTGCCCGAGAAGATCCATGCCGATTATGATATCTGCAAGAAGACTCTTGGCAATTTTAAGAATTATCAATTATCAATTATCGAAGTCGGCAGAGCCTCCAAAAAATAGGAAAACAGAAAACAGTTTTTTCATAGCAAAAAAAAGAATTAAAAAGGCAACGACAGGTTTACAAACTGTTTTCATGGACACAGTGGCGGAGAAAATTGGTTTCAACGCGATGTGAAACATCGTATGTTGCATATACGGTACCTCAGAGGGGAGTCGCTACAATTGGATGTCGAAACAATGATACAATGATCTCTTTGGTTGAGCAACTAATTTAAGAATGCACAGAGCTTACCATAGACATTGTCTACGTCGTTTCAGG
This sequence comes from Convolutriloba macropyga, assembly GCF_964194025.1. Lineage (NCBI taxonomy): Eukaryota > Metazoa > Xenacoelomorpha > Acoela > Convolutidae > Convolutriloba > Convolutriloba macropyga. Next base: position 7,568,856 of record NC_134472.1, read on the forward strand.
CATATATTCATTCAGGACTAAAACCAGATTTTCTTCGGAAAACTAGAAGTCATTTTCTTGGAAACATTTTTTGAGTCCGATTCTCAACAACTCATACCAAACAACACAATCCTAACAACACCAGCCTAATTGTTGTGATAAGCTTATTAAATAGATTAAACATGATTTACGGGGCAGCGGAGCATCTTTCTGATGGTTCCTATTATTATTGGAGCAAGTTCGTTACACCACGCACTACAAACAAGAGAACCTCAACTACACCAAAAAGCAGAGACACTATCAGCAAACGTCTACAGTGACACTGGTATTTGTCTACATCCACTTGCAAGAAACCCAAGGAAATCGCTACAGAACATCATCAAAGATTTCGATTACGGACAAGAATTTATTGTGTGGCACGACGTTATAAACGTCACAACGTTTTACAATGTTTTCCGATATGACGTTGGTTTGTTCGCTACAAGTTTACGCTGAGTATTCAACTTTTTCGTCAAATTGGACGTACTTGGTGTAATCCAAGGTGGTAGAGATTGCCTATGCCTGGTCCTTTTGGGAATCGTTGCTTGTGCTACCTTGTCGAAAAACTCGTACATTTCTTCGCACATGTTGTTTATGTTTGTGTAATACACTGGTTTGAAGTCAAGAGGGGAGTGCATGTAACAATTTTGATAGAAGGCAACGTCCAGTATGTTGTTTTCGCGGGTGTTAAAACCAACACTTTGAAGAAAAAAAGTTGTTTTCAAAGAGTTCTAGCACTTCCTGTTCGTCAGTGTCCTCAATTGAGAAGTTATGCCAGTTTGTGTTCGGAAAGTTAAGATCTCCATAAATTATTGCTGTGCCGTTTTTTGGTAGGGCTGAGAGAAGTGTTCCGAAGTCCTCTTGTGTGTATCTGTTCCCACTTCCTTTCGGGGGTTGTAGAACACAGAAATAAAAAAGCTGAGTTTGTTAATTTCTAGTCTGCAGGTGAGTGAACAGTCGGGGTTGTCAGTACTAAGTTTTTCAGATGCTAGGCTGTTTTTGATGGCAATCATTGCACCTCCGTGAGTGTTGTTTTCCGCATCTTGTTTTCTGTCTGATCTATATATGGTGTAGTTGTCTAAGAGTAGTTCAGATGATGAAATGTTGTCGTTTAACCATGTTTCGCAAGCACAAATAATGTTATAGTCATTAAGAAATACTGCATTAGCAAATTTCGATCTTCTTTCCAGGCTTTCTAGGCTTCTTGTATTGATTGGAAGAATATTGATGAAACCTAGTCACCATCCTTCATGGTTATCTCCTAAATCTTTTTTCTTGCCATCATTGAACAACTCGAGGTTTCGAATTTTCAGTTTATCGCGGGGAACATTTTCCTCAAGTAGTTCTCTTCGTTTTTTAAGACAAATTTTCTTTAATTGCGTCTTCTTTTGACAAGGCTGGTAAAATGAACACACCTTTTTCAGTTAGAGCTGTTCTTTTTTCGTGGGCTTTCGCTAAAACTAATCTGGCATCATGTTCAGTCGGAAGCGTCAGAAGTAGTGTCCGTGGTTTTTTCCTGGTGTTGCTGAATTTACCAAGTCGTTTTAGCTCCGTTATTTGGGTTGTTACTCCTATACCGTTTAACACATCATTCACTTCATTCATAGTGGGGACAAAATTCTTGGCTTTGGATTTGTCGGGGTCTTCTGGAACCCCTTGTATTCGAATGCTTTTTCAGATATTGTGATCCAAGTCAGGCGGCTCTCTGGAGTGTGCTTTGGATGTAGCACCTATATTTCTTGGCTGGACGGCAACAGCCTCTGCATAGCTCTTATCTACTTTTTGGCATGTAGTTTTAATGGCATTATCCACTCTTGTATCAACGACTGCTGTTATTCTCTCTTCCATTGTCTGCAATTTTTTGTTGATCTCCTGCGTTTCTGTTTCAATCTTCTCATTCATCTTGTCAATCGTTCGACATTTTATGAAGTTGTCTCTTTCATTATTACTCAGACATTTTACACAGAGAAGCATTGCCAGTTGACCCGCTTCTTTGAGACCATTAACTGCAACTTGCGTAAGTCCAGTACAACTTGTCTCGAAGTGCATATGAACATTACAGGAGACGCATATGTCTCTTGGCGATGTTTGATTTATCACTTTTTTACACGTATTGCAATTTTTGTCATTGTTAAGGGGGGGATAATTAAAACGAGACTCAAGGAACAGAAGGATAGATAAAGCTAGGAGTCTGAACAATTAAATCCAGTTTCTTAACAACAGATGAAGAGTCGATACAAAGTTTTGTTCAAAGCCTGGACAAATAAATCCAGTCTTTTCACAAAAACTTTCTATAAATTTTTCAATGTCTTGAGTTTCTTCCAATTTCTGTCGTTTCGCTTTTCGTTGTTGTTTGTTCGGCTTCTTTCGTTTCTTTAAGAGTCTATTGAGGTCGATACCGTTATTGATAACAATTTTGAGACTGTGAATTTCTAAGGAATGTTGTTAGTGAAGCTGGCTATACTCGTTGGTCTGTGAGCTGTCTTTTCGTTTATTGTTAGATATGAGATCCTTGACTACGTTGACAACAGATATGTTCAGAGTTTTCAGCTCTGACTGTATGCCGGGTGCACCCTCTCGGTCGCAATACACAACACCTACTATTTGTTTCAAAGCCCGAATTTCCTTCAGCAGTTGAGCAGATGACAGGGGAGTTCGAAAGGTCAAAAGGATGATCTGTTATAGTGTCGTAGTGTATTACACAAACATAAACAACATGTGCGAAGAAATGTACGAGTTTTTCGACAAGGTAGCACAAGCAACGATTCCCAAAAGGACCAGGCATAGGCAATCTCTACCACCTTGGATTACACCAAGTACGTCCAATTTGACGAAAAAGTTGAATACTCAGCGTAAACTTGTAGCGAACAAACCAACGTCATATCGGAAAACATTGTAAAACGTTGTGACGTTTATAACGTCGTGCCACACAATAAATTCTTGTCCGTAATCGAAATCTTTGATGATGTTCTGTAGCGATTTCCTTGGGTTTCTTGCAAGTGGATGTAGACAAATACCAGTGTCACTGTAGACGTTTGCTGATAGTGTCTCTGCTTTTTGGTGTAGTTGAGGTTCTCTTGTTTGTAGTGCGTGGTGTAACGAACTTGCTCCAATAATAATAGGAACCATCAGAAAGATGCTCCGCTGCCCCGTAAATCATGTTTAATCTATTTAATAAGTTTATCACAACAATTAGGCTGGTGTTGTTAGGATTGTGTTGTTTGGTATGAGTTGTTGAGAATCGGACTCAAAAAATGTTTCCAAGAAAATGACTTCTAGTTTTCCGAAGAAAATCTGGTTTTAGTCCTGAATGAATATATGCCTGAAACGACGTAGACAATGTCTATGGTAAGCTCTGTGCATTCTTAAATTAGTTGCTCAACCAAAGAGATCATTGTATCATTGTTTCGACATCCAATTGTAGCGACTCCCATCTGAGGTACCGTATATGCAACATACGATGTTTCACATCTCGTTGAAACCAATTTTCTCCGCCACTGTGTCCATGAAAACAGTTTGTAAACCTGTCGTTGCCTTTTTAATTCTTTTTTTTTGCTATGAAAAAACTGTTTTCTGTTTTCCTATTTTTTGCAGGCTCTGCCGACTTCGATAATTGATAATTGATAATTCTTAAAATTGCCAAGAGTCTTCTTGCAGATATCATAATCGGCATGGATCTTCTCGGGCAACACTCAGTGGTACAGCTGGAAACAAAGGGGGATCGTGGCCCCGTCTCATTCTCGAAAGCAGCTCAGGGCACACACGCTGCAGCTATGTTCCCAGCATTGGACATTGAACCACCGATTCTCTTCTCAACCATAACCAAGCAAAGGGCCAAACCAATCACAACTAAATCTCGCTATGCGAGTAAAGAGAACCAAGAATATCTTACTCAAGAGATCGATCGCCTACTAGAAGCTGGCATCATAGAGCCTTCGTCGTCGCCATGGCGGGCCCAAGCATTTGTGGTTAGACGTGGATCAAAGCCGCGTATGGTTATAGACTATTCAGAAACGATAAATCGTTATACGGAACCCGATGGATACCCGTTCCCGGAAGTGGAGACAATACTCGACGGAGCTGCACAGGACAAATATTTCTCTCGCGTGGACCTGAAATCTGCCTATCATCAAGTACCTATTCAGGAATCAGATCGTTCATTCACAGCCTTCGAAGCAAATGGAGCGTTGTATCAGTTCACTCGACTTGCTTTTGGGCTAACTAACGCAGTTCCTGTTTTTCAACGAGTGATCGATTCTATCATTCGCAAGGAGAAGCTAGAAAAGACACGAGCCTATCTGGATGATGTTATTATTTCGGGGGCAACTCAAGAGGAGCATGACCGTAATCTGGAGAGGTTTATATCAACAGTGAAGAAATACGGAATCACTCTCAACAAAGACAAATGTCTGTTCAACGTACATCGAATTTCGTTGCTTGGCCATATTCTGGAAAAGGGTACAAAGCGGCCTGACCCTGAGAGACTCAAGACACTTATGAACTATCCGTTACCGGCCACTAAGCAGGAACTCCACAGGCTCATTGGATTCTTTGCCTACAACGCGAAGTGGATTGCGCATTACTCGGACAAAGTCCGACCGCTCCTGGACGCTTTCAATGCAGGCCTTCTGCCTCTTCCAGAGTCTGCGGTCAAGGCTATAGGGAAACTGAAAGATGCTATAGCGAAGTCGGTTTTGGCTGTTCCTAAACCTGGTTCGCCGCTCTTTATGACGACAGACGCTTCAGGAACGGCGATAGGAGGAACGCTCACGCAAGACTCGCAGCCCATTGCTTTCTTTTCGCGCTCTCTCAGTTCTGGGGAACGTAAACAGTCAGCAGCGGAACGTGAAGCATTGGCCATTGTAGAGTGTAGCCTTAAGTGGATGCCATACATGAGAACTTACCACACCTTGATTCAAACGGACCAAGAGGCTGTTGCTTTTATCTTCTCTCGCAATAAGTCCAAGGTTAAGAATGACAAGCTGATACGGTGGCGATTAGAACTCTCTACACTGTCATATGGAATCGAGTATAAGAAGGGGTCAGAGAACATCGCAGCGGATGCACTCTCACGCATTGCGTCAATTGATAATTCCGGCACAGTGGACAACCTTCACAGACGCTTGTGCCATCCTGGAATTACAAGAATGTGGGAGTACGTCAGTCGACACAAATTACCATTTACTTTGAACGAAGTACGACAGTCTTGCTCTGAGTGTCCCACCTGCCTCGAATGGAAGCCTAAGTTCTACCGTCCCGAGAAAGCTCATATTATAAAGGCTACTCGGCCGTTCGAACGTATTAGCATTGATTTGGTAGGACCAAAATCAATGTCCCCAGCTGGAAATCGCTATCTTCTTACTGTAATTGATGAGTACAGTCGTTTTCCGTTCGCAATACCTTTAAAGGATATTTTTGCACAGTCAGTCATAAGGTCTCTCAAGTCAATCTTCTCACTTTGTGGAACACCGGGCTTCATTCACTCAGATAGGGGACACAGTTTATGTCAGCTGACTTCGATAAACTCTGCGCCCATACGGGTATCGCACACTCCCGAACCACACCGTATAACCCCAAAGGCAACGGCCAATGTGAGCGCCTTAATGGAACGGTTTGGAAGGGCGTCGTCTGTACACTCCATTCTCGCGGTCTGCAACCCGATCGGTGGGGAGATATACTGCCTGATGTGCTGGCGTCAATCCCAGCACTCATTTGTACATCTACACAGGAAACACCTCACGAGCGGTTTTTTGGTTTCAAACGCAGGGCTCCTGCCAAATGGAATCTCCCTTCATGGCTGGCGCCGGGTCACCCCGTGTATGTCAAGAGTTTTGTTCGCAACAAAGGCGACCCTATAGTTCAGCCTGCAGAAGTTGTGGAGCCAATAAACAATCAATTTACGAGAATTAGGCGGCAAAATGGAGCAGTCGACACAGTTTCATCGTCCATGTTATCTCGCGGCAGCGTGGTGCCAAACCCTCGACGAAGATCCTCCCTGCCGCATCCCGTGAATGTCCCGGAAAAGCCGCAGGAGGGAAGCGATGTAATAGCGGATACGTCGATTATGGACAACAATGCGCAACCGCTGGAAACGCTGGCTCCAGGATCGCAGCAAGATGTTTGCATGCCACGTACTGGTGAGGAGTCACCGCCCGTCATTTCCCAGCCAAGGGAGCCGGCAGGCCAGAGCACTCGTCGCAGTGGAAGAGTAAGGCGTCTGCCAGAACGCCTACGCTCAACTGTAGACAGCAGCATCATCCCTGAGACTTTCGACGAAGACGAGATCATTTGGAAGTACGAGGAGCAACATTAGCGGGGGAGAATGTTGTGGTAGTCGTTATAAATAATCTACCATTCCTTGTTGTTATTCCCGCATTTGTTTATGTGTTTGATATCGTGTATCTTTCAGAACCAACGTTGAGTTAAAGCTTTAAGACAAAGCCTGTTTTCCACTACAGAGGTCAATGCAGTGTGTATGAAAAAATTCATTTATAGTGCTGAGTCTAGAGGTCCGTTTGCTAGCCATGTTTCCGACCGACAGATTACGCTAAAATAGTTGCAGGTAATCAAGCCGTTTGAGGAATTTACTCGTCTTTGAAAATCAAATGGGATTCGGCAATTATAAATTAATGGGAGGATATCATTTTTTGGTGGGTTAGTAAACTTCTCACATCTGGAGCAACTTTTTTCTATTAAGATTCCATTCATTTGTTGGAGTTTCAGATCACGTACTCTGAGTTCTGTTCTGGGGGTTTTTGCATCAATTAGTTCCTTTCTTTTCTTCAGTAGTCTGATTTCTGGTTTTGCTTTGGTTTCATTTAGTTCTTTGCTTACAAACAATTGTCTTTTGTCCTCTTTAACTTGGGCTAAAGACAAAAAAATTAGTTCTTGTTGACATTCATTTTTGACCAAAGTACTCTATTGGTCGTATCGTGGACAGCAGTTTGTTTTAACCAAGTTATTTTGCAGTCGATTTTCAAAAACTGATGCACTAATATTAGTTTACTCATGTTGGGCTTATAAGTTCCTCCGGCAATGGATTTTGGTACTGGTGGTTCTGACCGAGCTATTTTGATGGCTCCTTCGATAGATCTTTTACAACGATGACATTCATTTTTGTTGTTGTCATTTACATTCAGATCTAGGAAGGCAAGGGGTTTCCTTTCCCATCGGGTCTCTCTAGAATGAAATATAAAATTTTGTGAAGTGAGTTCACATACTCAAAGGACTCCTGATGATTCTTTTTTTACAGTGCACACCGTAAAAGTGAACCCTGTACATATGTATCCATGTATACAATGCATAAATGTTCCCTTGGAAAGTAAAGCATCGATTACAATTAATGCAAATTCCCTTAATGTCAGGAGCGTGACTTTCCCCGCCTCCACCCGGCTCATTCAAGGATTTTTGAAAAGATTTCATTCATAAATTTGGCGGAATAACGGCCAACGAACCACCCATAGTGAAGATTGCATGTACCACTTGTTGTTACACTTAAATGAACTTTCATTACGCCTAGTGTGAAATAGGACTTCATAGCTGCTCATCTCTGAATTTCGTGGGCCTCCTTTATAGGTTCATTGGTGTACACTGTTAACATCGAGGGATAATGTTTGCTCGGCTTCCCTCACTGTGGTAGATTCTACAGAGGCACGTGCATGTTTTGAGTTAATATTTGCACCTGGTAACTTCTGTTAAAAGGGAGAAAGTATTTGTTCGGATTCGGGTAACTGCTACCGAGTATGGACAGAACCGGCCGAAGCTGAATACCTTTTTTGTGTATTTTATCAGGTCCATAACGTCTTGCCGGTTGCGATCTAGTTGTCCTGAGCCTCTGATAAATCTTTCCTTATTTTCCCTGTTTCATTAGTTGCGTTAATTTGCTATTGATCTGTTTCTCCGTTTTCATAATTATATAGTCACTTCCCCTACGCCGAGGCTCAAATTGATTGGCAAAAGATTCGTTTAGTTTTTTCGAGTATGTTGTCATTTTCATGACACAAAATACACACCCTTTATCAAACGGTGGAGCTAGTGATTTTCGAGCTTTCAGAAATTCACGATCTTTTTAGCCCTTTAACCATCGGTGTCTTCTAGGCACAGTTTTTGCGCACCATTTCGCTGAAGATTGTTTCACATAAATTTTGACCGTCAGTCGTGTTCTCTTAACTCACGAACTAATCTGTGTACATCCGCCAAGAAGTGCACCTCATTAAATCAATCTCTGATCGGATACTTTTGACCTACTGATAAGACTTCCAGAACAATGTTGGCAGATCAATCTTTCCTAAAAACTTATGAATATATTCTGTTTCGCTTCCTCAGTGTTTTTATAACCCCATTGCACTTTTTGTGTTATATAGCACGTGCACCTTGGGGACGTAGAAGTTATATTCCCATTAAGCATTGGGGGATAGAATGGATTCAAAATTTCGGGTCTTTCTTTATGCACCCCAGCGTAGTAGTCATATAACGTATAGCCCCCTCCCCAATTATTGTAAATATACTATAATACGGAGGAGGGAAGAGACCCAAAATTTTGAACTCAGAATCGTGTTATTCAGAAAAGAAACACTTCCTCAACTTTGGAGTTATTGAGACCTGGGTTTGATTTAGTTTTTGATTAAAGATAATTTATGGCAGATCGGAATCCAAATCGTCGCCATCGTGATAAGCCCTATTCTAGGTCAGCAAATATACGACGGAGCAATACCGTTATGGGCTGGGTTGGTGAGACCGTTCGGGGTATGTTCAGTGCTCCGTCATGGATGTTCAGATCAGCGACTTCCACGGGTGGTTCCGAATTTGAGAATGATGCTGGTCAGTTTTCACCAGAGGGATCTGTTAGGAATCCCATAACTGTTGCTGGTAAGTTTTCCGACCCCACTTTCGTGGAAGAGAGGAGCTGTATATTTTTTATTCGAATTGTGGAGCTTTTTCATGGAGTTCTTGCTGTTTAAAGTTTGCTGAAATATGAGCCATTCTGTCTTAATTGTTGCCCATTTTGCGGCTTTATTCGGACATTTAATTTTGATTTTTTAATATATTCTTTCGGTGTCTAGTGTGTTGTCTTAAACTAAAACATTATACAAGTTGAGGTTTTTCTTAATTCGGTTTTTTTCGATAAGTTACGAAGATTTAAGGTCTTGCTAAGTTCTGTCGCGCAATTTCTTTGGATATCTTCCTTTTGTGCCCCGCAGTACGTTATGCTCCCCCAGTTACACAGCCCATGCCATTACATAGTAAATCATGTAAAAATATGGCAAGTGCACCTGAGTGTAATATGCACCCACTAAGCTGAGGGGGGGGGGGGGGCAAAAAATGTAAAGATTCATTTCTTGTCTTCCGAGAAGTGATGGAGTAGGAATTTTAGAAATGGTGCCTGGGCTGTTGGATTTTTTTCTATTATTTAAACTATCGTCTTCTTCTGCTTTCTTCATATTTCTATGTGAATGGTCTAAATGGTCTAGAAAGGAAACGAAACTTTGTTTAAGAAAAGCTATAGGGGTAAAAAACGTATGGCTATTTTTGCCTTAATTTACGCAAGTCCCAACTATTGTAGTATAACTTGAAACTAGTGTGATATTTTGAAAAACATATTAAAAACGTTCTGGCGTAACTAAATCAAACAAGGAGGCTTGGTAATGTGCGAACGCACATAACGTTCTGAACCCGCTCATCCACATTCTCGACTTAATTGGCTATCAAATGATGGAGATGGAAAACTTTCAAAGACATACATCGTTCAAAAAACAACCAATGGAATACAAAAATGCCACACTAGAGGGCCGATGAAAGTTGATGATAATAGGATTACTAGTAAAGACAATAATAAAAATAAAAAAACAAACATTATTTGATGTCTATGATAAAAAATCAACACAATCAAACTCGCGTCAGAAAAAGAACCTGAAGAAAACAATGTAGCCTAGACTTCATTAGAAAAGACATTGGACCTGTCCTCAATGCGACTGGTTAACAGGTCGACAAAAAGGGCAAAGAAGTTCAAAAATACGTTTCTTTTTAAAACAATTAGTTGCTCTGTTATTAATGTCATCAGATATCCACTGAAATCACTATAATGTTCGTTTATATCTCCAATGGCAGCAATTGAGACATGTTATTATCCACTGTTTATTTGCGCAAAACATTAAAGCCAATGAGACCAACGATTATTGTAATAAGTTAAAACATATCAAAATCTCAAAGAAGAAATCTCAAATTTTAGAAATCTCGTAACAGCAGTAACAAAGCTGAGAAGCAATTATTTTAAGCTAAAACCGTTAGAAAGATTAAAGTATAGCTCACTGGAATTGGGTTGTGATATGCTTAAAGAGACTGAGCTATAAACCGACCAAAAAACAAGTTAAAAAAATGACAAAGCTCAAAAACCCAAATATGTTACAACAAGACATACAAGTTATAACAGACTTAAGATTTCAACAAAAAGCAATAGATTAGGGTGCAACACCTCAGGAAGACAATTGGGCCTGTTAATAATGAGACTAAGTTACGACCCCTCAAAATAACAACAAATACAGAAAGAAGCCAAAACTTCAAACAATTTTACGACTTCACACTTTTCAAGGCACACTAATTTTAAGATGTTACCTGCAAGTTCTGTAAGTTATCACTTTTTACTCATCTTATCACCAACGAGTCTTCCTTATAAAAGGACTACGTCGACATGACAACCAAAAGACACCCAGAAATTGAACAGTGTAGATATCTCGAAAACTGTTTATGAAACTAAATGGTCGAAGCAATCAGTCACATCGTATAACCAAGCGCGCAAAAATTTTTGAATCAACAAAACTAATTGAGACTTCTAATTAGCGAGAATGAGTCAAATGGCGACAAAAATGAAAGAAAAATGACAGTTGAAAAAATTTTTTTTCAAATTCAATTTGAAAGTCATGGAAACAAACAGCTATAAGCTGAAATGTGTAACCAGGTTTTGCGTTATACTTTTTTAGAAAACAATTAAGACCTATCGATATCAGGTATATGGCGTACAACAAAAAAAGTAAAGACCTATAGGCAAAAACCACAAAATCCACAAAATTTTGCGAGATAACTGTCTCAGCCCAAAAAGCTTAAATTATTCAATTAAAACAGGTAACATATCCGGATACGCCCTTTTTCAACGCTCTGCGTTTTCCATACTATGCTTTCTTTCAATTAGTCTTGTCAAAAATGTGATAATTGGACATGGAAACAAAATGAACTCATAAAATTTGCAACTTTGCTCAAAAATTAAATAAAAGAAAACGCGTATCAAAACAAAGAAACCATTAGTTGAATATAAAACCGTTACCAATATTAATTTATAACTCATAGGAAAGCGGTTTCCAACCATTTTCAATGAGACTGCGCCCGAAGTTGAGAGAATTAAGATATAATAGTGGCAACGTTCAAAAAATCAACGACATTTTCTTAAAACAAGTATATTCAAAGTCATAATCGACATTAGATAACAACTGAAAGATTTGTCTTGGTTCATTATACCTCCAGGAAAGCTAACTGGACCTTTGATTGGGGACACTAAGTCACTGGACTACAAAAAACAACGAATGAAAGTAATATTCAAGAAGGCCATAAAATTTTTACGAAAACAATTGGTCAGAGCCATAAAAGCGATGAACTAAACTCTGAAACCATAATATGATATCGTTGGGACTCGTTTATTGTAAAAATTATGTGTCAATAATTGAGCCCTGATTTGAAATTCTTTTCAATAATTTGCGTAAGAAACTTTTACATAGCGGAAATATTTTGAAAAGGAAAAAGATGTGTCCCATTAAAATCTAAAAAAATTTATGCCAAGGATCAGTGTTGCGATCAAGATCAGCCCAGATATCGCTGCGCGTCTAACAAAGCACTCAATCTTTCAAATGGTTGTAAAAGAGATCAATATTTAAACGAAATTTATCAGTCAAAAATGAATAACGCATTTTGTTTAATTATCGAGTTTGAATTTGCAAAAAAGAACTAGCAAAACTCTAAATCCAGATTACCCCTAAAGCCAGCGGGAGTACAACTAGCCCTTTTTCGAGCTTGAGAGGAGTATGGCTGAAGGTTTAATGTGTCTCTTTCTAGCAAATTTAAAGCAAGTGGGCTAAAAAAAACAAATTCGTTCTCATTTTGACGAAAAGTCTGAATTTTGAAATATTTAGCTTTAATTCTAGACAAAAAACTCGGATCGAACAGTTCAGCAACCTTCCTCTATCTGTAGAGATGAAATTATTAATACTACAGTTAACAATTTTAATATACTTTAGCAAAATTTGGTCAAAAATACCGAAAATGTGAATAAAATCAGCTGAATTACGTCTACTTTTCACAAAACTTAAAATTTCGAAAACTCCCTATATAAAGCGAAAATTAAAAAATCTTTTTAATTCCATATTCTATACTGGAGGGGCTTTCTAATGATACCACTCACAACTCTACGATGATTATATCGATCAGCCAAAATTGTCTGAACAAAAAAAAACCCAGTTGAGTATATAGTTCCTCCCCCACAAAGTTGGTCGGAACAATAAACGGGAAGATTATTTGAGTTCTGGCTTCCTCTCAGAGATGTCAAGTTTTACGTTTTTGATGGATGTTTGACTTTTGCCTCAACTTTTGGCCCTTTTAGCAGCTGCTTTTCAGAATAGTGAATTTTTGTTCCGACGCACTTCAGTGGAGGATCAACTATATGCTCAAATTATTTTTGTACAATTAGTTTTCGCCGATCCATATATTCACCGTCGTGAGTGGTGAATGGTATCATTAGGAGACTTGTCAAGCGTAGAATTTTAGTTTTTTGTGAGTTTCGATTTTGCCGGCGAGTAACGGAGGTTTAAAGATTTGTCAACCTAACTCCCGTTGTTTTGTTCACTGTATTAATTTTTGCGTAAATTTTGACCAATCTCTGCTAAAAACATTGTCTGAACCAACTGTTTCGCCAAAGTTTTGGCCAAATTTTTGAAAACTCAGTTGGCTAATCTAACTCAGTTATTGGCTGGTCAGATTTACGGGCAAAGGATGGCTAATCAATATACATAATAATTTTAAGGAAACGATTTTGAACTTTTTTGGTTTCAACTTCGTTTGCGTAAAATTGTGATATTTTGAGTTCTGTCGGTCTTCGTTGTTATTTTGTAGTCTTTTGACCTAGTGGCTGACTTACAGGCTACTGACAGGTCCAATTGGTTTCCTAAGCAATTAACAGCTTATCTATTTAATAAATTTTAGTTGGAAACCTATGTTTTTGATGACTTATGGTTTAAAAAAAATTTTTCCAAAAAGATTTTTTAGATTTACCGTTTTGTCTCTTTTCTGCCACTTTTCAGCATACACTCAGAAATGAGAGAGGATTATTCCCCGTCAAGTGAATTGTAAGGTAGACTTCATTGCTGTTTTACTTTTTAAATAATGGTTTTTTGGCCTTGATACTATGAGTTTTCATAACTTTTTTTAAATTGTGGATATTTTACAAATTATGAGATTCTGTTTTGCTCTCTTCTCCAATTACCACCTTAATGAGAAGTCACGTATCACATAATCGTTAAAGGAGGGCACAATTGATTCTATTCAGTAATTTTAGTGGCTAGATTATGACTTAATATGCTTCGACACAGTTTCCTCCGAAAAATGAATTGACTTTTTGTTTTTGACTGTAATTCTTCCTTCTGCAGTCGTATTTCATTTTGGATAATGACAGGCCGCAATGGCTTTGTATTCAGCTAAAGATGATGCCATTCAAAAAATTCAATCGATAGCTAATGGTTTTTATGACTTTGAACTTATAATCAAGAAGCGTGTTTTTTTAATCTTTGCCCTTAGTTTTTGGTTTGCTTGTTAAGTTTTCAATAATTGCGGGTCCCACATCTTTTTGTTGATATGCAAGTCAATGGTTTAGCTGAGTCTTTTTTAACGCTATTTTGACTTTGATTTTGACTTTTATGTTCTTTGAAAAGGTATTTTTTTAAATAAATAATAGGTTTTGGTCTTAAGTATTGCGTATTGTTTTTTTTTGGTTTCGTTGTTTGCTTTGTCTCTTACTCTCCTTAATGACAGGTATTGTCGGCCCTGGGATGAGTTATTATTTTTTTCATAGCTTAACGGAGCTTTTTGTTAATCGACACAAAGTTGTTTTCGAACCATATATGAGTTTTTGAAACCGTTTCTATCTGCTCCTCATTTGGTAGATCAATAAGTCACCAATGTGGTCGAGCAGGGCAGGAAAGTTATGTGCAAACGCACATTACTGAGGCTCCTTGTTTATTTGTTAAATTATTACCGCTTCTTTAATGATTTATTTTGTTTCATATTTTCAATCATTTGCAAAAATAATTTTCTGTTTTACTTTTTCAATTTTCTTTGTTTTAAAAATTTTTACATCACTAAAAGAAATAGTATACTCTGAAATTTTTAAGGTTAATTATGACAACTTTGAGAAAACGAGTCAAGTTAAGGAAGAAAAGTTTCACTTGGTTTTTTGGCATCTCTGTTTTTTGTTTTTCCAGATGTATTGACGACCCTTTGAGCTTGTTGTCTGAAATATTAATTTGCTTGAGCTGATTAAGCCGAGATATAACTGGAATTTGAATTCTGGAAGACTGCCAAAAGAAAACACATAGGTGTTCAAAGAAGTTATTCATAAATTGACAGAATTCAACATCGATTAAATTTTTTCCTCCCTTAAAATTTTTGGTTCTTTACTTTTCCCTAAAATTGCTTCTGTGTTTGGATTTTTGCCTACCAACGTTGAAGAGAGTATACTTACTAAGTATTTATTCGTTATTGTTAGGTTGCAGAATATTCCATCCTCGATATTGGAAAACATTTCATTATTGAGGTTACTTTTGAAGGAAGACTTTCTCTTAGTTTAGTTTGAGTAAGGATTTATGGTCAACCAAAGGGACTGCATTCTAGTTCAGGGTAGATGTTAGAAACAATACCTTAGACAGTTTTTTCCAAACAAAGAAAGACATCCAGCAATGAGTAGAACCAAAATTTGTTAGTGTTTTCAGGTCTGATATTTTCGTTGGTGTTTTGAGAAAGTATACGAAGGAATTGAAGCTATTTTTGGCAATCTGCCTTCTATGCTGTACGAAGGTTCTGAACATAGTGAGCAAACGCCTATTGTTGATCCTCCTTTTTCTAAGTATTTGTCTGTCAACAAAAAGGGACCTGACCTTGCTATTCTGTTGTTATTTTGTTGAGGGCGCAAGCACAAGCAATTTGCGAGCGGTAGATGTTACTTCCTGAAAATTATTGACGAACACCCTAATAAATTCCTGTTCTTAAGATCTGTTCTTAAGCCTAATTTGCTTGGACAAATTTAAAATTTTGTTAATCCCTTTGATGACTAGACATGTTCTGTACACAAATTCTGCCCTCCTCTTTTCGATTCTCATCTTTCAGATTCTAAACACACATGAAGGGGATGAAAATTACAGGCATAGAAATATGAATATTTCAGTGGTTTTGTTTTTATAGATGACGAAGATATTGACCCTGTTGTGTCATCCCATCGGATTACGGCGGACAGCAACCCTTGTAAACGAAGAAAAACAAATGATCAACAGGGCTCACAAAGAGGTGCTCCAGTAGCTAGTGATGGTTTACACGCTTCATTTGTGAACGAGAAAGGAGATACCTGTGAAGACTTATCTTCAAACTCTTCAATCAGGCCTTCTTTGGGCAAAAAGAGGCGGGTATCTTTCAATGCTAACACCAGGGTTTGTGAATTAAAAGGTGACTCGGGTGTTAGCAGTGCTGACACGACTCCTGCAAAGAATCTGAACAATTTTTCATTTCATCAGTCGTTCAGAGAAAAGCTAAACCGAACTAGCGAATTAGCAGCGGCCAATTCTACAACCGGCTCCCCTGCGGGAGATCAATCGAAATCAAATGCCACAAAACTTTTTTCAACATCTTCAAATGTAAACCTGGGAATCTATAACTCACCTCTGAGTAAGTCATTTAGTGTAGGCGCTGGGAACAAAATGACACCTCAGTTACCTCTTGGAGATTCTAAATTTTATAGTCATTTGAGAGGTCAAAATGAGAAGATGGTTAACAGTCCTTTAGTTGCGAACTCGACATTTGATCCAACAGTTTTCTCCTCTCCAAATTTTGGAGTTAATTCAACTTTACCGTCTAGAGGTCTGCAGTCAACAGGAACACCAACTAGCTACAGAATCAGACGCGCAAGTAGGTGTAACTTGCCTCTTAGTGGAAATGCTCAGAAGATTCTAGAAAAGCTGGAACAACCAGTCACCCACACCGAAATAAATCGAATGCGAACTATGGGTCCGTTGAAGTCCTTGCATGATTTTGGACCGGTAAACAAAATTGTTGACGTCTCAAGTTATGGAGATGAAGCAAATGAAAGCACAGTTCCTACAACCCCCCTGCCGTCGTTTTCATTTTTGAGCTCGAAACGGGTGATGCCACCTCCCAAAGTGAAAATTACACCTCCTCAACTGAAAAATGTGGAAGCCGCACATCATTCGCTCAACCCTTTCCCAGCTAAACACAGCGCTGAAAGTTCTGTTGGTAAAAATAGAACTTCTGGTGAGAAAGCGTCTGAGTTTAGTTTTGCGCCCCCAACACCCAAAAAGTTTGATTTTAACCAAAACAGCTCAAGTGATCAAACGTCAGTTAATTCAGCCCAAGGTAAATTGATGTCAGACAGAAAATTGTTTGTATCTAAAGAGTCAAAAGCAGTGGAAGCAGCTTCTGAAACTGTTTCGAAACCGGAAGAAGTTACAAATAATATTTTCAGCAAACCAGCTTCTGTCATCCAAAACGATTCTGATAAAACTCAAGAAACGAAAGTCACTGCGAAACCCAAAACCCTGAGTGACATTTTCAAACCAAAAACAGATATTTGGAACTGTGATACATGTCTAGTTGAGAACAAGAACGAATCTGCAAAATGCGTAGCGTGTGAGACTCCTAACCCGAACTCGAAACCTAAAGTGCCAGAACCAAAAACGCTTCTGAGCTCTCAAAGTGCAACAACCAAAACGTTCCCTGTAGCTTCTTCGAACAAACTGGCCGAGAAGTTCAAGCTCGCAGCCGGAACCTGGTCTTGCGACGTTTGTCTTGTCCAAAACAAAGAGTCTGATACGAAATGTGTTGCGTGCGAGACGAGTAAACCGGGAACGAAACCAACTGATACGTCGAATGGGCCAGTTTTCAAATCGAACCCTTCTATTTTTTCGACCATCAAGCCTAATGATGAGAGCTCAAGCAAACCCCAATTCAAGTTTGGCGTCGCAAGTTCTAGTGTGCAACCCGCATTTGGTGCGAACAGTATCTTCTCAGCACCTGCAGCCTCGTCAACCCAAAGTTCAGGATTTTCTTTCGGGGTGAGCAAAAGTGACGCACCTAGTACCACAGCTAGCAGTTCCTTTAAATTTGGAGTTACCAATCTTCAATCGACGCCAGCTACAAATCTGGCTGCTAACGTGGGAACACCTTTTATGTTTGGAACTAACGGATCAACCACCACAAACTCAGTACCCCAAACTCAACCTACTTTTAAGTTCGGAGTTAACAGTGGCACTGATTTGGCCCCAAAATCTGATGCTTCTGATGTTCCAACGAAAAATGTTTCGTTTTCATTCGGAATGCCTTCTGCTAAAATTGGCGACTTTAAATTCAACCCGACAAATCCGAACAATAACGAGTTGCCAAACAACCCAAAATTGACGAATGGCGAGGCACCAAAATTGACACCCTTTTCGGCTACGCCTATGTTTAGTTTCGCAAACCCCTCAGCCCTCGGAGGAGGGTTCAAAGCGGACCCGTCGATTGTGAGTGAACCCGCGATGTTTATTTTTAACGCCCCTAACAAACGGAAGTGATTTTTTTCTAGTTTTTCTCGTTTCGACCGCGTTCTTCATCGTCCCTGGCGTCTTGTGATGCTAACGATGAAAGAACTGGACCGAAACTGCTTCTGAATTTATTTAATCTGATGTTTAAAGAGTTTCAAACTTGCTCGATAAAAATGTTGCAGAATTAGATGTTGCACTTTCGGTGTACAAATATAATGAAATATTCGATTCAAGCTTTGATAGGTTTTACGCGCGAAGTTTGAAGCTCTTGTTACTTGTTTTGTAAGTTTCATTAATGAATTGATGCTGAATTTGCTGACCTCAATGATGAGTAGGAAATATTTTTGATGTTTGAGCTGACATGTATCGATCAATGTGTAAAAAGAGTTGTTTGTTGCAATTGCAGTTGATCAATTCAAATTTGAAAACAATGTGATTGACTTGAGAAAACAGTGAGAGGCTCTGAGGTATCTTTTACTCTGCAGCGTGGTCTTCCATTGTGTGTGTTCACTATAGGATTATATTTAGAAAAAGTTTGGTTGGAAGAGTGGTTACTTGCGAATAATTTAACAAAAAATATTTTAACAGAAAAGTGGTGGATTTCCAGTGATAATACATTGAATCCAGATATATGTCGCCAAATCAAGTGGAAAGTTATTTTTCCATTATTGTGGTGTTCAGATTACTCTTCAAATATTCAAATAATCATTTTAAGTAAACCTGCTTTCTGCGTGAAAGGTTGCCATAAAATAGGTCAATTAAAGTTTGAGTTTTCTTTAAACAGACACAACTGATTATTTGCTTGACAGTTCCAAACTTGTCAGATTTAGTAATAGAATATGCTTTTGTGGAAAAATTCTCAGACTACAGCTTAGAGAAGATTTTAAGGTAATGGCAATTTAAGATTTAGTGATAAAAATCTAAGATAAAATTTAAGGTAGTGGCAATTTAAGATTTAAAGATAAAAATCTAAGATAAAAAATCTAAGATTTAAAGATAAAAATTTAAGATGAAAATTTAAGATTTTAAGAACTGTGTTCGGATAACTTGGTACTGTATGGTAGGTACTACAAACTTTTGAGAAGTTGGAGTTCTGTTTGATTAATAGCGGCGAAGCGATAGCGGCTATTATTGGGGAAATCGTGGTTTTTTTTTATAGTTTAAAGAATTTGAATTGTATTGGGGCGCTGTATTTTTTTAATTGCTCTTGAATGAAGTTCATAGCAATTATTGTAAACGTGTGTGTCTTTTTTTATGCAAATTTTTTTCTTGACAATTTTGCGCTTTTCTAGAATATTCTTTGACTTCTCAAGTGACTTTTTCACGCTTTCGTTCTTCATTTTTGAGTAATCTTTATTGCTCTCACTCCTAAGTAAAGCTTGTTGCTAATATAAATTGGTTGCAGCACATCAAGAATAAAGTTCTGATGGCGCAGTTGGAAGTGCTTGGGGTCACGGTTCGGGAGGTCCGTGGTTAAAATCCCGACGGGGGAAAGGTTTTTTGCACCCATGACAAAAAATTGATCTAGTCTACAGCCCCTGAAATAAATTGCCTAGCCTGTCGTTCAAGAGCAATTCCGACATTTGTCGGCTTATGTTTTAGGATCTGTTCACACATTTTCATGAGTTTTGAAGTCAAATTGGAGTAGTGATTTTGGTCACACCAAAACATGAAGTGGAGCGAAAAAGCGAGTAGTTTTGCGACGTGAAATTTTTGCTCTTATTTTCAAGTAGAGTGAGAAAACGGTGTTTGAACAAAAGTTCGCTTTCTCGCTAGTGGTTTTTTTCGTTCACATGCTGCAATTTCACCGTGGGTTTTACTATTTTCAATTTTTTGCATCGGAATTTTTCTAATCCATTAATAGTTCATTCCGGGCCTACTTTTTTGTTAGAATCAAATTTCTATTTGTCGCTAGTGGTTTTTCTTCTCGCTAGCGGCACTTTGACATTGATTTTCTGTTTTTTTATCTGACTTCAGAAATGGTTTTTCCAATTCACTCATAGTCCGTTCTAGGTTTAGTTTTTTTGTTTAGTTAATGAAAATTCTTGAATTGTACATCAGGACTTATCCTGATTAGTTTTTTAAATCGTCTCCATCGATGATTCTTACGACCTGACCTTCTCAGAATTGACTTTTTCAATGACTTAAGTGACTTCTACTGCTTTGCGGTTAAAATTTGTGTGCGTCATTTCTGCTTTTAGGTCAATTGCGTGACTTACTTCACTCAAATAAATGACTTCTGAACTGACTTATGGAACTTTAAATTTAATGAACATTTACAAGTTGAAGAGCAATAGTGTGCATCTAAGTAGTGCCAAACTTATATGCCCAATCTTTGAGTATTAGTCTTGACTTTCGATTTCGAATATCAAACTTGAAAAAGCTCTTTTAGGGCTTTTTCCTTATAGACCGTATGTGTCATAAAACTGACAGTCCAAATCTAACCCAAAAAGTCTAGTGGTCTATTAAAGGACTGGTGGTCGATCTGTCTATCTTATTTCTTTAGCTGTTTCAATTCATGGAAGGCCACAAGCGTCTATCACGGCTATTTTCCGGCAATTTAGATCTTTAAAAGGTATTCTAATTGGAGCAATTTACTACTTCATTGTTGTTCAACTTTCTTTACATTTGTTGCACTGGGGGCCGGAAATTTCAGACTGCTGTCAATCTACCGACGATTTTTTAGGAGGATTTTTAGGAGAGATCTGATTAATAGATCAAGATGGTGTATTGGATTTGAGAGATGAAAACTGCCCGTATAACCATTATCAATGAGAAAAATTAAGATAGTAATCTAATAGAACCATGTTGCACAGTGGGAGTCCTATGTCTGACCTAATATGAAAAATTCACTAGGAATTTGCAGAATTATATCTTTCCTGACAATAGCATAGCTCATAAAATGGGGATGGGAAAGTGCAACATCCGATATCTTACAGCTATTTGTAATTATCGAAATCAGAGCGTTTGAACAAGATATTGATCTCTTCTAATTTTAGCTTGGTTTATGTCAATAACTTTGTTACTTCGAATCAACTACGTCTGAGAATATCTTGGCAAGTTAAATTTCTTTAAATGTCGATCTCTTTTTCTAACATTTTTCAAAGATTTTGATTTAGGTGGTTCATTTTTTTAAAAATCAAATCACACTTTTTAAGTTTAAGCTGACTGGTCGAGACCTCAAGCGTAAAAATGCTTTTACTTTTTGTAGAATATGTGGAAGTTTGCCTTCTGGGTGTTTGATAAGCTGTTTCTGTCAAAATTTTGTGCTTATCTTCAACAGAGTTGTCCAGGATTTTTTTCTGCTGTTGTCTGCTCCGATGTTGTTGCCATCATTAAAGTGTGCATATTGCAAAATGTTTAATTAATTTTCATTTTTTAATTCAAAGAAGTATACTAGTTTTTGACACTGGTGATCCCACTGGTAACACTGGTAACAGCCAAAAGCTTTTCAATCCAATATGACAGGGTGCTATTGATCAAAATGTGAAAACAGCATTGGTTTAAAGCTTGTATCAGGTGAAGTTCTGTTTCTGAGCCTTAAAATAATATGGATGTTGTATAATGTTAATAGAGAAAGATTGAACACTGCAGTTAATGCTAACTGTTTCTGATATGTTCTAGAATATACAGTCTCATTGCAAATATTTCAAATGTAGTGTCGCCTGAAAATAACTTCAGCAAAATTGTTTTGAGAATAACATTCTGTTTCACTCTGAAAAAAGTTCATCTGACTTACATAAAACTTACCTTTCAAAAATTTTCGCGAGCAATTTTCTGGAATTTTGTTTGTTTGTTTTCAAGATTTTTGTTCTGTTTTCTAGGCAGGGGAAATTTGTACTTCCTTAAGTTATGACGCAGACCCAGTGTAAAGTTTTGCCGCGTTAATCAATAACTTTTGTGAACCTGTAGTGAAGGAAATTGTGTGTTACTGGATCTTTGTTTTCTGATCACCAAACAATTTCTTGTTAGAAATCTCAAGTCTCAACTTTTGTTTTCAGTATGGTTGAGAAGATTTTTCTTTTTTTAATGATAAACATAAGTGCTATTGTTTGCTCTGTTAAGGAGCCATGACAAAAAATATCTGTTTTGTTTAACTTTTGTTAGGTACCTGGTTTTTCTGTGAGATAATTTCAAAACTTAAATTGTCACGCAATAAATCTGAGCACAAGATCTTGGTTGCTGTAAGCCATCTGTCCGGTGTTGTCTTCGGTTGTTTTGTATTTTTATACCTCGAATTGTACTGGTTCTTTTTGTAGTTGAACCAAGTGGACTCATTTAGGGTTTGCACGCTACGTGGTGTTATTTATAATACGATAGATACAAACAAATATTAGCACCCGTTTTTATCAGCATAATTACTTCAAGTACCTCGGTAAAGTAATTACAAATTAGCCTCGTTTATCTTGTCGGTTACGTGCAATAGAGCCGACGTTATAAAGAGCCGAGTATAAAGAGAGCCGGAGGCAAAATTAATTTAAAAAGAGCCGAAAAAAAATTAGATGGAATTTTCAAAATAAAAATCCGTAAGTTCACAAAGAGGTTGCCAATAGTTTTTAAACTGTCCGTTCCCACAAGCAAAGAACATTTTCAGGGCTCCAATTTGCGACTTTCTTTTGTATTTCGTTGTCTGCCTGGGAGAGATTCTTTTAAATATGCTTTCAATAAATGTTCGCCAGTTTTTCTTCAGTTTAGTTTTTGTAACATAACCCCAAAAGTTTGCATGACTTCGACCAACTTTTCAGTTCCGCGAACTTTCTAGTCATCGCTCGCATTCGTAATGCATAATGATGCGGGTCGATTAAAAATCCAAATTTAATCGGAGATCTTCCATATAACCACGTTTTTTGAAATAATCGAAAAATTCTGATAATCGCGGATAAAGTCCAACAAGTAAAAGCGTCTTTCGGCCATACTTAACCTTTCCGTAATTTGTACAAACTAAACCAATGGGTACATAAGGTAAAGTAAAGAATAACTTTTATAGATTTCGAGCAACTCGGATTGTTTTTGTAATTTCCTACTAAATTGAATTTTTCTAAATAAAGCCTGACAATGAAATTGACAACCATAGATATTAGCATCAGGGAGTTCAGGCAATACGACAGATATGAAACCAGGTTCAAAACCACACAAACAAGTTTGACGTCGGAAAGTTTTTCAAAGTGAGTTGCTTTTTTCAATAAGAACAAGTAATTGGTACCGATAACTAGTAGATTCTTCTTTTTTAAAAAACGAAAAAACAAGCGGCGTCGATTTCATAAAATTGTATACATTTGGTTAAATTCGTCGCTAAGAATCGTTACACAACCATCCAGGTTTTCTATAAAAAATCTTGTCAAAAAAATCACAACCCCGAAATTTTTTGCGATGATATTAAAGAAGATAACAAAGGCTATGATATCGTGGTATGCTTGGTTCATCACATTCTGGAGCTTGTTCGATAATTTCGTCGTATGTTTGCTATTTTTTGTCGGTTCTCTTTCAACGGCTTGGATATTTTTTGGTTAATTGTATCTCTTTTTGCTTGTGACCCTTTTTGGGGGTGATTTTGTGCACCTGGCAAAGAAATAAAGCTTGTTGGATATGCATTTGTTGTGACAGTCGATAAGCAATGCCTTTCATTGCATTTCCAGTATGCTTTTGTAGAAAGGGATTTATTTTACTATTTGTATGTTTTATATTTGTATTCCTGGATCTCTATGTTTTTAGACCCCTTTTCGTTGAAAGTCAATTAAATGCAGCATTCAATTGCTATTTAATCGTTTTAATGGGCTGCGAAATTTGAATACTATTCCCCTCTTCATTTTTTGAATAAATAATCGGCTCTCTTTCAATCGGCTATTTTCACTTCGGCTCTCCTACAAGTCACCATCTTGTCGTCCAGTTGTTCTTGATGGTGACTTGCAAGAGAGCCGAAGTGAAAAGAGCCGATTGAAAGAGAGCCGAAAATTTATTTAAATTATCAGTCGATAAATTAAGATAAATTTTGCTGCCAATTAAATTGCGCTTTGAAATGAGACTACCAAATTTTCAACCAATCATAACCGAGTATTTGAGAAATGAAATTTCATTGTTTTCTAGTAAAAATCTGAAAGCGGATATATAAATGATTGTTTTGAAGTTATCGCCTGCAAGGCCATGCCTCAGCGGCTTATGGGACTTGATATGGAACTATCACAACCGAACTTGAGACCAATTAACCCCTTAAGTATTTTTCTTGGTAATCAACTGACATTTTAGGTTAATTAATGGCAACGTTTTGCTTTCGGCTCTTTTAAAATCAAGTCAGATTTCGGCGCATTAGAACGTCGGCTCTTTATAAAATCGGATCTGTTGCACGTAACCGTTCCTGATAAACAAACAATTTAAGGGCTACTAACAATTTATCTAAAATAGAAAAAAGATCCAAAAGTCTCCTAGACATTAATTAATTAAGAACTTAAGTAGTAAGGTGTTAAGGGATTATTAATGCTTTAATTATGATTATATCACCTTGGGGAGTGGGGGCAAATGACACACACATTGTCCTATAATTGTCTAGAAATTAAAGTTATTTATGTCCTGTAGAATTGCCCTTCCAGACTGACAGTTTTGAACTATAATTGATTGAATAATCTGACAATGAAGTCAATAATTTCTTACCTTCTTCTCCTTTTTAGACAACCAACAGTCTCCTGACAGCTGAGTTTTCAAATACTTGTTAAAAATCAAACTAGTAAATCTTTTCGTGGGATATTGGAAAAATGGGAGAAGTTGGGTATTACTCTCAATTGCTGTTTTTGTTCATGCACTACCCTATGGAATGAACACCAAAATCGTTCCTCCTATGTACGGAAACGAATATAAACGGAGGGTATTTCGATAACCAAAAAAGGCCGTCGTTTTGTCACAAAATGTATTGCACCTCTTCCTTTTGCGTTCTTTAAAGAGAACGAACGCTTCTGAGCTGATATTTGAGATCATTGCATCATGAAACTTTCTGATTTTTTTCAATGACAGCTGCTTATGTGTTTCTTGAGACCGCTGGACTAATCAGACCACAACAACCACAAGGTACCGTTTTTTGAAATCATTCGTTTTCATTTTTCTTACGTTTGCTTCTAACACTTTCTATAAGTAATGTGAAACCCGTTGACTTGAATTTTTTCACATCAAAATTGGAACTTGATTATAGAACGAGAAAATGATTGGTTAAACTGCGGTCTTAATTCGAAATTGATGGCGGACTCGTTTGTCCTATGAACAATTTGTATCGGTTGTTACCCATAACTTATTAGAGGGCACTAGAGCAGTACAATTGCTAAAAAAGTGCAATAAAGCACATACTATTCAAGGGAAAACTGCAAAAGAGATGTATACACAAGCGTTTATTTCTAATAATTCAGTTATTTCAGGTGTCCTCTTTCCAAATAGGTGTCTCAAAAAATGTTCATTTCTTACTGAGCAATTTTCAACACAGCTTAAACGAATTAGAAGTGTGAACAACAAGAAGAGAACGAGAATCCAAAAACGGTCAGATCATGAATCTGGAAAATGGTTCGATCAAGTGGCAAATTCCTTAAGATGATCAAAAGGGATAAGTCTGGATGTTGGGTTATATGTTTTCGCAAGCGGAATAAAAGCGTTTTTAACTAAGTAGAAAAATAAATTTCTCAAAATGAGAGAATAACAAGAATGATATTTTACAGTAGAATTTAGAGATTTACAGGAGAGATCTGATTATTCGATCAAGATGGTGATTTGATTTTGGGGATGACAAAGGACTCAAAAATCAGCTGTATATATACCCATTATCAGTGCGAATAAGTCAAGATACAAAATTAATCTTAGCACCAAGATTTAGAGTGGGGGTCGCAAGGGTTACCCAATATGGTTTGCTTCTGCAAAACAGTCGCAAAGGGAACCATAAATGGAATGTATTTGCACTTTTGTAAGAATTCATTTACACTTCCGGAGATATCATAATCATTTGTTACATGCTGGGAAGATTTTACATCAAATAATCTCACTCTAATATTAGTTATCTAGATTCACCAATTTGAACCGAATATTGATTCTAAGCGCCATTTCTTGACGATTCATTTATATAATATCTCTGATTAAAATCAATTTGCTTTTGTATTTCTAATCTGGTAAGTTAAAATTAACTTCTAATTCTCACTAAGTTTAAGACTATAGTTTGATCGATATTCTAACACCCGCACTCAGACTTGAGCTGATTGCGTAGAGTCTGTTCCCATCAAAACTGCTCTGAATGCTTCCAATTTCGGAACGGGTAAGGACTTTGTGAAGATGTCCGCTGCCATTTTGTCTGTAGGAACGTAATGAATTGAAATAGTCCCATCCTCCGTCTTGTCCCGAATGAATTGAAACTTCGTCTCGATGTGCTTGCTCCTATTGTGCATGACTGAGTTTTGGCAGAGTTTGATACAACTTTGGTTGTCCTCTCCAATTGCTATTGGACGTATCTGTTGGATGCCAAAATCCTCTAGAAGTTGTTTCAGGTAGAGTGCTTCCTGAACTGCTGCTGCCATGCCCTGATATTCTGCTTCTGATGAAGAAAGAGCAAATGTGGCCTGCTTCTTGACACCCCAGCTGAGTGCTGCGCTTCGTCCGTTGAGCTTGAAGTAATAGCCCGTTGTTGATTTTCTGTCGTTCACATCTCCAGACCAGTCTGCATCAATTCCCCCCACTAAATCGTAACTAGCCTCTTTTGTGTAAGTAAGTTTTAAACCTTTTGAACCTTGAAGATATCGCAGAAGTCGTTTTCCGCATAGCCAGTGTTGATTGGCAGGTGAATTCATGTGCCTGGACAGAATGTTGACTGTGAACATGATGTCTGGCCTCGTATGTTTGGCCAGATAAAGAAGTGATCCAACCAAGCGTCTGTAGATCCTCGGGTCCACTTCTTCGTCTCCGTTCTGTGCTGTCTGAAGTTTCAAATTCAAATCAGCTGGAGTTCTTGAGGGTTTGCATTGATCCATTCGAAACCGCTCAAGCATTGTTTCTATGTAGCGTTCTTGGTCGACTGTGACATTGCCCTCTTCTTGTCTGATTCTAAGGCTCAGAAACCAGTGTAGTCTCCCTCTGTCTTCCATGTGAAATGTTACTTCTAGTGCCTTCTTGACATCGGAGATCACTGTCATACTTCTTGATGCAACTATGATGTCAACCCAGACCAAGATGAAGGTGTGATCCTCTGCTTCTGATCTTGCGAACAAGCAGTGATCATCTTGCTTCTGGTGAACCACTGTCTCAGTAGGAGGTTTGCCAGCTCTTTGTACCAATTGTTAGCAGCCTGTTTCAAACCATAAAGTGATTTATTTAGCCGACATACTAACTTCTCCCCCTCTGATCCGCGTTTTACAAACTCCTGTGGCTGTTCCAGATAAACATCTTCCTCGATTCGTGAGTGAAGGAAAGCAGTCTTGACATCAAATTGATGCATCACATGGGCCTGCTTCGCTGATAGCTGGATTAGAATCCTGAATTTCTCTGGCTTGCAGGTAGGCGCAAAAGCCTCAAAATAGTCCAGTCCTTCCACTTGTTTGAAGCCTTTCGGCACATAGCGTGCTTTGTATTTCTCGACTTGACCACTGGGTCCCAATTTCACTTTGTAGACCCATTTGCCCGGTATGACGTCCCTGTCTGTGGCTGGTCTCACTAGGTCCCAAGTCTCGTTGTCTTGGAGTGCCTTGACCTCGTCATTCTTTGCTCGGTACCACTGGTCCCATTCGTCAGCTTGTTTGGCTTCGTAGACTGTTTTGGGTTCCACATAGTTACGCTCAGTCACAGCAAGATGGGTCCTGACTTCTCCAAAAAATTGCGGAACATTCCTTGCTCGTGTCCCTCGTCTGGGCTCTGCCCTGTCCGCTTGCTCCAGTGCCTCTTCAAAGAAGCCAACTGTCTGTGAGAAGTCCTCCGTTTCACTGTCTTCCAGTGACTCAGAGTCTCTGAGACTCGCTCTTGTTGCAGTAGATTCTTCATCCAGTGCTGCTTCCTCAACATCTGAGGCATCTCGTCTCAGTGTCGTTTCTTGAGTGTTCACGCTCTCTGCGTCATGCCACTCTTCCTTTATTGCAGTAGATGTGCCCTGCTCCTCTTTGTTGCCATCGTCTTGATGACCATCATCTGGGTGCCAGATCCCCAGTTGCTGTGACCCCTCATCTAGTAGGTCGGGCGTCTCTGTGTTGTCAGGGATTGAGCCCACTTCGGATTCCTTGATGATTACATCTCGAACTGCCAAAACCTTGCGTGTGTTGGGTACGTACACCAGGTATCCGTTGTCTCCTTCAGTGTAACCCACAAACTTTCCTTCCAGTGCCTTGGGTTCAAGTTTGCTGACATCTCTGTCCCGCTTCCTCATGAAGACTCTGCAACCAAAAATAGATAGTTTACTAATTGAAAGCTTAGGTTTTATACCTCGCATCAGCTCTGCTGGGCATTTTTCTTCTCCACGTCTCTCAACTAAGTTCCTTATCCTCGTTGCGTGAAGAATTGCTGCTCCCCTCATCATCTTGGGAAGTCTCGAGTCAATGAGCAAACATCTTTCCATCTCCAGCAGTGTCCTGTTGCACCTCTCGGCTAACCCATTCTGTTGTGGCGTCTCTGGTATGGTCTTCTCCTGTAGAATGCCTGCATCTAAGCAGTATGTCTTGAACTGCTCTGAGAGAAACTCCTTCGCATTGTCTTGCCTCAGCTTCTTGGGCGTCCCCACACTGAGAACAAATTTCTTCAGGCTGGCCAGTGCTTCACTCTTTGCCTTAAGCAAGTCCACAAACACAAACTTCGTGTAGTGGTCTGCAAACACAATGCAGAACCGGAACCCTGACAGTGACTCTACTCTGAAAGTCTGAAAAGTCCCATCACGTCTGTGAACACTCTCTCTAGCTTCTCTTTTGCTTGGGTCTCTGCCACTCTTGGTACTGGAGTCTTTGTGATCTTGGCCAATGCACACACATTGCATACATAATCGAGTTCCCCCACTGTCTCTGGTGCATTCCTGACCACATCCGCTTGATTCAAATGACCCAATCGTCTGTGCCACTTCCTTGCACTATCAAGTTTCACGCTGTTGGAACTCATCTTGAATTCTAGAACGCTGCAGGGTAAGTAAAACAAATTATTTTCTTGTGTTAGTTTTACCCGAGTTCCCTTCTGAAGTTTCATACAGCTGTTTCCTTTCTCGAAAGTGAAGCTATGTCCCCACTCCGTGCATCTTGAGAATGATAGGAGGTTTGAAGAATAGTCCGGCACACACAGAACATTTTGGAGTTTGCATTGGAATTCCTCTTTGTTTGAGTGTATGCTGATCCTCACACAGCCTCTGCCCACCACTCTGGAAGCCTCTCCGTTGGGATTTCTGACCACTGATTGAATGGGCACAAAGTCCAGGAACGCATCGATGTTCGTCACTATGTTATCTGTACAACCACTGTCCACTAGCATGCCTGCTGTCTTCCACTGGGTAAGAGCTGCCCAGTATTCCTCGTCTGGTGAAGCCAATGTTGGACCCATTGCCACTGACTCCTGTTTGCCTCTATCTCTTTGTCTCTTGAACGCCCTGTCTAGGTGACCTTTCTCACCACACTTGCTGCATTGTGCTGTCTCCTTCCTCCTGCAGTCCTTGGCAAAGTGTCCAGGTATCCCACACACAAAGCAGTTTCCTTTGTTGGGTCCCTTCTTGAAGTCACGCTTCACTGCCAGTGCCACTGAACCACTTTGTCCCATGTGCTTCTGTGCTGTGCTCTCGTGGAAGTTCTGCAGCCTTTTCCTCAACTCTGTGAAGTTCGTTGCCTGGTTAAAGCTTTCCTGTATAACAAAACTTTCATACCTCATTGGCAGACCATTGAGGACCAAGGCGTTGAAGAGGGTCTCTGAGACTGCTTCCCCTGCTTCTTGCAGCCTTGTGAGCAACTCATGTCCTCTGATGAAGAAGCTATCCAAATCCTCAGCATCCTCGAGCTGCAGTCGAGCAAGCTGTGCGACCAAAGTCACCACTGTCGGCGTCTCCACACTCTGAAACCTCTCTTGCAAAAGCTTCCAAGCCTTTGCTCCATCTCCGATGGCGTCATCTCCCACACAGTCAGGTCTCATCAGCATGAGGGTTGTTGCATCTAGAGTCAATGCCAGATGGCACCACACACTGTTCCGTTTCTCCTTGATGTCGACAACCTCCTTCTCATATGCATCCTTCAGCACCTTGTGGTTCTGTCTTCATCATTGCTTGCCCCATTGGCTAGTGGTGCAGGCTCGTTGGGTTGCTCTTCTGTCCCAAGTAGTGATTTGTAGAGTCCCTTCGTCTGCATCATTGCCACAAATCTTGTGCTCCAGATTGGAGAGTCCTGTGCCTTTCCTGTGTAGGTCAGCAGCATTATTGGCTGTTGATCCATCGTAGTTTGAGCAGTTAAAACAGTTGTGAAAAGACAACGTACTAAGCAGAAAAAAATTATGACTGTCAACAACAAATAAGTTTTGTTTTAGAAACTACTTTTAAGACTTAGAAAATTGCTGGGCCCATAACCTGTTGGGTTGTAGGTTTTCGCAAGCGGAATAAAAGCGTTTTTAACTAAATAGAAAAGTAAGTTTCTCAAAATGAGAGAATAACAAGAATGATATTTTACAGTAGAATTTAGAGATTTACCAGAGAGATCTGATTATTAGATCAAGATGGTGATTTGATTTTGGGGATGAAAAAGGACTCAAAAATCAGCTGTATATATACCCATTATCAGTGCGAAAAAGTCAAGATACAAAACTAATCTTAGCACCAAGATTTATAGTGAGGGTCGCAGGGGTTACCCAATATGGTTTGCTTCTGCAAAACAGTCGCAAAGGGAACCATAAATAGAATGCATTTGCACTTTTGTAAGAATTCATTTACACTTCCGGAGATATCATAATCATTTATTACATGCTGGGAAGATTTTACATCAAATAATCTCACTCTAATATTAGTTATCTAGATTCACCAATTTGAACCGAATATTGATTCTAAGCACCATTTCTTGACGATTCATTTTATATAAATTCTCTGATTAAAATCAATTTGCTTTTGTCTTTTTAATCTGGTAAGTTAAAGTTTCTTTCTAAATCTCACTAAGTTTAAGACTATAGTTTGATCGATACTCTAACACTGGACTAGAAGAATTTTAGAGTGGAAGGCAAAGTTTCAATCATATCTCATCTGCAATTTCCCGGTTATGCTCTCAGCAGTTTTTTTTGATAATTTGTAAAACAAAACTGATTTATTGCCGACAACCAGAATCTTAAAAAATTTTTATTAAATTTTTCACAATTGCTCCTGTCGTTCAAATCAAAATGGATCATCAGAGAGTGAAGATGCTGTCCTATAAAGAAAAGACAATACTTTCCGATCTGAAGCAAATTATTTCTGGTGATAATATGGAGGAGGGGGTTCTAAAATGGACTACGGGATCTCGCGCAATTGCCAAATATAGCAAACAACAGAAGAAAGGCCCAGAAGAAGAAGGGTGGATTTTTACTGATCAAATATGGATTGTCATTTTTGTACAACAAATAAGTCAAACCTTTTCACACTTGCAAGGTTAACCGCCTCTGCCATCTCAATTATTTTCCTTCTCTTCGTTTCGCCAACTTGAGTTAGTAGCCCAATTCTTTTCCTCCGCTAAGCGAACTACAGATTCAACTAACTCAAGTCGGGACTAAAATCGCACCGCAATTCACTATCGGAATTTTGGAAGTGTGATTCGCAACGCGAATACTTAACATAAAGACTTCTCACTCCAGCAGTCATCACATAGAAACTCGTGGAATCCCCCGCACCATAGATCCCTTTTGGGAAAGACCAACAACGCAACCTCCTCTCCGGTGGAGGAAGTGAAGAATTGAAGTGGGAATCATGATCCTTGTCAAGGAAGACATCAACTTCGATAGACTTCTAGAGGACAAACCTTGTTCACCAAACTTTATTATACCACAAGGTGAATCGATTTACCGCTGTTATGTGTTCTGATTACTTAGTGTTTTCTTAAAAAAAAATGTAAAATGTTTTAATTTAAAATTTAGAGAACGATGAGTTTAGGCAACACGAGCTACGAAAATACAGCAAAAGAATATCCAAACACAAGCATTTTGTGGAGGACTGCTTGAAACTTCACTATATTAGAACACGTCCAATCTGCATTGAAAACTTTTAAACACGCCTGCGGTTTTCTTCACCGTCTGAATTGAATAGCCTCAAGACAAAACAACGTCTGAGCCCTTTTCTTTCTGATTTTTTACTGAAACTTCGTCAATTGCTGATTTATGTGATCAAAAACTCTGCTCACAAATGTTGGCGACATCCGCGACCTAAGGAAAGGAGACTTCAACTGTAAAGAGCAACGACAGAGGTCAAATTTGAAGGAACGTGAGTTGCAAGACACAAATCAACTAGGTTTATCCATTCTGTATTATTAACGTTTATTTCTTGTTGAAAAAAAGTCTTTAAAGCAATTTTTTGTTAATAGCATCAATTTACAAAAGCAAATAAAAGCTGATCATTTTTCGGATAATATTGTGGAAAGGCCACTGTTCTAGAGATAATCTTGAAAGAGGGATTTGTGCCTTATATCATCACACTTTTTGCAAACTGAGCAGAGAACAAAGAATTGTAATACTAATCTTTTGTCACTTTGCTTTTGATTTCAACTGATGGAAAATTCAAGAGAAGTTCAGAGTCTTTTTATGTGATTTGACAAATATTTAAATTTCGGAAAAAACAGAAAAGTGCGCTTTGAATAGAATGCGAATGATTTTTAGTTTCAGTTTTAGGCTCTCCCATCTTCAAGGGGAGAGGACTTCTATGGTAACGTCAGAAACTGTTATAGCTGAGTTTAGCAAATAGAATTGTATTAGTGTTGCGAATGCGATATCTTAGAAATTATAAGGGAATTGAGGAGCGAATCCGTAATTACGTGAAAATTGTTATTTTTACGTAGTGGAAATCGCAGTGCGAAACCGAACTAGAATTTTTCTCTGTGAATGAAGAGTGTTTACAACGGTAACTTGAATTCAGAATGTTAATCGAGATTATGATTACTTATGATAAAATACGGTGAACAAAATATGGAATAATTTAGTAGACTAGCGGAAACATATTTATACGTGAATAATAAAAAGTCATTATAACCTTAGTTGTAGTATGCATGATATAAATTCTAAAATAGAGGGTAATTTATAATTTAGTACACATAAGGAG